>NC_140997.1:132921377-133249971 GCF_052327205.1 Somniosus microcephalus
ACCTGGGTGGAGCGTAGAGAGGGGAATCGGGCAGGTGATGTAACTGGCTTTCCTCTCTGCCCAGGCGGTTACCCCAAGGTAGCCAAACTACACCATTTAAACAACTACAGGCATAGAATGAAGTAACGCCACATGAACAACTACAGGCTGTACCAACTGTTTAAATTGATTTTTATTTATTATTCCTCCCTCTTTGTTTTTAGTATTTTACCTTTATGCTCTATGACTTTATCTGATCTCTGGCCATTGGTGTTATCCGTTTCCTTTGTTTAGTTTGTCCTTTACTCTCTTCCTGTTATTGTTCGGTTTCTGTAATTTCCAGCTGTTCCCTCCCCCATGTTATTAGTTTAAAATCTTATTTGCAGCCCCAGTTATCCTTTCTGTTAGGACCATGATCTCAGCCCGGTTCAGGTACAGCTCCTTTCTGTCCCAGTACTGGTGCCAGTGTCCCATGAAATGAAATCACTCCTTTAGCCATGTGTTGACTTTCCCAATCGGTTTGGCCCTATCCAAATTTTCACATGGCTCGGGTAATAATACCGAGATTATTACCTGTGAGGTCCTGCTTTTCAGTTTAGCTCCTAACTCCTGATACCCCCTTAGCAAGACCTCTTCCCTAATCTTTCCTACGTCGTTGGTTCTGACATGGAGCACAACAACTGGTTCCTCCCCCTCTCTTTCCAGATTCTTCCAGCCGTTTTGAGATGTCCCTTACCCTGGCAACACGCCCTTCAGGACTCTCGATCCTGACTGCAAAGAATACTATCTATCCCCCTAATTATAGAATCCTCTATAACTACAACCTTTCTACTCTGCACCTCCTCCCCTTGGACAGCCTCCTGCTCCATGGTGGCATAGTGGTTAGCACTGTTGCCTCACAGCACCAGGGACCCGGGTTCAAATCCGGCCTCGGGTGACTCTGTAGAGTTTGCACATTCTCCCTGTGTTTGCGTGGGTTTCCTCCGGGTGCTCCGGTTTCCTCCCACAGTCCAAAGATGTGCGGGTTAGGTTGATTGGCCATGATAAAAATTGACCCTTAGTGTTAGGGGGATTAAATACGTGGGGTTACGGGGATAGGGCTTGGGTGGGATGGCTGTCGGTGTAGGGACCGGGTGTTAGGGTTTGGATGATCAGCCATGATCTCGTTGAATGGCGGAGCAGGCTCGAAGGGCCGAATGGCCTACTCCTGCTCCTATCTTCCATGTTTCTATGGTGCCTTGGCCGTCATTCTGGCTGTCCTTCCCACAGTCTTCTAATCCGCTCAGATATCGAGTACTTTGTACCTGTTGGATAGGAGCAGTGTCTACTGGACCTCCTTCACTACCTCTCCTACGTTCCCCTAACCTGCCTGACTTGACGGTCAGACTCTCCCCTTCCTGCACCTGTGCTTTCCTCTGGTGTGTGACTGTACTCTGAAGTAAAATATCCTGTAATTCCTGCTCCTCCCTTTTGTGTCGGAGTGTTTCTAGCTCGAACTCGAGCTCAACGATTTTGAACTGGAGTGTCTCAAGGCAGCAACATTTCTTGCAGGTGTGACAGTCTGGAACAGTCTCATTGTCCACAAACTCCCACATATTACAATCCCGACGCACTGCCTGCACTGCCATGTCTTTATTAATTAGTTAATTTATTAATTTGTTAGTTATCTATAGTTTATTTCTTGAATTAATTGGTCGCTTGAGGTCTACATTTATGAAAT
Source organism: Somniosus microcephalus (assembly GCF_052327205.1). Classification (NCBI taxonomy): domain Eukaryota; kingdom Metazoa; phylum Chordata; class Chondrichthyes; order Squaliformes; family Somniosidae; genus Somniosus; species Somniosus microcephalus. The sequence continues at coordinate 132,923,077 of NC_140997.1, forward strand.
AGGTGGATTTAGCTGGATGTTAAATAAATTAGTTATTGTGATTAATTACTTAGCTATTTATCAGTTAGTAACATCTTTAAGTGCAGTTAGAATTTAATCACTGAGCTTGTTTTCCTTTGACTTGCACCTACTTGCACTATTAAATCCTTACTAACTCAAGCTTACACTAACTACTGAAGATATTAAACACACAAAGCGATATCTAGATACTTGTCTATATACTTTAATTTCCTCGGGTTCTGTCGCTCCTCTCTCTGTTGATTATGACGTCACTTTTTCTATTTCCTCCGGTGCGATTATTTACTTACTTACTGTTGCCCCTTGGTTATAATTACTCAGCACCTCCTTTCCCCTCTGCACCGAATTCCCACTCTCTCCAAATTCCCATCGCCACTCTGTTTAAGAGCAGGTCCTTATCCACCGCATCTGACCATATGGAAGGGACAGAGTTTAACGGTAATAGTGCACCACTGAATAAGGTCAAATCAGGGAAAAATGGTAAAAAGTTAGAATTAAAGGCGCTGTATCTGAATGCATGAAGCATTTGTAACAAAATAGATGAATTAATGGCACAAATAGAGATGAATGGGTTTGATCTAACAGCCATTACAGAGCCGTGGTTGCAAGGTGACCAATGTTGGGAACTAAATATTCCAGAATACTTGACATTTTGAAAAGACAGACAAAATGGAAAAGGAGGGAGGTTAGCCCGAATAATAAAGGATGACATAAGGACAGTAACGAGGAAAGATCTTAGCTCAGAAAATCAGGAAATAGAATCAGTATGGGTGGAGATAAGAAATAACAAGGGGCAGAAAACACTGGTAGGAGTAGCTTATAGGCCCCCTAACAGTAGCTATACTGTTGGACAGATATTAATCAAGAAATAATAGGAGCTTGTAACAAAGGTAATGCAATAATTGTGGGGGACTTTAATAAGAACATAGGAGCAGGAGTAGGCCAATCGGCCCCTCGAGCCTGCTCCACCATTCAATAAGATCATGGCTGATCTGATCCTGACCGCCAATCCACTATCACAGAACCATCTCCTGAATCTAACAGAATTAGACACACGAAATAGAAGCAGGATCAGGCTACACGGCCCCTGGGCCCGCTCCGCTACCCACAGGGCCATGTCCGATCCGAACCTAGACTCATGTCCAAATTCCTGCCCGCTCCCCGTAACCCTTAATTCCCTTTACTTCTAGGAAACTGTCTATTTCTGTTTTAAATTTATGTAATGATGTAGCTTCTACAGCTTTTTGGGGCAGCATATTCCATGGACCTACCACCCTCTGAGTGAAGTAGTTCCTCCTCATCTCAGCTTTGAAAGAGCAGCCCCTTATTCTAAGACTATGCCCCCTAGTTCTAGTTTCACCCATCGGGAACATCCTCCCCGCATCCACCCGATCCAACCCCTTCACAATCTTATATGTTTCAATAAGATCGCCTCTCATTCTTCTGAACTCCAATGAGTAGAGTCCCAATCTACTCAACCTCTCCTCATATGTCCATCCCCTCATCCCCGGGATTAACCGAGTGAACTTTCTTTGTACTGACTCGAGAGCAAGTATGTCTTTTCTTAAGTATGGACACCAAAACTGTATGCAGTATTCCAGGTGCGGTCTCACCAATACCTTGTACAACTGAAGCAATACCTCCCTATTTTTATATTCTATCCCCCTAGCAATGAAAGCCAACATTCCATTGGCCGCCTTAATCACTTGCTGCACCTGCATACTAACCTTTTGAGTTTCGTGCACCAGGACCCCCAGATCCCTTTGTACTTCAGTACTTTCCAGTTTCTTGCCATTAAGATAATAACTTGCTCTACGATTTTTCCTGCCAAAGTGCATAACCTCACACTTTCCAGTATTGTATTCCATCTGCCAAATCTCTGCCCACTTACTTAGCCTGTCTATGTCCCCATGCAGGTTTTTTATGTCCTCCTCACTCACTACTTTCCCTCCCATCTTAGTATCATCTGCAAACTTTGATATGTTACACTCGGTCCCCTCCTCCAAATCGTTAATATAGATTGTAAAGAGTTGGGGACCCAGCACTGACCCCTGCAGAACACCACTAGTTACTGATTGCCAGTCTGAGAATGAACCATTTATCCCAACTCTCTGCCATCTGTTAGATAGCCAATCCTCTATCCATGCCAGAATATTACCCCCAATCCCGTGATTTTTTATCTTAAGCAGTAATCTTTTGTGTGGCACCTTGTCAAATGCCTTTTTGGAAGTCTAAATACACTACGTCCACTGGTTCCCCTTTATCCACCCTATATGTTACTTCCTCAAAGAACTCCAGCAAATTTGTCAAACATGACTTCCCCTTCATAAAACCATGCTGACTTTGTCCTATTAAATTATGATTATCCAAATGTCCTGTTACTGTCTCCTTAATAATGAACTCCAAAATTTTACCTACCACAGATGTTAGGCTAACCGGTCTATAGTTTCCAGCCTTCTGTCTACTGCCCTTTTTAAATAAGGGTGTTACATTAGCAGTTTTCCAGTCTGCCAGGACCTTTGCTGAGTCCAGGGAGTTTTGGAAAATTATTACCAATGCATCCACAATCCCTACCGCCACTTCCCTCAAGACCCTAGGATGTAAGCCATCAGGTCCAGGTGATTTATCCGCCTTGAGTCCCATTATTTTTACCGAGTACCACTTCCTTCGTGATTTTGATCGTGTTTAGCTCCTCCCCCCCTTTAGCCCCCTGTTTGTCCAGTGTTGGGATACTCTTAGTGTCCTCTACTGTAAAGACTGATACAAAATATTCATTCAGTGTTTTTGCCATCTCCATATTTCCCACCATTAATTTCCCGGTCTCATCCTCTAAGGGACCAACATTTACTTTAGCCACCCTTTTTCTTTTTATATAACTATAAAAACTCTTACTATCTGTTTTTATATTTTTTGCTAATTTACTTTCATAATCTATCTTCCCTTTCTTAATCAATCTTTTTGTTATTTTTGCTGTCTTTTAAAGTTTTCCCAATCCTCTATCCTCCCACTAGATTTGGCTACCTTATATGCCCTTGTTTTTAGTCGAATACTATCCTTAATTTCTTTACTTAGCCACGGATGGCTGTCTTTTCTTTGACACCCTTTTCTTCTCAGTGGAATATATATTTTTTGGAAGTTTTAAAATAGCTCCTTAAATGTACACCACTGATCATGTATCGTCTTACCCTTTAATCTATTTTCCCAATCCTCTCTACTCAATTCCTCTCTCATACCTTCATAGTCTCCTTTATTCAAGCTTAGCACGCTTGTTTGAGATCCAACCTTCTTACCCTCTAATTGAATATGGAATTCAACCATGTTATGGTCACTCATTCCAAGGGGATCCTTTACTAGGACATTTTATATTAATCCTGTCTCGTTACACAGGACCAGATCTAAGGCTGCTTGCCCCCTGGTCGGTTCAGTTACATACTGCTCAAGAAACCCATCCCTAATACACTCAATGAACTCATCCTCAAGGCAGCCCTGCCCAATTTGATTTGTCCAATTAATATGATAGTTAAAATCCCCCATAATTATAGATGTTCCCTTATTACAAGCCTCAACTATTTCCTGATTGATACTCTGTCCAACAGAGTTGCAACTGTTCGGAGGCCTATAGACTATGCCCACTAGTGTTTTTTTCCCCTTATTATTCCTTACCTCCACCAAAACTGTTTCATTATCCTGATCTTTTGACCCAATATAATTTCTCTGTATTACAGTGATTCCTTCCTTTATTAACATAGCCACCCCACCTCCCCTTCCTGCCTGTCCTTCCTGATCGTTAAATAACCTGGTATGTTTAATTCCCAGGCATTGTCACCCTGCAGCCATGTTTCTGTAATGGCCACAAGATCATACCCATATGTAGTTATTTGTGCCATTAACTCGTCTATTTTGTTACGAATGCTACGTGCATTCAGATAGAGAACTTTCAAATATGTTTTGTGACACTTAGTTCCTGCTTTTGCCCTTTTTATTACTTTACCTTTTACTCCATACCTTCTGCCCCTTCCTGACATGCTCTGGTTTTTAATTTCCCCACTGCTACCTAAGTCTATGACCTTCTCTGTTGTCATTTTTATTATTTGCTCTCTAGGAACCTCCCCCCCCCACTAGTTAGTTTAAAGCCCTCTCTACAGCCCTAGTTATATGATCCGCCAGGACTCTAGTTCCAGCACTGGCCAAGTGAAGCCCGTCCCAACGGAACAGCTCCCTCCTGCCCCAGTACTGGTGCCAGTGTCCCAGGAAGCAGAACCCATTTTTCCCACACCAGTCTTTGAGCCATGCATTTAACTCTCTAATTTTATTTGTCCTAGCCAAATTCGCTCGTGGCTCAGGTAATAATCCAAAGATTATTACCCTTGAGGTTCTGTTTTTTAATTTGACCCCTAGCTGCTCATACTCCTTTAACAGAACTGGCTTCCTAGTCCTATCTACGTCGTTTGTACCAACATGGACCACGACAACTGGATCCACCCCCTCCCACTGCAAGTTTCTTTCCAGCCCAGAGGAGATGTCCTTAACCCTGGCACCGGGTAGGCAACACAGCCTTCGGGACTCTCGCTCTCGGCTGCAGAGAACTCTTATCTATCCCCCTAATAATACTATCCCCTACCACTACAACATTTCTATTTACTCCCCCCTCTTGAATGGCCCCCTGTTCCACGGTGCTGTGGCCAGGTTGCTCATCCTCCCTGCAGTCCCTGCTCCTGTCCCTACAGGGAGTAAGAACCTCGAACCTGTTGGACAAGAGCAAGGGCTGCGGCTCCTCCAGCTCTCCCTCCTGGATCCCCGTACCTGCCTCACTTGTAGTCACACTGTCCTGTCCCTGACCATGTGCTACATCTGAATTAATTAACTTCATAGGTGTGACCACCTCCTGATACAGAGTCCAGGTACTTCTCCCCCCTCCCTGATGTGTCGCAGTGTCTGAAGCTCAGACTCCAGCTCATCAACACGTAATCACCGTGAGCCTCAATGGGGTTCACCGGCTCCCACATCTCGCAACAGTAACACATCACCTGCTCCATTCTATGTAATTAATTAAATTTTTTATTGTTAGTTATGGACACCCTCTGCCCGATTTTAGATGCTAGTATCCCTTTTAATTAATTGGATTTAAATTAAATCAATCCCTCTAGTTACACCAGTTAAATGGTTTACCAACAGTCACTCTGCACCGGAAAGGCCTTATTAACTACAACCCACAGAGTTAAAGTTTGAAAAGAGCACCTCACATCCCACTTACCCAAACTCAGCACTCTTTGATGACTCGCACTAGGACTGGTCTTTTTATACTGTTTGTTTGTTTAAAGCCAAATGAGTCAACCCTGCTGATTGGTTAGAAAACTGGTTTCCACTGCCTGCTGTGCCAATTTACTCCTAATGCAGTGTAACCTTGTTTTACTCTTAAACCAACAGAATCCCAAATATTTAACTTTTCCCCTTTACTTAAACTGCTTAAGTAATCTTATCAAGAATGGTTTAAAGAGAAATAACAATTAAAGAATTCTCACACTTACCCAAACTCACAGCACTCTTTGATGACTCGCACTCAGTGCTTGCTCGCACTAGGATAGTCTTCATATAGACTGGACAAATCAAATTGGCGAAAGTAGTTTGGAGGACAAGTTCATGGAATGCATTCAAGACAGTTTCCTAGAACAATACGTTGTGGAACCAACCAGGGAAGAGGCTATTTTAGATCTTATGTATAATGAGACAGGGTTAATTAGTAATCTCATAGTAAGGGATCCTCTGGGGAAGAGTGATCATAATATGATAGAATTTCTCATTGAGTTTGTGAGTGATGTACTTAAATCCAAAACTAGACTATGAAACTTAAATAAAGCCAATTACATAGGTATGAGGGGCAAGTTGGCTAAGGTAGATTGGAAAATTAGATTAAAAGGTACTATGGTAGATAAGCAATTGTGAACATTTAAAGAAATATTCCAAAATTCTCAACGAATATACATTCCATTGAGAAACAAAAATGCCACAGGAAAAGTGATCCATCTGTGGCTAACTAAAGAAATTAAGGATAGTATTGGATTAAAATAAGAGGATTATAATGTTGCCAAGAGTAGTAGTAAGCCGGAGGGTTGGGAGAGTTTTAGAAACCAGCAAAGGATGACCTAAACATTGATGCAGGGAGAAAATAGAATATGAGAGTAAACTAACAAGAAATATAAAAACAGATTGTAAGAGCTTCTACAAGTATGTAAAAAGGAAGAAAGTAGCAAAAGTAAGTGTTGGTCCCTTAGAGGCTGAGACAGGAGAAATTATAATGGGGAATAAGGAAATGGCAGAGACTTTAAACAAATATTTTGTATCTGTCTTCACAGTAGAAGACACAAGAAACATACCAGATATAGTGGGGAACGAAGGGTCTAATGAGAGTGAGGAGCTTAAAGTAATTAATATTAGTAAAGAAAAAAGTACTGGAGAAATTAATGGGACTAAAAGCTGACAAATCCCCTGGACCTGATGGCCTACATCCTTGGGTTCTAAAAGAAGTGACTGCAGAGATAGTGGATGCATTGGTTGTGATCTTCCAAAATGCCCTAGATTCTGGAAAGGTCCCAATGGATTGGAAGGTAGCAAATGTAACCCCGCTATTCAAGAAAGGACAGAGAGAAAACAGGGAACTACAGGCCAGTTAGCCTAACAACAGTCATCGGGGGAATGCTGAAATCTATTGTTAAGGATGTGGTATCAGGGCACTTAGAAAATCATAATATGATTAGGCAGAGTCAACATGGTTTTATGAAAGGGAAATCGTGTTTGAGAAATCTATTAGAGATTTTTGAGAATGTAACTAGCAGGGTAGATAAAGGGGAACCAGTGGATGTAGTATACTTGGATTTTCAAAAGGCATTTGATAAAGTTGTTACACAAAACAGGGGTTCTTGGGGTTGGGGTTAATATATTAGCATAGATAGAGTATTGATTAAAGGACAGAAAAAGTGAATAAATGGGTCATTTTCAGGTTAGCAGGCTGTTACTAGTGGAGTGTCGCAAGGATCAGTGCTGGGGCCTCAGCTACTTACAATCTATATCAATGACTTAGATGAAGGGACCGGGTGTAATGTACCCCAGTTTGCTGATGATACAAAAATAGGTGGGAAAGTAAGCTGTGAGGAGAACACAGAGTCTGCAAAGGAACATAGGCAGGTTAAGTGAGTGGGCAAGAAGTGGCAGATGGAATATAATGTGGGGAAATGGTAGGAAGCATGAGAAACTATTAAATGTTGGTGTTCAGAGGGATTTGGGTGTCCTTTTACATGAAACACAAAGTTAACACACAGGTACAGCAATTAGGAAGGCAAATGGCATGTTGGCCTTTATTGCAAGGGGGTTGGAGTACAAAAGTAAGGAAGTCTTGCTGCAATTGTACAGGGCCTTGGTGAGACCACACCTGGAGTATTGTGTACAGTTTTGGTCTCCTTGCCTAAGGAAGGATAAACTTGCTTTGGAGGCGGTGCAACAAAGGTTCACTAGATTGATCCCTGGGATGAGAAGGTTGTCCTATGATAGATTGTGTAGATTGGGCCTATACTCTAGAGTTCAGAAGAATGAGGGGTGATCATATTGAAGAGATTTTGAGATAAGATTCTGAGGGGCATTGACAGGGTAGATACTGAGAGGCTGTTTCCCCTGGCTGGAGAGTCTAGAACTAGTCTCAGGATAAGGGATTGGCCATTTAGGACTGAGATGAGGAGAAATTTCTTCAATCAGTGGGTTGTGAATCTTTTGAGTTTTCTACCCCTGAGGGCTGTGGCTGCTCAGACATTGAGTATATTCAAGGCTGAGATCGATAGATTTTTGAACTCTAAGGGAATCAAGGGATATGGGGATCAGGCAGGAAAGTGGAGTTTTTTTTAAATTCATTCACTGGATGTGGGCATCGCTGGCAGATAGTACACACTGCAGCCACAGTACGCCGGTGGTGGAGGGGGTGTCAATCAAGCGGGCTGCTTTGTCCTGGATGGTGTCGAGCTTCTTGAGTGTTGTTGGAGCTGCACTCATCCAGGCAAGTGAACAGTATTCCATCACACTCCTGACTTGTGCCTTGTAGTTGGTGGAAAGGAGTCAGGAGGTGAGTCACTCGCTGCAGAATACCCAGCCTCTGACCTGCTCTTGTAGCCACAGTATTTATGTGGCTGGTCCAGTTTAGTTTCTGGTCAATGGTGACCCCCAGGATGTTGATGGTGGGGGATTCAGTGATGGTCAGGAATTTGTTTGCAGAGGGGTGGGGGGGGGGGGGGAAGAATGTGATCCAGGTCTAAAGCAGGGGTGAGGGGAATGAGAGCAAGAATGTGACCCAAATGGAAAGATGGATCACATTCTCCTGCCTCTGATAGGCCTGGGTGTTGTTCTTCCACCCCCACTCCTTTTACGCCTGCACCACGCTCTCCCTCTCTTCCCCCTACAGAGCAGAGGGATTCAAGAAGGCAACTCACTGCCACCCTCTCGAGGGCAATGTGGGATGGGTAATTAATAAATAAAAAATTTTAAGTGAGGCCTATTCTGCGTTGATCCTACAACATGCATAACATTACATTTATGTGTTATTTGCCAGACTCGACTATTCCAATGTTCTCCTGGCCAGCCTCCCATCTTCCACCCTTAATGAACTTGAGCGCATCCATAAACTCTGCTGCACGTATCCTGACACGCAGCAAGTCCCATTCACCCATCACCCCTGTGCTCATTGACCTACATTGGCTCGTGGTCCAGCAAAACCTTGATTTCAAAGCAACTTCCTCATGCCATCATTCAGCAGCTTCAATCCCTGACACATGAAGATCACAAAATGAGGGTAATTCAACTAGAAATGTCTGTCGGACACTCCCATTTCTACATCTTTTGTCACAAGTACTTTTGAGTGTCTGTGGTGCGGTGGGTTCTTTATTAGGAACAAACAGCTGCTCGAATCCAAAGATTGCGAATGTTGCCTTGTCCATATGGTCTGTATCTCCGGTCTGGACCTTAACCCCCACCACCCACCTTAAAATGCCACGAACAGCTAGCAGGACTTATATGGGCACATGACCCAGGGCCACATCACAACTGGTGGTCTATAATCTGGCCTCACGATGGAAACCATGACAACACAGAAACCGCAGGGGTGGACAAAATACAGCAAAGTGGCACAAACTGCATTTCTGCACGAGAGCAATGAGGGGAGAGCTCAAAGACAAGTGCGTTCTTCAAATCTATTCAAATCTTAGAAGATCACCGAGAGCAGATCACAAACACTGTCCATAGGAACAGTGGTGTGGAGATGCCGGAGTTGGACTGGGGTGGACAAATGTAAGAAGTCACACAACACCAGGTTATAGTCCAACAGCTTTATTTGAAATCACAAGCTTTCGGAGCGCTGCTCCTTCTTCAGGTGAGACCATGCAGACACTGCGACAACGGATGAACGGACACCGCGCAACAATCACCAGGCAGGAGTGTTCCCTCCCAGTCGGGGAACACTTCAGCAGTCAAGGACATTCAGCCTCCGATCTTCGGGTAAGCATTCTCCAAGGTGGCCTTCGAGACACACGACAACGCAAAATCGTCGAGCAGAAACTGATAGCCAAGTTCCGCACCCATGAGGACGGCCTCAACCGAGATCTTGGGTTCATGTCACGCTACATGTAACCCCACCTGATGCAGGGTCATCTAGACTCGAGTCGACATTGGCTTGTTCTCTCTACACAGATGCGGCCGGACCTGCTGTGATTTCCAGCCAAAAAAAATGTTTTTTGTCTTTTTTTGTTTTTCATACAGACCCCAGCATCTGCAATATTTGACCCCTTGTGCCCCCACCTCATTGTTCTTTGATGTAATGTTTCCCTGACTGACCTGTTTGGACACCATTCACACCTTTGACTGCTGTGATTATCTCTCTGCCGAGGTGTGATAAATGGCAGTTGGAAAGGTTACCTGTAAACATCTGACATGATTCTCTGACTATATAAGCTGTGTCTTTATGCATTTCTCCACTTCACCTGAAGAAGGAGCAGCGCTCCAAAAGCTTGTGATTTCAAATAAAGCTGTTGGACTATAACCTGGTGTTGTGTGACTTCTTACATAGGAACAGTGTTACTTATTGGAGAGAAAGAAATCAGAGAAGAAAGAGTCATCCAACCAGAGATCTGATTTCAGACTGTCAGTGAGTAAAGACAGTCTTTACTTGATCATTAGTCATAAAGGAGGAGCTTCACCAAATGCTACTGAGTGTGCAACACAGTGAGAGCACGGAGAGAGAGGGAGCGGCCCTCGCCATTGGTTTCTGTGCCATTGCACACTTTGATGATACCCTCAGTAGCCTGGAGGAGTTTGCTAACTTGAACAGATTTAGGTTCAAACCTAATGTGGATTTGGATAAAGTCAAGAGCACGCTGGTTCTGTGCTATGGGAACATGGCAGTCTGCGCACCTGAGGAACTGCTCTTCACAATCGAGAGCCACATTCTGCCAGCTGTTAGTCATTTCATTACAAGTGGGCAGGGGATAAAGGCTGAATCCAAGGATCTCACATTAAAGCTGAACCTAATACAGATCGTGACTCAGATAGCCAGATCCCTATATATAAATTGCTGGAGACTTCCCACCAACTTCATTAGAAACAGGGTGCTGCTGACAAACATGCAGGATCCTATCGAGGCCGAGCCACCAGAGCTGCTGCAGAGCCCTGTTCGACAGTTAGCCACGGACGCCTGCACGCATCTCATGAAACTACACACTGAATCAATCCCAGCTGACACCTGCCAATTGATTCAAGCTGCCTGATCAGTACTTTCAGCTTGGGACCTCCAGAACTGGACAATGACAAAAGCACAAATGATAATACAAAAGAGACGGCTATGCTTTATACCCAAACCACAGATTCCCTGCAAAAGCTTCTGAAGCAAGTATTACTTAAGGACCTGTCCCCTGAAGGACTGGAGGCCATTTTCAATCATGTTGGATCATTTCAACGAAAGACTGAATGAGAGAGAGCCATGGACATGACATTAGAGCTTCTGAAACTTTACTGGAGGAAGCTCAATGTTAGTAAGGTAGTGCCTGATTGGATGACTGATGCAGACCCATCGTTTCCCATTTGTCAGGTGGCCCTGGACTCTCTGTACATAATCCTGTCCATTAAGTTATCGTGTGAAGGCACCAATCTGAATCAGCAAACAGAGCAGTTAGAGGGACTGAAAACAGCCAGAGAACAGCTAGTTAACCCTGACACTTCAGTCCTCTTTCAAACATGCTCTCAGATCACAGAGGTCATAGCCAAGTGTTGGCCCCATGAGCAGCTGGGCAATTTGCTCTTCATGGTCTCCAAGGGACTGTCCAACCAACACCCCAGCTGTGCTCGTGGAAACCACCATTTCGTGACCAGGTCTTGGAGATACTTGAAGTGCTGAGGTTTCAATTGCAGTCAGTTCTTTACGAGGAGGTGAAACGTTCGGTTCTGTGTAGCATCGCCATTCTGGCCTCACACAAACACAGCAAGACCCGCCCGAAGGCTCACCTGGTGGAACAGCTATGTAATGAACTGCTGCTGTTGCCGTTGCTGAAGCCTAAACACACAGGCCCCGATCCCCCTCCACCTACTCTTAGCAGCAAACTGATCATTCTTTCAACATGATCTGCAAATGTATACATTTTTGAATTGTAAATAAACAGAAGTCCTGTTGTGCCATTGTAACTCTCGGTCGATCTTCAAACTGTGCAGGTACACACACACACCCAATAAACACCATCACACAGTCTCACACACCCTCACACTTACACCCTGACCCTCACACACACACACACACACCCTCATACTCATACACAGCTTCACACACACACACTCACTCACACACCCACTCTAATAAACACCATCACACAGTCTCACACACTCGCACACCCTCTCACTCACACACCCTCATACTCATACACAGCTTCACACACACACTCTCACTCACACACCCTCACACACACACTCTAATAAACACCATCACACAGTCTCACACACCCTCACACTCACACCCTGACCCTCACACACACACTCACACACCCTCATACTCATACACAGCTTCACACACACACACTCACTCACACACACACTCTAATAAACACCATCACACAGTCTCACACACTCACACACCCTCTCACTCACACACACTCACACACCCTCATACTCATACACAGCTTCACACACACACTCTCGCTCACACACCCTCACACACACACACCCAATAAACACCATCACACAGTCTCATACACCCTCACACTCACACCCTGACCCTCACACACACTCACACACCCTCATACTCATACACCGCTTCACACACACACTCTCACTCACACACCCTCACACACACACTCTAATAAACACCATCACACAGTCTCACACACTCGTACACCCTCTCACTCACACACACTCACACACACAGACCCTCACTCGCACTCACCCTCACACACACACCCTCATAAACACCATCTCTCTCACACACCCTCACTCTCACACACTCTCACTCTCTCTCTCTCTCTCTCTCACACACACACACACACACACACACACACACACACACCCTAATAAACACCATCACAGTCTCACTCACTCACACACGCACTCACCCTCACACACACACTAATAAACACCATCACAAAGTCTCATACACCCTCACACACACACACACACACACTCTCACACACACACTCTAATAAACACCATCACACAGTCTCACACTCGCGCACACACAGACAGACCCTCACTCGCACTCACCCTCACACACACACCCTAATAAACACCATCACACAGCCTCACTCTCTCACACACCCTCATACTCATACACAGCTTCACACACACTCTCTCTCACACACACTCATACTCATACACACCCACACAGCCCCACACTCTCACTCTCATACACCCACACAGCCCCACACTCTCACACAGACACACCCTCACTCACACACCCCACACTCTCACTCTCATACACCCACACAGCCCCACACTCATACTCTCATATGCACCCACACTCACACATAACCTTGACATTAGAGACAGTTCCTGCCCCTCACTCCATGCAGTTCTTCGCTGGATCACGCTGCTACTTGATTTATTGACACAGTTCCCACTCTCTTCCAAACTATCCTGAGATTTGCTTGCAGGCGTGTTTCTAACCTCGTCTATGCAGGGCAGGCGGGCTATGGAGGCTCTGGGGAAGCCCAACCAGCCTCTGGGCTGGGAGGATGAAGGTCGGGAGTGGAGGGTCACATTACACCCAGTACTGTCCTGAAGTGGTGATCGGGCTCCTCTGTACATCACGGGTCCCCGATTTGCAAATTAAAAGGGTCTAATCGCATGACTTGGATGCGGGCTCTGGCTGTCCTGTGGCGTCCTGCTCTGCTGCAGTAATTCCATCGGAAGTGCGGCACAAACTACATACTGTATAGTGTGTCACCAAATGAGCATTCGCACCGTGCTGGGCCATCCGTCCTGGGTCCTCCACACTGCACCCTCCGTCCTGGGCCCTCTGAGCTGCCCTCTGTCCTGAGCCCTCCACGCTGCGCTGTAAGGGGTGGTGTGTGGGTCAGCTTTGCCTCTGACTCCTGAGCGGTTCGAATCGCTCCCACTCCCTTAGTTCTAGACCTGGACTTATTTGGGGGTTGTAATGAAATTGCAGCAGACAACTGAGTTTGATACAAGAACTTTGGTTTTTATTTGAGAAGGAAAAATACAACACAATAATCTTAACACTCTAATAAAATGGGGAAACACTTCGACATACACGAGGGAAAAATTACAGTAGACAAATACCTCACCCCTCCCAATCCCACCTTATTAGCTAAGTTGGACTCTAAAGGACCAGGGATAATGCTCACCAAACGCAGGAATAGTTTGTAGAGTGGAAAAACTTGCAGATCTTCGGTTTCTTCCAGGTTGGTTTCTTGTTGGTCGCGGTGGCCCAGTATTACCTGGTTGGCTTCTGGTAATATTTGGTTGTTGGTTTCGCGGGGCCCTTGGTGCCGCGAGGTGTCCGATGATGTGTTACTTCGAGAGAGAGAGAGAGAACTGCTTCCAGATACTTGCTTCTGAAACCGCCGCGTTTCGATGGTGTTTTAAACTTGAACGATGGGTCTCTCCTTTCTTCTCGAACTGGTTGAACTGTTTCTGTTGAACTCCTTCTGCTGAACTGTACTTCTCGAACTGTTCGAACCCATCGAACTGATTTCTTGTGGAGACAGGTCTTTAGTTTATACTAATTGAGGCCTGCTTATCTGCCCGCCAAATCAGTCTCGGTTCATTGTTAAATTTTGGGCGGGCTCGTTAACATTGATTGGTCCCATTTATTTAACTGGTTTCAGGATTGCTTCGAAACCTAAATTGGCTTTAAGTGTGTGAAGTGGTTTTGGATGTCTCTCTGAGTGGTTAAACTGTAGTTCGATTGTCTTCTCCTGCTGGGGTCAAGGTCCCTTTTGTTGATCAATGGCATGTACTGCATTATGCATACTCTTGATGGCTCTGTAATTTTGGTGGGAACTGCTCTTCTGTAGGCCTATTGTCATTATGTAAAAATGACTGAGACAGTCCAGAATATTCCCAGACAGTTTGGCCTATGCCAATACCCAAACTGCTTGTTTTTACAGAGGCCCATCCCAACCCCTTTGTCGCAGCCTTTCACAGGCCTGGACATGCCCTTTTAAAATAACCAAAATCCTGGGGTTTTAACTTTAAGCCCCTTTTTAGCCCAACATTCTTTTAAACAGTCCAAAATCTCCTCTTTGGGGTAATCTTCTTGGTTTGAGGGAATCTGCAGAATTTTGCGAACCTTACACTCCCCCCTGTGATGCTTTATTTGCTAGAGTATCATACTGGGTGAGCAAAATTTCTAATCCCTGAGAGCCAACCTTCCCCTGTATTATATCTACCTAAAACCCCAAAACACACATTCCTGTTCCCCTTTAGGTGTAGTGTTCAAAATATATACAAGGTACGAAAATCCGATTACATTCACATCCAAGCACGGAGGGGGTCCAAGACCCCTGCACCACTTGGAAAAAATTACACACACATAGGAAAAATAACGACACACACACTCATCAAACTTTATTTTTAATAACGGTTAAGGTTGGTTTTATACCTGGTCGTAGATTTTATTTTTATGTTTGTCCCATGCTCCCTCATGTTGAGATTGGAGCATTCTGTCCCTCCCCTTGCACTTTGTGCACAATAAGTAGAAAACTATACCCTTGGTGGTGGTAGGACACCTTTGTACTATAGTCCGTGATGTCGTGGTTGTGGGCAGGAGCTTTCGGTGGCGGGTTATGAGTTCGGTGGCGTTGACTGGAATCGGGGAGTGTGGGATCGCACACGCACACAGGCTGGAACCCCACTCCATCCACTCCCCGGCATCTTGCCATTGTCTGGAAGATGATGGATATGCCTGCGGGGCAGACTTTCTCTGACCCAGACATACAAACATAAATCACCAGCTCCCACCACTTGTCCCAGCACACACTCACTCCCCCTCGGGTCCCTGTAATCGTCCGATGGGTATTGTTCCCCAATCGTTCCCAATCGACTGCGGGGTTTCCTATGTCCCTGCTCAGCTTTCTCAGCCACCACCACTTTTCCAGGGGAATCTGTCCCTTGCATGTCAAACACACACGTTTCCCCTCAGTGACGCTGACCCTTGTGGCAACGACCTGTACCCTGGGGCACGGGATGGAGTCCTCCCCGTAAGTGAACCCGGTCTGGCTGCAGTATTGTGCGGAGTTAGACCCCAGCCACCCTGGCTACCTTCCCTCATGGCGAGCTCCTCCACACCCCGTTCGCCACCCCCATCGGTAACGGTCGGTGCTCTCTCTCCCCTGAGCACCCATAGATGTGGGAGTCCTCCACGTCACCTCGGTCACCGATGCTCACCCCTACCAGGGCGAGCAGGAGCAGAAACTTTCCCATGCCGATTTCCTTTCTGTAGGGACACACAAAACAGATAGCCATGTCCCGAGAAGGTTCTCTGGCTTGACATAGTTATCGAGTCTCAAACTTAAACCTTTCATAAACTAAATTAAACAACAATAATTGGAGATGGCAAAAACACTGAATGAATATTTTATATCAGTCTTTACAGTAGAAGACACGAAGAATATCCCAACACTGGACAAACAGGGGGCTAAAGGGGGGGAGGAGCTAAACACGATCAAAATCACTAAGGAAGTGGTACTTGGTAAAATAATGGGACTCAAGGCGGATAAATCACCTGGACCTGATGGCTTACATCCTAGGGTCTTGAGGGAAGTGGCGGTAGGGATTGTGGATGCATTGGTAATAATTTTCCAAAACTCCCTGGACTCGGCAATGGTCCCGGCAGACTGGAAAACTGCTAATGTAACACCCTTATTTAAAAAGGGCAGTAGACAGAAGGCTGGAAACTATAGACCGGTTAGCCTAACATCTGTGGTAGGTAAAATTTTGGAGTCCATTATTAAGGAGACAGTAACAGGACATTTGGATAATCATAATTTAATAGGACAAAGTCAGCATGGTTTTATGAAGGGGAAGTCATGTTTGACAAATTTGCTGGAGTTCTTTGAGGAAGTAACATATAGGGTGGATAAAGGGGAACCAGTGGACGTAGTGTATTTAGACTTCCAAAAGGCATTTGACAAGGTGCCACACAAAAGATTATTGCTTAAGATAAAAAATCACAGGATTGGGGGTAATATTCTGGCATGGATAGAGGATTGGCTATCTAACAGAAGGCAGAGAGTTGGGATAAATGGTTCATTCTCAGACTGGCAATCAGTAACTAGTGGTGTTCTGCAGGGGTCAGTGCTGGGTCCCCAACTCTTTACAATCTATATTAACGATTTGGAGGAGGGGACCGAGTGTAACATATCAAAGTTTGCAGATGATACTAAGATGGGAGGGAAAGTAGTGAGTGAGGAGGACATAAAAAACCTGCAAGGGGACATAGACAGGCTAAGTAAGTGGGCAGAGATTTGGCAGATGGAATACAATACTGGAAAGTGTGAGGTTATGCACTTTGGCAGGCCAATCGGCCCCTCGAGCCTGTTCCGCCATTCAATAAGATCATGGCTGATCTGATCCTAACCGCCAATCTACTATCACAGACCCAACTGTAAAACACACTTAAAATACTTCAGAAAGCAATGTACATCCGCTGCCCGTCTCCGGACGGCCAGATTAATTCCTGTTTGGTCTCCGTCTTTTGTGGCTTCTGGGCAGCTTGTACACCTGGGCATAAGGTGGTCTGTGCCGCCGAACCCAAAGAATCCTCCTTAAAACAACTGGAAGTTTCCCTGAATCCCAGATGATCGGGGGAGTGTGCCCTCCTGTACTGCAGCACACTACCTCCTTCGGTGTGGCTACCGAGTCCCTATCCTGTCCTGTGGGTTCCGCACAGCCTGATGCCGCAGACTGGGGACCCTTGTCTCTCTCTCTGCCCAATGCTACCTCTCCTGTGAGTCCCTCACCGTTGGAGGCGGCAGGCTGGGGATCCCTATTTTTAGGCTGATCCCTTACCTTGGGCATTCCCTCTTGGGTTGTGGCCCTCCCGGGGCTGGACCTTTTGAACTGATACACAGGTGACCACGGTAATTTAGGCTGTGGTATGAGAGGAGACCTCCTTAGGGCTCCGGTTACTGGGGGCGTGTCCAAAATAATTGGTGAGAGGGTCCCTCCAGTAACACAAGCCATTGCCCCCACCAGTGCGGTCTGTGAGTCTGCCACAGCTGCTGACTGAGGATCTCCATCTTTAGGGTGGTTCACCCTTTCTGACCGTTCCCCTTTCTCGGGTTTAAACAGTTTACACTGGTTAATGTAACTAGCAGTCTGCCAGTGAACCTGTTTTAAAGTCCCGTCCGCTGCCCCGAACGGGCCTTCTATGGACTCCCCGTTCTCTCTCTTTACCAGGACGGCCTTAAGGATGGAATCCTGGGCTTGGGCCTGCTTTAAGTCTGGGGCCAAAGCTAGCCCCTGTGTGCCTCCCTTGTCCTGGATTGCGGCTACCGGACCTGCTCTACAGGGATCCCAGAACTCTCCTTCCCTGGCGCCCTGCTTGGCCACCTCCTCGGTCTTTTGGTTTCCCTCCCACGTGGTATGGAGGGATCCTAAATCTATGGCCAAAGGTTTGGACATTTCCCCAGCCTGCTCGTTCCCTGTGAATCCCATTAGGCTAAATGGGACCTTGTTAGACCTGGGTGAATTGGTCGGGTCTTCCGAATGGACCACCGTGCTGGAAGCTCCAGTGTCCACCAAATATCTCCCCTGCACCGTCTCCACCCCCATCTTAACACAGGGCCTGCCCCCCTCATCGTATTCAAGGGGACACAAGTCGACAGGCTGCACTGGTTCTAGTCATAGGTCTGGGTTGTATGGGGCAGATGGGGTTAAAGCACCAGTGGTGGTGGCTACCTTCCCTGGGCCAGTAAAGATGACTCGGAGTGCTGCTACTATCGAATCAAGCGTGGGGGGAGAGGTCGGTGTTTCTGTTTTTGGGGCAGGAGCTGGCGAGTTCTTTCCTATGTTATCCTTCCATGGATTCCTACAGTCCCTTCTCCAATGTCCATTCTTCCCACACCCGAAGCAGTTACACTTCATATCGGAAGGGTTATCCCCTTCCTGGTGCCACTCTTTCTTACTCTGGCTAGGTTTTATTTCATATACTTCTCCTTTTGGTTGGTGTTCTTCTATCCCTCTACCGTTCCAGTAAGCCAGGGTCAGTTGTCTGACCACTGTCTCCTCGGTGACCCGGGGGTCTTTCGGGTCAAACCAAAGCTCAGCCTTAGCTTTGATCCGGGGCAAGCTGTTTGCCACCAGGCTTCGGAGCCAGTGGGCCAGCTCATTCTGGTTCAGGTGAGCCCGGTTGAGAACTCTGTAATGATATCAGCAAATAGAGATGGTATTTGCCTGTTCGATTATGATGCCTTACCAGCATGATTGCATGTATTGATTGCTTGTGCCTGACCAGCAGAGGGCATGTGACAGAGACAAGCAAGGCAGTTCAGTTTAGTTTCAGTTTCGTTCTAGATGCATCACTAGCATGATGTCTTCTGTAAATGTTGTATAAAGAGTTGAACAGACTTTAGATAAAAACTCATTCTCTTTCATAAATGTCTCGTCATTGAACCCACAAAGAAATCAATACAAACTCCATTACAGGCACTCCTGTACACAGACCACAGCCTGTCTGCGAAAGCCTGTGGGGTCTCCCCTGCGAGCTGTGTTGTCCTCTCCACCCGGGAGAAAGGACTACCATCGTTCATACCCATGGCCTCCAGAACTTCCTCCCAGATATCAGCATACCTGCCCTGCCCTTTCTTGCTCTCTGCAGAGAGGGACTGGTACAACTTGCCATCCAGAGAGAACAGGAGCATTTTGGCCATCTCTGAGTCTTTGCACTCTTTGATGCCTGCTGCCTGTTCCGGTTCCATGAAGTGGACTGAGGGATCTCCCTTTTGGGTAAGTTTGTTCAGGTGGCTTACCATAGCCCTAAGCTATTGGGTACCAAAATCCTATCAAAACACTTCAAGATTTTGAACACCTCTATCAAACCTCCCCTTAACCTTCTCTGCTCTAAGGAGAACAATCTCAGTTTCTCTAGTCTCTCCACGTAGCTGAAGTCATGTGTTTTGATAGAAGTGTACAAGATTATGATGGGTTTGGATAGACTAGATGGGGAAAGGCTGTTCCCAATAGTTTATGGTACAAGGACTAGGGGACATAGATTTAAGGTTTTGGGCAGATACAGGGGGGATGCGAGGAAAAGCTTTTTTACACAGTGAGTGGTGATGACCTGGAATTCGCTGCTGACGGAAGTGGTGGAGGCGGAGACACTCAATGTTTTCAAGGGGAGACTGGATAGGCACTTAAGGGAAATAAACTTGCAGGGCTACAGAGATAGAGTGGGGGAATGGGACTGACTGGATTGCTCTACAGAGAGCTGGCATGGACTTGATGGGCCGAATGGCCTCATTCTGTGCCATTATGACTAAGTCCTGCATCCCTGGTACCATTCCAGTAAATCTCCTCTGCACCCTCTCTAAGGCCTTGGCATCCTTCCTAAAGTGTTGTGCCCAGAATTGGCCACAGTACTCCAGCTGGGGTCTTCTCAACCTGTCCTACCACCTTCAAAGATTTGTGTACATACACTCGTTCTCTCTGTTCCTGTACCCCCTTTAAAATTGTACCATCCACCATCTACAAGGCACAAATAAGGAGTGTGATGGAATACTCTCCACTTGCCTGGATGAGTGCTGCTCCAACAACACTCAAGACCTTGACACCATTCAGGACAAAGCAGCCCGCTTGATTGGCACCCCATCCACCACCTTAAACATTCACTCCCTCCACCACCGGCGCACAGTGGCTGCAGTGTGTACCATCTATAAGATGCAAGGCAGCAACTCGCCAAGACTTCTTCGGCAGCACCTCCCAAAGCCGCGACCTCTTCCACCTAGAAGGACAGGGGCAGCAGGCGCATTGGAACACCACCACCTCTAAGTTCCCCTCCAAGTCACACACCATCCTGACTTAGAAGTATATCGCTGTTCCATCATCGTCATTGGGTCAAATTCCTGGAACTCCCTCCCTAACAGCACTGTGGGAGTACCTTCACCACACGGACTGCAGCAGTTCAAGAAGGCGACTCACCACCACCTTCTCAAGGGCAATTAGTAATGGGCAATAAATGCTGGCTTTGCCAGCGATGGACGCATCCCATAAACGAATAAAAATAAAATTGCCTCTCCTCATTCTTCCTACCAAAATGAATCACTTCACACTTCTCTGCATTAAATTTAATCTGCCATGTGTCTGCCTATTTCACCAGTCTATCTATGTCAAGGATTTATCCTTGGCCTCCTCCTATTTCTCCCCTACATCCTGCCCCTTGGCGACATCATCCGAAAACACAGCGTCAGTTTCCACATGTACGCTGATGACATCCAGCTCTACCTCACCACCACTTCTCTCGACACCTCCACTGCAAAAAAGAAGAAAGCAAAAAAGGCCAACTGCATTATGACAATGGTGTAAATAATAAATAGTGTGAATGAGAAATCCATTAAACAGAATAACCAGGCTCAGACTTTACAGGCAGAGGTTGAGAAATTTGAAAACAAATTGGGTGTTGTTCAGGCAGACCAGAGATTAGCCGCCAATCAACAGTTAGAGATGCATCAAGAAATAGCTCATTTACACGTACAGCTGCAGAGTTCTTCAGAAACAATAGCTAAGACTCAGGGAAAATTGAAGGATACAAAAATAGCTTATTGAGAGCTATGGAATTTGTTGCAGGAAAACAAGGATAGAGAGGTGGTAAGGCAATGGAGTGAGGAGAGACGGGGAAGAGCAGAGGACAAGAGAAAGATTAAAAAATGAAAAGTTAGAGTGGCAGCCTTGTCTGTCGGCACTTATGAGGAGGAATCCAACAGTGAATATGACGAGGATGATCCAGTCCTCCCAACAGCGCCCCCGCAGTCCAGAAGACCACTGAAGGTGGAGGTCTCTGATGCCGAGCAGAGAGAAAGTGATGCTTCCAGTATCAGTAGTAATGTAGGGAGTGTCGACAATTATACCCAGTCTAAAACAGGAGATAGTACAGGGGTACACAGGTCTGTTAAGATGCCCCCATAGTTACCAAACCCCTGCACACAGGAGAGATGACAAACAGGGAAAGTCAAGTAGTGCATGAATACGAAGATAAAGATGCAAATCGTGATCTGACCCTTTCAGAATTGTGCCAACTCAGAGGCCAATTGCCCAAATATGAGGGAATAGGAGACCCAACTCAGTTACCAAGTAAAGTTCAATTGCTACAGCAGGCAGACGCCTCGACAGACGAGGGTGCTTTTCTACTGTTGCAGGCTGCCTTACCCCCAGGTGTGACATTGCCTGAGAAGTTTGTGGCGTAAATAGCAGCTAATAAAAACCCTGGATTACACATTGATGTGGAACAAAAGGGTTAGGAAAAGGAGAAAGAAGTTAAAAAGCCCACCGCCAAAGTTGAAGAAATAGGATTGCTGTGAGGAATGTCTTCAGCATGTTTTGTTTTTATTTTAAAAAGGGAAAAAGTTTCCGAGAGTGTGTGTGGATGTTTCTTGGTTTGCGACCAGGGAATATCACATAAATTTTGGCACTTAGAGTTCATAAACTATTGCAGGGATCAATGGAAGGAAAAATAGGACTGGTCACCTCCAATAGGGGCCAAATCCAAAGGGGAAACGGCCAGAGATAAGAAATTACTGTCGTTTCCGAGCGGTCCAGATGTGGACTTGTATCAAAAGGCGACAGAATTAAGGGTGGCGGACTCAAACAACGTTGAGAGGGCCAGAGATAAGAAATTGTTAGAAATTATATTTCTAATTTGCATGAAAGTGTAAATGTAGCTGATTGGGTATGTTCATTTTAATTTAAGATTGTGCACCCAGAATTGGGGAAAAAATATTGAATTACATTTTAAGTTCAAAGCGTTGGTGTTATATAGACATAGAAACATAGAGGATAGGAGCAGGAATAGGCCATTCGGCCCCTCGAGCCTGTTCCGCCATTTAATGAGATCATGGCTGATCATCCAAATTCAGTACCCTGTCCCTGCTTTCTCCCCATATCCCTTGATCCCTTTAGCCTTAAGAAATATATCTAAATGTTAATTTATTTTGACTAACATTTAATTTTGCAACTGAGAAAAGCAACAAAATCTTTGATTTATAAAAGATAAGTTTCAGTCCCAAGCTTCAGCCTTGAAGTTACGGTTGCCATGGTGTCTGGTAGAAAATAAATTTGAACTCTTCAAAACATTTTGTTTTAACTGGTTAAAAAAAAGTTAAAAAACCTGCAGTTTAAAGATGCATGGTCTTATTTTAAATCAACTTGAACAGTTACAACGCACTGTTACTGCAAGTCTGCCGATGACACAAAGATAGGCGGCAATATAAACAGTGTAGATGGTGTAACATTTGCATATTGAATTATCATTGGCCCGCAGGCATCTGTAAGGAATATCTATTATATTCACATGTGATCACATGCTGAGTTGTCATTGGCCTGCAGGCATCGGTAAGGACTGCTATTGTTTAGAAGACCCGGGGTCCTGACTCCATCTTGTCCACACGGTGCTGGATGATTGAGAAAGCTTACAGACCTGATGCTTCATTAAAATAGTTTAAACTGTAATACTCCGTTGTCCTGCAATTTATTATTTTTGTACAAAGTGTGCAAAACAAGACATGGTGTCAGAACAGGGATTTGAAATGGACATCGTTGGAGCTCCCTTACCCCGAATGAATTGGGAATCTTTGAACTTACCTAGAGAATGGAGCAAGTTCAAGCAACACGTGGAGTTGATGTTCTCGGGTCCGTTGAAAAGAAAAGGAGAGGAAGAAAAATGCAGCTACCTACTCCTGTGGATCGAAGAAAAAGGGAGAGACATTTTTAACACATGGTCTCTCACCGCAGATGAAGCAAAGGTACTGAAAAGTTATTTTGACCGTTTTGAAGCATATGTGATGCCCAAGACAAATACGATATTCGCTAGGTACAAGTTTCAGGAGAAAGTACAAGGAGCTAGTGAGTCATTTGAACAGTTCGTGACTGAGTTAAAACTGCTGGTATAAGACTGTGTGTATGCAGATAAAGATGAGATGGTCAGAGACCGCATCGTGTTTGGAATACATTCAGCTAAAGTGAGAGAGAAACTTTTGAATGTTGGGTCCAGGCTAACGCTGGACAAAGCTATAGACATAGCTAGATCGCACGAGATAGCCCAAGCACAATTGAAAACCATAACCGGCGCCACGAGCAGCTCGCGTGAACAGACAGTGCACGCAGTTAATAGACACACACCAAAGAACATCGCCCAGAGAGCGTGTTTCAGAACAGAAAGAACAGCGAGAGTTCTAAAAATGGGCGACACAGACATAAAACGCTTCAAAAACTGTGGATATTGTGGAAACAAGGTGCATGGGGAAAAGGAGCATTGCCCTGCCAAAGGAAGGCAATGTACTAACTGTGGTAAACGGAACCACTTTGCTAAAGTTTGCAAGACTGTTTTCGGAAAAACAGTACACACAGTGAGTGACAGCCAAATGCCAGATAGAGAGTCAAATGCAGAGGAACTGTTTATTGATTCTGTGTCACAGAAAAAACAGATTTCAGAGACTGAGCAAGCTTTTGCCGATATTGAGATAGGAAAACAGGGCAAAGAGCTTAAGTTTAAACTAGACACTGGATCTCAGGTTAATGTAATTCCTCTGAGTGAGTATCACAGCTTGAAGGATGAGTGTGAGCTACAGTCCACCTCATGCAGACTGACCGGCTATGGGGGTGAGCAGCTCAATGTAAAAGGCACATGCGTGATGAAATGCAAGTACAAAGAAAGCAACATGATGTTGAACTTTTACATTATTGACACTCAAGCACCTCCAGTGCTAGGTCTAAAGGCATGTTTAGACATGGACCTCGTCAAGCTAGTGCTATCATTGACAGCACCAGTTGAGAAGCAGACAGTCATGGAGGAGTTTGTTGACGTTTTCAAAGGGATCGGACTATTCCCAGGTGAATGCACTATTCACCTTGACCCAGCAGCAACCCCTGTGGTTTGCCCACCGAGAAGGATACCCCTTGCTCTACATAGTCACCTGAAGGAGGAGCTGCAGAGCACGGAGAATACAGAAATCATTGTCCGGGAAACAGAACCGACAGAGTGGATCAACGCGTTAGTAGTGGTTGAGAAACCACGTACAGGCAAGCTCAGAGTCTGTCTCGACCCCAGAGATTTGAACAAGGCTATCAAACGCCCTCACTACCCTCTACCAACACTAGATGACATCACACCCAAGCTAGTGGGAGCACGTTACTTCAGTGTAATGGACGCACGATCAGGATACTGGAATATCAAGCTCACGGAAGAGTCATCTAAGCTAACAATGTTCAACACACCATTTGGACGCTACCGATTTCTGCGTTTACCATTTGGTCTTATCTCAGCTCAGGATGAATTCCAGCGGAAGATCGATGAAACCTATGAAGGCCTCGACGGAGTAGTCGCAATCGTAGATGACATCCTCATCTATGGCAAGAATAGAGAGGAACATGACAGGAACCTCTGTGCGATGCTACAAAGATCACGGGAGAAAGGTATCCGGCTCAACCCCGAGAAAAGCATAATCGGATCCACCGAGATCAGTTATTTCGGGCATCGCCTCTCAACTGATGGCATTAAGCCGGATCCAGAGAAAATCTCCGCCATCAAGAAGATGGAGCCGCCGAAGAACCGTGCAGAGCTAGAGACAGTACTAGGCATGGTTAACTACTTAGCCAAGCTTGCCCCGAGCCTGTCCGAAATCAACGCACCCATGCGTCACTTGCTCAAACAATCCAATGAGTTCCTGTGGGACAAACAACATGACACAGCATTTCAGAAAATGAAAGACCTAATCACCAGAGAACCAGGACCGGTTCTTGCCTACCTTGACCCCAACAAAGAGTTCAGACTACAAGTGGATGCATCAAAGTACGGACTAGGTGCAGTATTACTGCAAGAAGGAAAGCCCATCGGCTACGCTTCCAGATCTCTCTGACAGTGAAATCAACTATGCTCAAATTGAGAAAGAGCTATATGCAATTCTGTTTGGATGTAAGCGCTTCCACCAGTACGTCTATGGCTGACAAGTCATTGTGGAATCCGACCACAAGCCCCTCGAGTCAATCATGAGGAAACCACTAGCCGCAGCCCCACCAAGGCTACAGAGAATGATCCTTCAGCTACAGAAGTATGACTTCACAATCATTCACCGCCCAGGCAAAGACATTCCTGTCACAGACACGCTCTCCAGAAAGTCTCTTAGCTACCAGGACAGCAGCCTCAGTGAAGGCATGGATGTGCAGGTGCACATGGTGTACAACAGCTTACCTGTGAGTGACTCAAAACTGAAGGAGATCCGAGCAGAAACAGAGAAAGATGCACAACTCACACTGCTGAGCAAAGTCATACATGAAGGATGGCCTGAGGAAAGGAGGAAATGCCCTCAGAGCATATTTGAATTCTGGAACCACAGAGACGAGCTGTCACAAATCAACAGAATCATCTTCAAAGGGGAGACAATCATCATTCCTACCAGCCTCAGAGAAGAGATGTTGACAAAAATTCATGCTGGACATATGGGCATGGAAAAATGCAAACAAAGAGCACGTGACATTATATTTTCAATTCGGAATGTGCAAACACATTGAGGACATTGTCGGAAAATGTTCCATTTGTCTAGAACGCCGCCCATCAAATGTCAAAGAGCCCATGATACCTCACCGTATCCCAGACAGGCCCTGGCAGGTCGCGGCAACGGATCTGTTCACATGGAACAACGAGGACTACATAGTGACTGTTGATTACTACAGCAGATTTTTTGAATTGGACAAGCTTCACAGCACCACATCTGCAGCTGTGATCCACAAGCTAAAGGCAGCCTTTGCCAGGCATGGCATTGTAGAGACCTTAGTCTCAGACAATGGGCCCCAATACAAATCAAAAGAGTTTGAGTCGTTTGCCAAGGCATGGGATTTCACACATGTCACATCAAGCCCACATTACCCTCAAAGTAATGGTCTTGCTGAAAAAACTGTCCAGATTGCAAAAACACTCATGGACAAAGCCAAAGCGGACAAAAGAGACCCCTACATCAGTCTCCTTGAGTACCGCAACACTCCGGTTGACAACTTCAAGTCACCAGCGCAGCTGTTGATGAGCCGCAGACTTCACTCAATCCTTCCAAGCACCAACCAGCAGCTGCAGCCAGAGGTCGTCAGCTGCAAGCAAGTGCATGCAAAACATGTACAGAGACAGCAACACCAAAAGAGATACTATGATAGGTCAGCTAGACTACTGCTGCCGCTGCACAATGGAGAATCCGTCAGAATCCAGGAGCATGACTACTGGAAGCCAGCAGTCGTCATCCAGCCAGCTGACACTGAGCGATCGTATCACGTCCGCACCCCAGAAGGACAGGTGTACCGCCGGAATCGCAGGCACCTCCTGAACACCAAGGAACAACATTGCCATTCCGACGAGAGGATCAGTGCAACAGAGTGTGATGAACAGAGCAATACACAAAACACATCATACTTACCTGAACCTAAACCTGAACCTGATTTGTTGACCGATTCAGGAGCATGCTCAGTTCCATACCACACAAGGTCGGGACGAGAGGTCAAGCCTAGAGTTATCCTTGACTTGTGAACTGTCAAAGGGTGTAGGCGGATCGCTGCCCTAAAAAAAACTGTACATCATTATTGAAACGTTGAGATGTTTTCAGTGCTAGTTAAATGTTGAGTTTACTTATATGTTGATGCTACTGAGAACATTATGTAGAAGAAAGGTTCAAAAGTAATGCATAACATTTTTCTTTTAAAAGAAAGGGGATGTAACATTTGCATACTGAATTATCATTGGCCCGCAGGCATCTGTAAGGAATACCTATTATATTCACATGTGATCACATGCTGAATTGTCATTGGCCTGCAGGCATCGGTAAGGACTGCTATTGTTTAGAAGACCCAGGGTCCTGACTCCATCTTGTCCACATGGTGCTGGATGATTGAGAAAGCTTACAGACCTGATGCTTCATTAAAATAGTTTAAACTGTAATACTCTGTTGTCCTGCAGTTTATTATTTTTGTACAAAGTGTGCAAAACAAGACAGATGGAAGCATAAAATTACAAAGTGATATTAATAGATTAAGTGAATGGGCAAACCTGTGGCAAATGGATTTCAGTTGTAGGCAAATGTGAGTTCATCCACTTTGGACCTAAAAAGGATAGAACAGAGTGCTTTCTAAATGGTGAAAAGCTAGAAACAGTGGCGGTCCAGAGAGACTTGGGGATCCATGTACATAGATCATTAAAATGGACAGGTACAGAAATAATCAAAAAGGCTAATGGGATGCTGGCCTTTATATCTAGAGGACTAGAATACAAGGAGGTAGAAGATATGCTAAAGCTGTACAAAACCCTGGTTAGACCACACCTGGAGTACTGTGAGCAGTTCTGGGCACCACACCTTAGGAAGGATATATTGGCCTTGGAGGGAGTGCAACATAGATTTACCAGAATCCAAGGGTTAAATTACATGGGGAGATTACGCAAGCTATGGTCGTATTCCCTGGAACTTAAAAAAGGGGCGATCTGATTGAAGTTTTCAAGATATTAAGGGGAACTGAGAGGGAAGATAGAGTGAAATTTGCAGCTTCAATCCCTGACACATGAAGATCCCAATTTGGGGCAATTCTGCTTGAAATATCTGTCCGACACTCCCATTTCCACATCTTTTGTCACAATTACTTTGAGTGTCTGTGGTGCGTTGGGTTCTTTATTAGGAACAAACAGCTGTTCCATCCAATATGGCTGCCAAGGGTTGGGAATGCTGCCTTGTCCATATGGTCTGTATCTCAGGTCTGGGCCTTAACTCCCAGCACCCACCTTAAACTGCCACAAAGAACTGGCAGGACTTATATGGGCACATGACCCAGGGCCACATCACAACCAAGGACTTATGTAACCTGGCCTCACAATGAAAACCATGACAACACAGAAGCCCAGGGCTGGACAAAATACAGCAAAGTGGTCCAAACTCTGTATTTCTGCATCAGGTGGATGTTGTGACAGAGATAAAGTGTCTCAAGCTAAGATCACAAATGGACAACCTGCTTAACAAGCTCCACCAGCGGATTGATGTTTCGCTGGAGTCTACTGATGATCTTGCTGTGAAGAACCAGACTGAGATCCTTTGCTCTTTCAGAGTTCTGGCCCCAGCTTATGCAGACAAAATGGTGGAATTTCTCCTATCTCAGTTAGAGAATGCTGACCAACGAATGAGAGTAGGAACACTCACTGTACTAAATCACCTCATCACATCGGTCTCATTGCACTTGGAGAGGAAGAAGGCTCAGATTGTGGCTGCAATAAAACCAGTCCTTCTCGACAAGAGCAGCAATCAGGAGAAGAAGCTCATTGCCCAGGTAATATGTGTCATGGCCCAGCAAGGTTACCTTGAGCCCGAGGGAGGAAAGGCAATGGTGCAATTCCTCATCCAACAGTGTGCGGCACCCGTCGGTTCAGGGACCCTGGTACCACCCAATCATCAGCCAGACCCAGTAACAAATGAAGAATTAGTCACACTGTGTGAAAGAGTGATGTGTTTGATCACAACTGCAGTGAAGCTAGAGGATGTCCTTTGGCCATCCTTACTGGAGTTTGTTAATATGACCCAGTACACCAAGGCTGTAACAATAACCATGACTCTGCCTTCGAAACGAGTGTCCTCAACTCCATCCCACAGCATGCTACCCGCCACCATCTCAGCACAACCCCAGCCCGGCATGAGGTTGAAAAGGCCATCCGACAACTGAAGAATAACAAGGCCTCAGGAGCAGATGGAATCCCCGCCGAGGTACTAAAGCATTGCGGAGAAGCACTACTGGTGCGAATTCATGAACTCATTTCTCTTATCTGGAAGGAGGAGAGCATGCCAGGGGATCTCAGAGATGCCGTAATTGTGACCATCTTCAAGAAAGGTGACAAGTCCGATTGTGGTAATTACAGAGGAGTTTCCCTGCTATCTGCCACAGGGAAAGTCATCGCAAGAATCCCCCTCAATCGCCTTCTCCCAGTGGCCGAAGAGCTCCTCCCAGAGTCGCAATGCGGATTCTGCCCACTAAGGGGCACAATGGACATGATCTTCACCGCACGTCAATTACAAGAGAAATGCAGGGAACAGCACCAACCGCTGTACATGGCCTTCTTTGATCTCACAAAGGCCTTCGACACTGTCAACCATGAGGGATTATGGAATGTCCTCCTCAAATTCGGCTGCCCTCAAAAGTTTGTCACCATCCTCCGCCTGCTTCACGACGACATGCAAGCCGTGATCCCGACCAACGGTTCCACCACAGACCCAATTCACGTACGAACCGGGGTCAAGCAAGGCTGTGTCATTGCACCAACGCTCTTCTCAATCTTCCTTGCTGCAATGCTCCATCTCACCCTCAGTAAGCTCCCCACTGGAGTGGAGCTAATTTACAGAACAAACAGGAAACTGTTCAACCTCCGTCGCCTCCAGTCCCGATCCAAGGGCATCCCATCCTCTGTCGTCGAATTACAGTATGCAGATGATGCTTGTGTCTGCGCTCACTCAGAAGTCGAACTCCAAACCATCGTAAACACCTTCACCGAAGCATACGAGAGCATGGGCCTTACACTAAACATCCGTAAGACAAAGGTCCTCTACCAACCTGCCCCCACCACACAGTGCTGCCCCCCGATTATCAAAATCCACGACAAGACCTTGGACAACGTGGACCACTTTCCATACCTCGGGAGCCTACTGTCAACAAGGGCAGACGTCGACGCCGAAGTCCAACACTGCCTTCAGTGTGCCAGTGCAGCCTTCAGTCGCCTGAGGAAGAGAGTGTTTGAAGACCAGGACCTCAAACCCGGCACTAAGCGCATGGTCTACAGGGCAGCAGTGATACCTGCCCTGCTGTATGCCTGAGAGACATAGACCATGTACAGCAGGCACCTCAAAGCACTGGAGAGGTACCACCAACACTGCCTCCGCAAGATCCTGCAAATCCATTGGCAGGATAGGCGCACCAACGTCAGTGTTCTTGCTCAGGCCAACATCCCCAGCATCGAAGTCTGACCACGCTCAATCAGCTCCGATGGGCGGCTCACATTGTCCTCATGCCCAATACGAGACTCCCAAAACAAGCGCTCTACTCGGAGCTCCGGCACGGCAAGAGAGCCCCAGGTGGGCAGAGGAAACGCTTCAAGGACACCCTCAAAGCCTCCTTGAAAAAGTGCAACACCCCCACCGACACCTGGGGATCCCTGGCCCAAGACCGCACAAAGTGGAGGAGAAGCATCCGGGAAGGCGCCGAACACCTCGAGTCTCTTCGCCGGAAGCCAAGCGCAAGCAGCGCAGGGAGCGCACGTCAACCCAAGCACCCCACCCACCCGCCCCTTCAACCACTGTCTGCCCCACCTGTGACGGAGACTGTAGGTCCCGCATTGGACTCATCAGTCACCTGCGAACTCATTTTTAATGTGGAAGCAAGTCATCCTCAGTTCTGAGGGACTGCCTAAGAAGAAGAAGAAGAAATCTGCAGTTGTTCAGCACATATTGGGAAAAAGAAACTGCGAGCCAGTAGGGAAAGCTTTTCCCTTACTTACAATGAAGATGCCAATCTCCCTAAAGCCCAGGCACTGCTAACCTGGCTCCTCGTGTCTTGTTGCCCATATCAGGGAGGAGGCCAAGGAGCTGCGGCACTGAGTCTACTGAAAGTCCTGAGTCTCAATGTCCACTCAGAGTCAGTGGGGTGGTGGGAAGACGAGCTGGCCCCATTAGTTGACCATTTACTGAAAAATTCAGAGGAGTCTCTGTAATGTATATACCTTTAAGGGGGGAACTACTTTTTACAGCTTATGTACAGGAGTGACCACACCTGTATATAGCACTGAGTAGTAATCTGTACAGTTCAGTTCCAAAGTGAGCCACGTTGAGTAAACACCTGTTGTACCGTTCTCCTGCAGTCTGTGTCTTATTACTGACGGACACAACATTGGCGACGAGGCAAATTCGATCCTACCTGCAACTCTGCATCACCTCCCAGGGATTCGTTCCTGGAGACCAGTAGATTGGAGGTCAAGGCCAGAGACACGGGCGTCGACCACGGGCAACCGCCCAGTCATCCAGCAGAGACTCGAGAATTGTGGGGGAGGCTGTTGAGAGCCAGGCTTGGCTTTCCAGTCGCGGTGGTCCAGCGAAACGGGCTGGCAACAGGTAGTGCGCAGACCCTTCCCGGACAGCGGCGGGCTAGAGCCCGACCGAGCAGCACAGCAAAGGGCCGAGCAGCGTCGACGGGAGAGAGAGAGAGAGGGCAGAGCGCACAGGGGGCAGCCGGTGTTCAGGGGCCGAGCAGCGTCGAGGAGAGATAGAGAGATGCGCAGAAACCCGCGAGGCGCCGCCATTGCCACGAGGACCACCGAGAGCGGCATTGGCAGCAGCGCAGGAGAAGCGCGCGAAACCTACAGGGTGCCGCCATTGCCATGAGGACCGCCGAGAGTGGCGTTGGCAGCAGCGCAGGAGAAGCGTGCGAAACCTACAGGGTGCCGCCATTGCCACGAGGACCGCCAAGAGCGGCGTTGGCAGCAGCAGGGGAGGAAGGAAAGCGCGGGAGACGCCATTTTAAGCCACACCCAAAATGCCGAAGAGTGGCAGTATCACCGCATTTGACAATGAAGTCGAAGATTGGACTACATATGTCGAACGAATAGAGGTATACTGCAAGGCAAATGAGGTGTCAGATGACAAGAAAGCGCCGGTATTGTTAAATTTAATGGGTGCAAAGACGTATGGCTTATTACGAAATCTAGTAACCCCAGCGAAGCCAGTGGAAAAGAGTTTTGGAGACATAGTGACGATACTACAGGAACATTTAAACCCCACACCGCTGCTGATAGCAGAAAGATTCAAGTTTCACAAACGGAACCAGCATAAGGATGAAAGCAATGCTGAATATTTAACAGAACTGCGCAAACTATCGAAACACTGCCAGTTTGGAACGGGACTGGCAGATACCTTAAGGGACAAGTTTGTGTGTGGGCTTCAAAGTGAAGGAACCCAGAAACGGCTTTTATCTGAAAAGGACCTTACGCTGGACAAGGCTTTCAGCATTGCGGTATCATATGAAGCAGCAGCACGGGGCGCTGCAGAGATACAACAGAGGCCGCAAGAATATGGCACAAACGAAATGTCATAAAGAACAGAGAAGTGCTATCGCTGCGGCAGAACAACACACGACCACAATGATTGCTGGTTCAAAGACAAAGTGTGCAGACAGTGTGGAAAAGTAGGACACATAGCATGAGTCTGCAGGTCGGGAAAGAAAACCAGCAATAAGAAATCTCCAAAAGAAAAGTACAAGAAGGTACATAAGGTGATGGAGAATAGTTCAGACGAACAAAAGAGTGATACCGACTCCGAAAGCAGGGGCTGAGTTGTCTGAAACTACATAATGTGATCAAAACGGAGGATCACCGAACCATTTGGGTCACTCTCAAGATAGCAGGAGTCCAGGTAAAAATGGAATTGGACACAGGATCAGCCCTAACAGTCATAAACCGACGGGACTACGAGCGGCTATTCTCACACATACCCTTGAGAGACACAAAATTTATTTTGAAGACGTACACGGGGCGAAAAGTCTACCCCAAAGGAAAAAAAGGGTGACCGTTATGTATAACGGTAAGGAAACACCAAAACTACACCTGTATGTATTGCAAGATGGAGGACCACCATTACTGGGACGTGAATGGATCCGGAAAATACAGCTGGATTGGCATTCCATACAAGCACTGACTGTGGCTGCCAAAAAGGATGACGACGTCACACCTGGGCGGCTGTCAAAGAGCCTAACCGACGCGCAAGAAATGTTCCAGCAAGGACTCGGAACACTAAAAGGCATGACAGCAACAATTAAAATCGAAGAAAACGCAAGCCCAAAATTTTTTAAGGCCAGACCGGTACCTTATGCGATCCGCCCAGCCGTCGAAGCAGAGCTGGAGAATTTGGAATGTTCAGGAGTACTGTCCAAGGTAGACTGGAGCGAGTGGGCTACACCCATCGTCCCTGTGATGAAAAAGTAATTGAGCAGCACGCCTGGGGAACCAAGGAAGGTTCGCATCTGTGCGGACTTTAAGGTAACAGTGAACCCGGTCCTTCTCACCGTGCAATATCCACTTCCGCGGATTGAAGATATTTTCACCTCGCTATCTGGAGGGAAATGCTTCACTAAGATTGATCTGGCCCAGGCGTATCTGCAAATGGAGGTAGAAGAAGCATAATAAAAATACCTCACAATCAACACCCATAAAGGTCTCTACCAATACAACCGACTGGTATTCGGGGTAGCATCAGCTCTGGCTATTTGGCAAAGGGCAATGGAACAAGTCCTGCAAGGGATTCCAGGGACCCAGTGTTATTTGGACGATATCCTGGTCACGGGCGAAAATGACAGTGATCACCTCGCCAACCTGGAGCAGGTGCTCACTAGATTGCAGGAATATGGGCTCCGAGCTAACCGCCCCAAATGCGAGTTTAAAAAAAAACAGATATCGTATTGTGGCCACGTTATCGATAAAGAGGGGTTACATAAGTCCCCAGAAAAGATTGAGGCAGTAGTCAAGGCTCCAGCACCGGAAAACGTGTCACAACTGAGGTCGTTCCTCGGGCTGGTAAATTACTACCATAAGTTCTTGCCAAATTTGTCTACAATACTACACCCACTGAACACCCTACTGCAAACTGGAGTGCCATGGAAGTGGAGTGACGAATGTAAATGAGCTTTCCAGAAGAGCAAAACACTAATCACATCGAAAGAGGTATTGGCCCATTTCAACCCAGCACTACCAATTCGGTTGGCGTGTGATGTGTTACCCTACGGCATTGGAGCGGTGCTGTCGCACAAATTCTCGGGTGGCTCAGAGAGGCCAATAGCCTTTGCGGTCACGATCACTAACCTCAGCCGAGCGTAACTACGCCCAGATTGACAGGGAGGCCCTCAGCCTAGTGTGGGGAGTGAAAAAGTTCAATCACTATTACCTCACAGCGTCAGGGACCCGGGTTCGAATCCGGCCTCGGGCGACTGTCTGTGTGGAGTTTGCACATTCTCCCCGTGTTTGCGTGGGTTTCCTCCGGGTGCTCCGGTTTCCTCCCACAGTCCAAAGATGTGCGGGTTAGGTTGATTGGCTATGATAAATTGACCCTTAGTGTTAGGGGGATTAAATACGTGGGGTTACGGGGATAGGGTGGGATATGTGTTGGGGTTACGGGGATCAGGTGGGATATGTGTCGGTGCAGGCTCGATGGGCCGAAATGGCCTCTATCTGCACTGTGGGGTTTATGTGATGTGATTATGTGACTATCTGCACGGGCAGAAATTCACCTTGTCTCCATTTTTAATCCGAAGAAGGGCGTTCCGGTTGTTAAGTCCGTGAATGATTTATACACGGACTAGCAGGAGAGAAAACAAAGAGATGTTTACTGGTGGAAGTCCATAACGAATCTAAACAACCGAGGCTCTCTAGCGCCTTTTATACAGGGGTGGTCACTGCTGGTACTGCAGTCTGAGACCAGTTATTCTCTTAAAGGTACATACACAACAATTCCTCCCCTTTTAGATAAACAGTACATAACATTCATTTAACAACTAAATGATAACGAATTACAATCACAATTACTGTTACTAGATACAGTGGTTAAGTTTAAGCAATTATAAGTTCAGTCTTTGAGGAGGCTTCCTGATTCTGTCTGGATAACGCCTCTTTGGGGGAACAGGTTCTTCTGGCAATGTTGAGTCGGAATCAATGTCGTTGTTTGGTTCATCTGCTTCCAATATTACCAGTTCTGCGGTAGCTGCAATTGGAACGTCGATTTCATTACCAGGTGTGTATCAGATCATGGTGTGGAGTTGACGTTTTCCAGTGACTCTAGAATCTGGTCAGCATGGCGTCTTACAATGCTCTCCCCAACGTCCACGGTATACATGAGAGGTCCTTGTCGTGTACAAATCGTTCCTGGCTGCCACTTCTCAGTGCGGTAGTCCCGGGCCAAAACTGGTTGACCTATCTTAAAACTCCTGGTTGGCCTTTCATTCATATTCTGAAACTGCCTGTTCTCCACATCTCTTCGGACGTTTGGCTTAACCAAATCCAAGCGGCATCGTAGTCTTCGATTGAAGAACATCATGGCTGGAGTTTGGTTGGTAACCGCATGTGTCGCATTCCGGTAGGCAAACAAGAAGTTGTCCACCTTATGTTGTAGGGGTATATCTTCATTACACATTGCCTTGATAGCGTTCTTGAATGTTTGGACAAACCTCTCGGCCAATCCATTAGTGGCTGGATGATATGGGGCAGATGTGTAATGCTTAACACCATTGTTCTTTAAGAACCTCCGGAACTCTTCAGACACAAACTGTGGTCCATTGTCAGAGCAAATCTGTTCAGGCAGCCCATTCCTGTCGAATATGGTTCGTAAAACTGTGATAGTTTTTTCCGTGGTGGTTGAGGACATTTTTATTACCTCTGGCCACTTTGTGCATCCACCGCAATTAAAAACATCGAGTCCATGAAGGGACCAGCAAAATGAATGTGCACCCTTTGCCATGGAGATGAGGGCTACTCCCATGGATGCAGAGGAGCTTGTGGTGGGGCGTTTTGGACCTTCTGGCATCCTGCACAGCTCTTGGTCATCTCTTCGACTTCTCTATCGATTCCCGGCCATCACACAAACGCTCTGGCTAAGCTCTTCATTTTTACCCCACCCAGATGACCCTCATGAAGCTCATTGAGCACTCTATCCGTCAACTTAGGTGGAATTACTACTCTGGATCCACACATCAAGGTTCCTCTGCACACTGACAGCTGTTCTCTTCTCGGCGAGAATGCTGGCAGCAGTGGTTCGCCATGTGCTGGCCATCCCTTCACCGTTAAATCATAGACCCGTGATAGTGTCGGGTCATTCCGTGTTTCCTTTTCTATGTTTGCATTCGTCACAGGGAGACATTCGACTATGGTCGAGTGGAATAACTCCATTGGATCCACTGCAAGGTCTTCTTCCACCGTCGGCAACGGTAGACGTGACAATCCATCAGCATTTCCATGCTGTTTAGTTCCTTTGTACTCGATGTCATATTGGTGTGCCCCTAGGAAAAGGGACCATCTCTGCAGCCGTTGTGCTGTCATTATCGGTACGCCCTTCTGAGGGTTGAAAATGGAGACAAGAGGTTGATGATCGGTTAGTAGAGTAAATTTTTGACCGTGCAGATAGTGATTGAACTTCTTCACCCCCCACACTAGGCTGAGGGCCTCTCTGTCAATCTGGGCGTAGTTACGCTCGGCAGAAGTTAACGAGTGTGACGCAAAAGCTATCGGCCTCTCCAAGCCATCAAGAATTTATGTGACAGTACTGCCCCAATGCCGTAGGGAGATGCATCACACGCCAGCCTGATTGGCAGTGCTGGGTTGTAGTGAGCCAATACTTCCTTCGAAGTGATTAAGTCCTTACTCTTCTGAAAAGCACGTATACAATCATCGCTCCATTTCCATGCTACCCCCGTTCGTGGCAGGGCGTTCAGTGGGTGCAGAATTGTCGACAAATTCAGCAAAAACTTATGATAGTAATTCACCAACCCGAGGAATGACCTCAGTTGTGACACACTTTCAGGCGCTGGGGCCTTAACAACCGTTTCAATTTTGTCAGGGGACTTATGTAACCCCTCTTCATCAATCACGTGGCCACAATACGATATCTGTTTCTTAAAAAATTCGCACTTGGGGCGGTTGGCTCGCAGCCCATGTTCCCGTAGTCTAGTGAGCACCTGTTCTAGGTTGTTAAGGTGTTCACTGTCATCTTCACCTGTTACAAGGATGTCGTCCAAGTAACACTGAGTCCCCGGAATCCCTTGCAGGACTTGTTCCATTGCTCTTTGCCATATCGCCGGACCCGATGCTACTCCGAATACCAATCGATGATACTGGTAAAGACCTTTGTGAGTGTTTATCGTGAGATACTTCCTAGAGGACTCTTCAACCTCCATCTGCAAATATGCTTGTGCTAGGTCAATTTTTGTAAAACGCTTCCCTCCAGACAGTGAGGCAAAGATGTCTTCTATCCTTGGAAGAGGATATTGTACTGTGTGAAGGACAGGGTTCACCGTCACCTTGAAATCCCCACAGATGCGAATCTTCCTTGGCTCTCCGGACTTATTGCTTAACGTTTTCTTCATGACAGGAATGATGGGTGTCGCCCACTCGCTCCAGTCGACCTTAGACAACACGCCCGCCTTCTCCAGATTCTCCAGCTCTGCCTCGACGGCTGGGCGAATTGCATATGGTACCGGTCTCGCTTTGAAAAACTTGGGAACTGCATTCTCTTCTATTTTTAATGAGGCGGTTACTTCTTTGGCATTAGCTAAGATTGTTGACAATCGTCCAGGAGTGACGTCTTCATCTTTTTTACCGTCCACCGTCATTGCATGAATGGAATGCCAGTCTAAACTTATCTTCCTGATCCATTCCCGTCCCAATAACGGTGGTCCACCATTTGGCAGTATGTAGAGATACAATTTCCGTATTTTCTTGCCATTGTACTCGACAGGCACCCTTATTTTTCCTCTGGGGTATACTTTTTGCCCCGTATACGTCGTCAAGACGATGGATGTCTCTCTCAAGGGTATGTGTGAAAATAGCCGCTCGTAGTCTCGTCGATTCATGACGGTTAGCGCTGATCCTGTATCCAATTCCATTTTAACTTGGGACCCTGCTATCGTGAGAGTGACCCAAATGGTTCAGTGATCCTCTTTTACGATTACATTGTGAAGTTTGAGACAGCTTAGTCTCCTGTTTCCGGATTCACTATCGCTCATCTGGTCTTTGGAACTACTGTCCGTCATCTTTTGTAGTTTCTTGTACGGTTCCTTAGTAGCCTTTTTGTTGTCGCTGGTCTTCTTCACAGACCTACAAACTCATGCAATGTGTCCAATCTTCCCGCATTGTCTGCATATTTTGTCTTTGGACCAGCAGTCCTTCTGGTCATGGTTAGTTCTGCCGCAGCGATAACATTTTGCAAATTCCCGTGTCATTTCGTGGGTGCCGTATTCCTGTGGTTTTTGTTGAATTTCTGCAGCTCCCCTGGCTGCTGCTTCATATGATACTGCCACGCTGAAAGCCTTATCTAGCGTCAGCTCTTTTTCTGTGAGTAACTTCTTCTGTGTTCCTTCACTCAGGAGTCCACAGACAAATTTGTCCCGTAGGGTATCTGCCAGTCCTGCTCCGAACTGGCAGTGCTTTGATAGCTTGCGTAGTTCCGTAAGATACTCAGCATTGCTCTCATCTTTGTGCTGAGTTCTCCTGTGGAATTTAAATCTTTCTGCTATCAACAGCAGTGCAGGGTTTAAGTGCTCCTGTAGAACAGCAACAATTTCGTTAAAACTCTTCGCCTTCGGTTTGGCTGGAGTAACCAGATCCCGCAATAGGCCGTACGTTCTAGCGCCCATTAAGTTTAACAATATCGATGCCTTTTTCCCCTCCGCTATATCGTTTGCCTCGAAATATACCTCTACTCTTTCCACATACGTGGTCCAGTCCTCTAATGTATTATCAAAAGCAGTGATACAGCCAGTCTTCGGCATCTTGCAAATCTAAAATGGCGCCTCCCGCGCTTTGCCTTCTTCTCCGATTTAACAAAATGGCGCCTCCCGCGCTTTGTCTTCTTCCCCGCTGTTGTTAGCGCTGCTTTCCACGGTTTCTTGCGCGTATTCTTTTTCTTTTATTATTTTCCCATTGTGGAGCGGACCCTCTGGGACACTTCCCGCCCTCTTCTGAGGTCCGAACGCTGCCCAGCTTCGAAACACCGGCCGCGCCCTGTATGCTCCACCCTCTCTCTCGCTCCTTGCTTCCCGACTCGCTGCCCGGCCCCGTTGAAAGGCCACCCGATCGAGCCTCAGCCCGCCGCAGCCCAGGAAGGATCAGAGCACCACCTGCCACCAGCCCGATTAGCTGGGAAACCACGGACCGAGGAACCCAGCCTGGCTCTGGAAAGTCGCTCCTGCAAAGCCTTGAACCCGATGATTGACGGTCGACGCCCGTTTCTCGAGTTTCAATGGCCTCTATTTTTTTTTCTTTCTTCTGGCTCCGACCTTCAACAACGTCGTCGGAGCTGCTGCTGAGTTGCAGGTAAGTTCGTTTCTTTACTCGTCGCCAGTGTTAAGTCCGTGAATGATTTATACACGGACTAGCAGGAGAGAAAACAAAGAGATGTTTACTGGTGGAAGTCCATAACGAATCTAAACAACCGAGGCTCTCTAGCGCCTTTTATACAGGGGTGGTCACTGCCGGTACTGCAGTCTGAGATCAGTTATTCTCTTAAAGGTACATACACAACACCGGTGATGACTACGCAACGACTACAAAGATGGTCACTCTTTCTAGGGGCGCACCACTATGAGATTGAATATAAGGGCACAAAACAGCATGGAAATGCTGATGGGCTATCATGCCTGCCACTGCCTACTGCGGAGGAAGCACCAGCAGTGGATTCTGTCGAAATATTTCATTCGACTATAGTTGAATACCTACCGGTAACTAACGCTCGTATAGAAAAGGAGACCCGAAATGACCCGACACTGTCTCGGGTATATGATTTGACGGTGAAGGGATGGCCAGCACATGGCGACTCACT
Organism: Somniosus microcephalus; assembly: GCF_052327205.1. Classification (NCBI taxonomy): domain Eukaryota; kingdom Metazoa; phylum Chordata; class Chondrichthyes; order Squaliformes; family Somniosidae; genus Somniosus; species Somniosus microcephalus. The sequence goes on from NC_140997.1 coordinate 132,963,405, forward strand.
GTTGCCAGCATTCTCGACAAGAAGAGAACAGCTGTCAGTGTGCCGGGGGACCTTGATGTGTGGATCCCGAGTGGTAATTCCACCCAAGTTAAGGGATAGAGTGCTCAATGAGCTTCATGATGGTCATCTGGGAGGGGTAAAAATGAAAAGCCTTGCCAGGGCTTATGTGTGGTGGCCGGGAATCGATAAACAAATCGAGGACCTGACCAAGAGCTGCTCAGGATGCCAGAAAGTCCAAAATGCACCACCACAGGCCCCTCTACACCCATGGGAGTGGCCCTCATCTCCATGGCAACGGGTGCATATTGATTTTGCTGGTCCATTCATGGACTCAATGTTTTTAATAGCCGTGGATGCGCACTCGAAATGGCCTGAGGTCATCAAAATGTCCTCCACCACCACGGAGAAAACTATTGCAGTCCTACGGACCATTTTTGCCAGGAACGGCTTGCCAGAACAGATTTGCTCCGATAACGGACCACAGTTTGTGTCCAAAGAGTTCCGGAGGTTCATGAAGAAGAATGGGGTAAGGCATTACACATCCGCCCCGTATCATCGTACAAACCTTTAAGAAGGCAATAAAGGCTATGTACAATGACAACATTCCGCTGCAGCATAAGGTGGACAATTTCCTGTTCGCCTACCAGAATGCGACACATGCAGTCACCAACCAGGCCCCGGCCATGATGTTCTTTAACCGAAGGTTAAGATCTCGCCTGGATTTGCTCAGACCAAACGTACGAAGAGATGTTGAGAGTAAGCAATTCCAGCACATCCATGAGAAGCCAACAAGGAGCTTCAATGTAGGGCAACCAGTCTTGGCCCGCGACTACCGAACAGAAAAATGGCAGACAGGAACGATATGCACACGGCCGGGCCCAGTAATGTGCACAGTGGACGTTGGGGAGAACATCGTGAGACGCCATGCTGACCAGATCCTAGAGTCACAGGAACAAGTCAACCCCATGCCTCGCCCATATGTACCTGGTGAGGAACCCGACGTACAGGTCGCATCTACCCCAGAAACAGTAGCATTGGAAGCTGATGACCCAACCGACGACAGGGTGCCAGAATCGCCTCCGCACCAAGAGCGAGACACTCGGGAAAGGCGCTATCCAGAAAGGATCAGAAAGCCTCCCCAAAGACTGAATATATAAATGGACTATTTTCAGCTAATGTTGTATGTTAAAAGTGTTAATTGTAATTAGTTTGATATTTAATTGTTAAATGAGTGTTATGGTACTGTTAATCTAAAAGGGAAGGAATTGTAATGTATATACCTTTAAGGGGGGAACTACTTTTTACAGTTCATGTATACTGTAGTACCGGCAGTGACCACACCTGTATATAGCACTGAGTAGTAATCTGTACAGTTCAGTTCCAGAGTGAGCCACGTTGAGTAAACACCTGTTGTACCGTTCTCCTGCAGTCTGTGTCTTACTACTGACGGACACAACAGTCTCTGTCCCAATGGAATGGGAGAATAAATTATGGGGGGTCTTGTGCCTAGCTTTAAATACGATTAAATACGAGGAGTGGACATGTCAGCTCGCTGACGAAATAACAAAACAACTCAACACCAACCATCATTCCCCAGAAGAGAAGGGCTTTCTATATAAATCTCTTGCATCAGTGCTCCGCCAGACCCGCACTCGGAACGTAAGGGAGGAGCTTCACCAAATGCTACTGAGTGTGCAGCACAGTGAGAGTGCGGAGCGAGAGGGAGCAGCCCTCGCCATTGGTTTCTGTGCCGTTGCACATTTTGATGATACCCTCAGTAGCCTGGAGGAGTTTGCTAACTTCCACAGATTTCGGATCAAGGATGATGAATCGGATCAAGTCAAGAGCACGCTGGTTCTGTGCTATGGGAACATGGCAGTCTGCGCACCTGAGGAACTGCTCTTCACAATCAAGAACCACATTCTGCCAGCTGTTAGTCATTTCATTACAAGTGGGCAGGGGATAAAGGCTGAATCCAAGGATCTCACACTAAAGCTCAGCCTAATACAGACCATGACTCAGATAGCCAGATCCATATATATAAATCGCTGGAGACTTCCCATCAACTTCATTAGAAACAGGGTGCTGCTGACAAACATGCAGGATCCTATCGAGGCCGAGCCACCAGAGCTGCTGCAGAGCCCTGTTCGACAGTTAGCCACGGACGCCTGCACGCATCTCGTGAAACTACACACTGAATCAATCCCAGCTGACACCTGCCAATTGATTCAAGCTGCCTGATCAGTACTTTCGGCTTGGGACCTCCAGACATGGTCTGATGACGAGGACACAAATGATAATTCAAAGGAGACGGCCACGCTTTATACCCAAACCACAAAATCTGCTGAAGCAAATATTACTTCAGGACCTGCCCCGTCAAGGACTTGAGGCTATTTTCAAACATGCAGATGCAGGATTAGTTCAACAAAAGACTATGAACGAGAGAGAGCCATGGAAATGACCTTGTGTAGTGTATGTACCTTTAAGAGAGAACTACTTTTACAGCTCCTGTATACTGTAGTACCGGCAGTGACCACACCTGTATATAAGCCTTGAGCATGCCTCTGTACTGTCAGTCTTTAGACTACCCTCCTTCAGTAAACACCTGTTGATTGTTAATTTACAGCCTCCGTCTAGTTATTGGAAAACATCATACTTTAAGAATCATGGATTCAACAGTGGCGACGAGGTCGATTCGAATCTACCTGCAACTCTGCATTTCCTTTCAAGGATTCGCTCCGGGAGGACGGTGGAAGAAAGTCGAGGCCAGAAGCACGGGCGTCAACCACGAGAAACCGCCCAGTCATCCGGCAGAGAGTGAACATCGCAGGGGAGGCTGTTGAGAGCTGGGCTTAGTTCTCCAGCCACGACGATCCAGCAACAGACTGGCAACAGGTACAGCGCAGACCCTTCCCGGACAGCGGCGGCTGGAGCCGACCGACGGCACAGAAAAGGCCGAGCAGCGTCGATGGGGTAAGAGAGAGGGTGAAGCGCACAGGGCGCAGCCGGGGGTTGAAGACCGAGCGGCGTCGACGGAAATAAAAAGAGAGAGAGGATAAAGCACAGCCGGGGTTCAGGACCGAGCAATGAGAGAGGCGCACAGGAGAATGCGCAGAGCGCAGCCAGGGCTCAAAGGGCTGAAAAGCGTCCGCGGGGAAAGAAAGGAAGCGCAGGAGACGCCATTGAGCCGCGGAGAAGAAGGGAGAGCGCGGGAGACGCCATTTTAGAAGCTGCAGCGGAGAAGAAGTGCGAGCACGGGAAGAAAGGAAAGCGCGGGAGACGCCATTTTGTGCCAGCGGAGAAGAAGGGCGAGCGCGGGAGACGCCATTTTAGACAGTTTAATCACACCCAGGGATGCTGAAGAGTGGCAGTATCACTGCATTCGACAATGAAGTCGAAGATTGGGCGACATATGTGGAACGCATTGAGGTGTACTGCAAGGCGAATGAAGTGCCAGATGCTAGGGAAGCACTGGTTTTGTTGAATTCCATGGGTGCAAAAACTTATGGCTTACTGTGAAACCTAATAACCCCAGAGAAGCCAGTGGATAAGAATTTCGAAAGCATAGTGGAAATCCTACAGGACCACTTAAACCCCACACCGCTGCTGATAGCAGAAAGATTTAAGTTCCACAAAAGGAACCAGCATAAAGACGAAAGTAATGCTGAGTACTTAACGGAACTGCGCAAGCTATCGAAACACTGCCAGTTTGGATTTGGACTAGCAGATACATTAAGGGACAAGTTTGTGTGTGGGCTTCAAAGTGAAGGAACCCAGAAACGGCTTCTATCAGAAAAGGATCTTATGCTGGACAAGGCTTTGAGCATGGCAGTATCACACGAAGCAGTCGCACGGGGCACTGCAGAGATACAACGGAGACCGCAAGAATATGGCACCAATGAAATGTCATATGGAGCAGGGAAGTGTTATCGCTGTGGCAGAACAACACACGACCAGAAGGATTGTTGGTTCAAGGACCAAGTGTGCAGACAGTGTGGAAAAGCTGGGCACATAGCAAGAGTCTGCAGGTCAGGGAAGAAAACCAGCAGCAAGAAATCTCCACAGGAGAAGTACAAAAAGGTACATAAGGTGATGGACAGTAGTTCAGACGAACAGAAAAGTGATACAGACTCCGGAAGCAAGGAGCTGGGTTGTCTGAAACTACATAAGGTAATCAAAATGGAGGATCACCAGACTATCTGGGTCACGCTCAAGATAGACGGAGTCCAAGTGAAAATGGAATTGGACACAGGATCAGCCCTAACAGTCATAAACTGAAAGGACTACAAGCGGCTATTTTCACATATACCCTTGAAAGCTACAGAGATTGTCTTGAAGACGTACACGGGGCAAAAAGTCTACCCCAAAGGAAAAATAAGGGTGAACATGATATACAAAGGCCAGGAAATACCCAAAATGGACCTATATGTATTGCCAGATGGAGGACCACCACTACTAGGACATGAATGGATCCGGAAGATACAATTAGATTGGCATTCCATATAGGCACTGAAGGTTGAGGCCAAAAAGGATGACGACGTCACACCTGGACGACTGTCAAAAATGCTAACTGACGCACAAGAAGTGTTCCAGGAGGGATTCGGAACACTAAAAGGCATAACAGCAATGATTAAAATAGAGGAAAATGCAAGCCCAAAGTTTTTTAAGGCCAGACCGGTGCCTTATGTGATCCGACCAGCCGTCGAAGCAGAGCTGGAAGGGTTGGAACGTTCAGGAGTACTGTCCAAAGTAGACTGGAACAAGTGGGCTACACCCATTGTTCCTGTAATGAAGAGGTCGTTGAATAATACGCCTGGGGAACCAAAGAAGGTCCGCATCTGTGGGGATTTTAAGGTGACAGTGAAGCCAGTCCTTCACACGGTACAATATCCACTTCCACGGATTGAGGATATTTTCGCCTCGCTATCTGGAGGTAAACGCTTCACCAAAATTGATCTGGCCCAGGCGTACCTGCAAATGGAGGTAGAAGAAGCCTCAAAACAATACCTCACGATCAACACTCATAAAGGTCTCTACCAATACAACCGGCTGGTGTTTGGGGTAGCATCGGCTCCGGCTATTTGGCAAAGGGCAATGGATCAAGTCCTGCAAGGGATTCCAGGGACCCAGTGTTATTTGGACGACATCCTGGTCACGGGCGAAAATAACAGTGATCACCTCGCCAACCTGGAGAAGGTGCTCACTAGATTAAAGGATATGGGCTACGAGCTAATCGCCACAAGTGCGAGTTTTTCCAGAAGCAGATCTCGTATTGTGGCCACGTTATTGATGAAGAGGGGTTACATAAGTCCCCTGAAAAGATTGAGGCAGTAGTCAAGGCTCCAGCACCGGAAAATGTGTCACAACTGAGGTCGTTCCTCGGGCTGGTGAACTACTACCATAAGTTCTTACCAAATTTGTCTACAGTATTACACCCACTGAACACCCTACTGCAGACGGGGGTACCATGGAAGTGGAATGACGAATGTAAACGAGCTTTCCAGAAGTGCAAAGAATTGATCACATCAAAAGAGGTGTTGGCCCATTTCAACCCAGCACTACCAATTCGGTTGGCATGTGATGCATCACCCTATGGTATTGGAGCGGTGCTGTTGCACAAATTCCCAGACGGGTTGGAGAGGCCAGTAGCCTTTGCGTCTCGGTCACTAACCTCAGCCGAGCGCAACTACGCCCAGATCGACAGGGAGGCCCTCAGCCTAGTATGGGGAGTAAAAAAATTCAACCACTATCTGCATGGGCAGAAGTTCACCTTGCTGACTGACCACCAACCACTTGTCATAGAGTCATAGAGTCATAGAGTTTTACAGCACAGAAAGAGGCCCTTCGGCCCATTGTGTCTGCGCCGCCCATCCCTCCCTGTCCAGTCTAATCCCATTTTCCAGCATTTGGTCCATAGCCTTGTATGCAATGGCATTTCAAGTGCTCATCCAAATGCTCCTTGAATGTTGTGAGGGTTCCTGCCTCTACCACCCTTTCAGGCAGTGAGTTCCAGCTTCCAACCACCCTCTGGGTGAAAAAGTTCCTCCTCAAATCCCCCCTAAATCTCCTGCCCCTTACCCTGAATCTGTGCCCCCTTGTTATTGACCCCCCTACTAAGGGGAAAAGTTCCTCTTTATCTACCCTATCTATGCCCCTCATCATTTTGTACACCTCAATCAGGTCCCCCCTCAGCCTTCTTTGCTCCAAGGAAAACAACCCCAGCCTGTCCAGTCTCTCTTCATAGCTGAGGCGCTCCATCCCAGGTAACATCCTGGTGAATCTTCTCTGCACCCTCTCCAAAGCAATCACATCCTTCCTATAGTGAGGCAACCAGAACTGCACACAGTACTCCAGCTGTGGCCTCACCAGCGTTTTGTACAGCTCCATCATAACCTCCCTGCTCTTATATTCTATGCCTCTGCTAATGAAGGCAAGTATCCCATAAGCCTTTTTAACCACCTTATCTACCTGTTCCGCTGCCTTCAGGGAATTATGTACATGTACACCAAGGTCCCTCTGACCCTCTGTACTTCCTAGGGTCCTACCACTCATTGTGTATTCCCTTGCCTTATTTGTCCGTCCAAAATGCATCACCTCGCACTTTTCCGGGTTAAATTCCATTTGCCACTTTTCCGCCCATCTGACCAACCCGTTAATATTGTCCTGTAGCCTGAGGCTTTCCTCCTCGCAATTTACCACCCCACCAATTTTCGTGTCATCCGCGAACTTACTGATCATACCCTTTACATTCTCATCCAAATCATTAATGTAGATCACAAACAGCAAGGGACCCAGCACCGATCCCTGAGGTACCCCACTGGACACAGGCTTCCAGTCACAAAAGCAACCTTCGACCATCACCCTCTGCCTCCTGCCACTCAGCCAGTTTAGGATCCAACGCGCCAAGGCCCCCTGGATCCCATGGGCTCTTACCTTCTTGACCAGTCTCCTATGCGGGACCTTGTCAAAAGCTTTACTGAAGTCCATGTAAACCACATCCACAGCATTTCCCTCATCCACACACCTAGTCACCCCCTCGAAAAATTCAATCAGATTTGTCAGACATGATTTACCCTTGACAAAGCCATGCTGACTATCCCCGATTAATCCTTGCCTCTCCAGGTGGAGACTAATTTTGTCCCTCAGAATTTTTTCCAATAATTTCCCTACCACAGATGTTAGGCTCACTGGCCTGTAATTCCCTGGTTTATCCCTGCTACCCTTCTTGAATAATGGTACTACATTAGCTGTTCTCCAGTCCTCTGGTACATCCCCTGTGGCCAGAGAGGTTCTGAAAATTTGTGTCAGAGCCCCTGCAATCTCCTCCTTTGCCTCACACAACAGCCTGGGATACATCTCGTCCGGGCCTGGGGATTTATCCACTTTTTGGCCTGCTAAAACCGCTAGTACCTCCTCCCTCTCGATGCTAATATGTTCAAGTATGTCACAGTCCCCTTGCCCGACTTCTATATCTACATCGTCTTTCTCCATAGTGAACACTGAGGCAAAAAATTCATTTAAAACCCCACCTACTTCATCTGGCTCTACACACAGCTTGCCACTTTGGTCCCTAATGGGCCCTACCCTTTCCCTGGTTATCCTCTTGCCCTTAATATACTTATAAAACATCTCCATCTTTAATCCAAAGAAGGGCGTTCCGGTGATGACTGCACAACGGCTACAAAGATGGTCACTTTTTCTAGGGGCGAACCAATATGAAATAGAGTATAAGGGCACGAAACAGCATGGAAACACTGATGGGCTATCACGCCTGCCACTGCCTACTGTGGAGGAAGCACCAGCGGTGGACCCTATCGAAATATTTTATTTGCCGATAATTGAACGATTGCCAGTAACTAACGCGGATATAGAGAAGGAGACCCGCAATGATCCGACACTGTCTCGGGTATATGATTTGACGGTGAAGGGATGGCCAACACATGGCGACTCACTGTTGCCAGCATTCTCATCCAGAAGAGAACAGCAGTCAGTATGCCAGGGGACAGTGATGTGTGGATCCCGAGTGGTAATTCCACCCAAGTTAAGGGAGAGAGTGCTCAATGAGCTTCACGAAGGACGTCTGGGAGGGGTGAAAATGAAAAGCCTTGCTAGGGCTTATGTGTGGTGGCCGGGAATCGATCAACAAATCGAGGACCTAACAAAGAGCTGCTCAGGATGCCAGAAGGTCCAAAATGCACCACCACATGCCCCTCTACACCCATGGGAGTGGCCCTCCTCTCCATGGCAACGGGTGCATATTGATTTTGCTGGTCCATTCATGGACTCAATTTGGCCTAGAAATTGGGTTGTGGGCTCGCCAGGGCTGTAGCGCCAGAAATTTTGCGCCAGCGTTAATGCGGCAGCGCCTGACGAAAATTCGGTTGCGCCGGCCCCAGAGGGCGGCGGGCGCTAAAGGAGGGTTTTAGCGCCTGAAAACGGGCGTTGAATTGGGTTTCCCGGCGCTAATCCCCCGCTGCGGCACCCGATGCGGTGCGGCAGGCTGGGGAACTGCAGGCCTCCTCCTTCTGTTAAGGAGGAGCTGCCTGCAGCCGACAACTGTCCGGCGGATTCCCCCGACATCTGAGCCCGGCACCTCGGGGAAGTGCCGGGCTCGCAGCACACACTCATCAGGGCCGCGGGGGGGGTGATGCAGGAGTCCGGGAAGGGAGGTGCGGGCAGGCGGCCGCCGGGAACGCAGCCGGCCGCCGCTCCACCTTTATGCGCCGGCGCAAAGGCGTGTAAGAACACTTTTCACATTCGTTAGTTGCGCCTGCCACGGGCGAGGCGGGCGCAACTGAATTTGGGCTTGGGGCCGGGTTACCACGGCAACCGGGACGCTGCGCACACCGATGACGTCATCGGTGCCGGCGCAGCGCTACCGGCTAACGCCGATGGTAAGGCCCAAGTCAATTTGCAAAACGGCTATAAGTCCGGCGCAAGGCCCTCTAGCGGCACTAATTGGGCGCTAAGCCCACTCAATTTCTAGGCCAATGTTCTTAATAGCAGTAGATGTGCACTTGAAATGGCCTGAGGTGATAAAAATGTCCTCCATCACTACAGAGAAAACGATTGCAGTCCTACGGACCATATTTGCCAGGAACGGCTTGCCAGAGCAGATTTGCTCTGATAACGGACCACAGTTTGTGTCCAAAGAGTTTCGGAAATTTATGAGATGGAATGGGGTAAGGCATTACACATCCGCCCCGTATCATCCAGCCACAAATGGATTGGCTGAGAGGTTCGTACAAACCTTTAAAAAGGCGATAAGGGCCATGTGCGATGATGAAATTCCGCTACAGCATAAGGTGGACAATTTCCTGTCAGCCTACAGAAATGCGACACACGCAGTTACCAACCAGACCCCGGCCATGAAGTTCTTTAACCGAAGGTTGAGATCTCGTCTGGATTTGCTCAGACCAAATGTGTGAAGAAATGTTGAGGATAAGCAATTCCAGCACATCAATGAGAAGCCGACAAGGAGCTTCAATGTAGGACAACCAGTCTTGGCCCACGACTACCGAACAGAGAAATGGCAACCCGGAACGATATGCACACGGCAGGGGCCGCTAATGTACACAGTGGATGTCGGGGAGAACATTGTGAGACGCCACGTCGACCAGATCCTAGCGTCACAGGAACGAGTCAACCTCATGTCTCCCGTACCTGGGAATGAACCCGACATACTGGTAGCATCTACCTCAGAAACAGTAGCAGTGGAAACTGATGAACTAACCGACGAAAGGGGGCCAGAATCGCCTCCGCACCAAGAACAAGAACCTCAGGAAAGGCGCTATCCAGAAAGGATCAGGAAGCCGCCCCAAAGACTGAATCTATAAATGGACTATTTCAGTTTAATGTGCATGTTAAAGTGTTAACTGTTATTTGAATGTTATGGGTACTGTTAATCTAAAAGGGGAGGAATTGTAGTGTATGTACCTTTAAGAGAGAACTACTTTTACAGCTCCTGTATACTGTAGTACCGGCAGTGACCACACCTGTATATAAGCCTTGAGCATGCCTCTGTACTGTCAGTCTTTAGACTACCCTCCTCCAGTAAACACCTGTTGATTGTTAATTTACAGCCTCCGTCTAGTTATTGGAAAACATCATACTTTAAGAATCGCGGATTCAACACCTTGGAGCTTCTGAAACTTTACTGGAGGAAGCACAATGTTAGTAAGTAGTGTCTGGAAATAACACGAGGACTCTGATTGGACGACTGATGTCATGCTGTGCAGACCCATCGCTTCCCGTTCGACAGATGGCCCATGACTCTTTGTACATAATCCTGGCCATTCATTTATCGTGTGAAAGCACCAATCTCGTTCAGCAAACGGAGCAGTTAGAGGGACCGAAAAGAGTCAGAGAACAGTTGGTTAACCCTGACAATTCAGTCCTCTTTAACTCATGCTCTCAAATCACAGAGGTCATTTCCAAATCTTTGCCCCATGACCAGCTGGGCAACTTACTCTTCATGGTCTTCAAAGGACTGTCCGATCAACACTCCAGCTGTTCCAATGCTGCTGCTGATCTCATGCAAACCACGATTAAACTACAAGGCAGTGAACTTGGGGACCAAGTCTCGGAGATCATTGACGCGCTGAGACTTGAATTGCAATCATTCCTTACGAGCAGGTGTAACTTTCAGTTCTGCGTAGTGTCGCCATTCTGGCCTCAAACAACACAGCAACAGTTGTGTCCTGTCTCCTCACCTACCCCGTCCCTTTGGACAAGTACATCAGTGACATGTAGCAATCACTGGCTGAGGACACAGAATGTGCCATGAGAACAATGGGAGAGCTGCTGGACACACTGAAAAAGCAGTTGCCATTTCAGATGAGCAGAACCTGTTCCGTCAGTGAGAACGCACCAGCGTATTCAACCCTTGAATCCCTGGCTGCTGTCTGTGGGCTGCGACAGATGATTACTAAGCCCAAGCCAGTAAAGGCGGTGACTGCATTATTCCCGCAGTTATTCAGCGCCCTGCTCATTCATTGCAACTCTTCCAGTCATGTTTCTCTGCTCAATAGTTTTGCTCCTGGTGATAAATTCAACCAGAGACAATTCCCAGCTGCGTTTGAAACACCTAAATGTAAAGATCTGTGTGTAAACTGTGTGAGGACACTAAAGGACCTGCTGGCTCGGACAAACAATAGAGAAGTAGCTACTTACATGGTGAACAGTGGAGGATGGGACCAGATGAAGAACCTCCGCATATTTGACAAGGGGGTTGTCTTACTGGCCAGAGCAATGGTGCGATTTGCTGGCATCAGCCTGCCTGGCATTGTGGAAGAGCTGGCAGCTCAGATCCATACCATCCAAGAGTGTCAGGCAGTCACCGTGGCTTCCTTCCTTTGGAGAGCTATTAAAATCTCCACTCACCTGGTTCCATTCGGATCTATCTAATCATAGCCAGAGAATCACCTGCAATGGCTTCTCTTCCATCTCCCGCACCATTACCTCTGGTGTCCCCCAGGGATCTATCCTGGACCTCTCCTATTTCTCATCTACATGCTGCCCCTCGGCAACACCATCCGAAAACACAGCGTCAGTTTCCACATGTACGTTGATGACACCCAGCTCTACCACACTGCCTGTTCTCTCAACCTCAACTAGCTTTAAATTGTCAGACCACTTGTTTGACATCCAGTACTGGATGAGCAGAAATTTCCTCCAACTAAATATTGGGAAGAGCGAAGCCATTGGGCTGGATTTTCCGGGGGTGGGGGCGCGTCAGTGGGTACAATCAGTGGCGGGTCAGGTGGGCAAGTGTTTTTTTCCCCAGCGGGTTGGGACCCCGCTGTGAACCCACTGCCACGCACCTTTCCCCGATGTCGGGTCTGTCGGCGCTGAACAGACCCGACACGCAGTGGCGGGTTCACAAGGGGAACCCAATTCAGGTAATTAGTGGCTTGTTTTGAGCCACATAAGAATGAATTTCAGCTCAGCTTCTGCATTGGACAGCTGGCCCACAGGTTCCACGCTAGTCGTGCACCATGTCTGTCAAGCTGAGGCAGGAATTCAGTGGCCATTGAATCAGCTGTTGAGTTGATAGCTTCAAATGTACAGTAAAAGCTCCCACCTTACAGAGATTATCTTCCCTCGGCCACAAACTCTTCCTCACTGCATTTCCACAACAGATTCAACATGCTGCAAGTCTTTACACAAGTCTCCATCCAGTCTGCCCTCATTAACAATGTACCTCTAATTTTTATTTGTACTAAGTGCACCACGAACTCCTCCGAGTGACTTTTTTGTCACTGGGCAAATTTTACAACAAAAACAACTTTCATTCACCCGAGCCAAATGGACTGCCAAGGGATGGAGTCTGGGATTGTTTAAAGCGAGTCCTAGCAATCGTGTGCACCCTGAGCAAGCTTGTGAGTGCTAGGGAAGGATTCAAAGACATTGACAGACACTGCTGCACGCTGCCGCTCTGCCTGGATACAACTGCCCCTCGAGTCTCGGGCTCAATTCTCTCTGAACTACACCACAAAGCAACCTATTGAATCACAGAGAATAGCACAGCACAGAAGGAGGCCAATCGGCCCATTGAGTCTGCGCCTGCTCTCTCTCGCAGAGCAATCCAGTTTGTCCCACTCCCCCGCTTTTTCCCCATATCCCTGCAATTTTTTCTCCTTCAAATATTTATCCAATTCCCTTTTGAATTTCCTGAAGCCGTGCATTCCAAATCCTAACCACTCGTTGTGTAAACAGGTTTTTCCCTCCTGTCGCCTCTGGTTCTTTTGCCAATCGCATTAAACCTGTGGCCTCTGGTTATCGAGCCTTCCGCTGTTGGAAACAGTTTCTCTTTAGTTACTCTATCTGAACCCGTCATGATTTAAACACCTCGATCAAATCTCCTCTTAGCCTCCTCTGCTCCAAGAAGAAACCCAGCTTCTCCAGTCTGTTCACTTATTATTCTGCATGCAACTTAAAATATAACATTTGTGATTAGACCTGTCAATGGCCTGTTAATTTTTCTCCTTTAATACGTCATGTTCACTCACTCTTTTTAGTTTTGTTGAGCGGAAAGACCCTCAGTCCAGCTGGCCAGCCCTGAAGTTCCAAAAATACAATCTTGTCCTGTTAAGATGATTCAAGCCTCAGGATTTCGAACGAGCGATTTTTGGACAGGGTGGGGAGGGAGAAGCTGCATGGAGCGATCCCAAAGACTGGAGATGGAAAACCGTGCCATAGGGGGTGGGGGGAGCTCCCTGACAGGGGGAAGGCAGTGTTAGAAAGGTGGAGGGTGTTGTTAATAAGGATTTGGGATACGTGACCTTCACACTGTTTGCCACAAGGTCCTGAGGCAGAGAAGCTCTGCTGGAAATGAGATCCCAAAATGAGCACAGAAACTCAAATTCAAGTAACAAACCCAGCACAAGATGTCAGAAAGACCCAGGCCCAAAATGAAGAGCTTCACTTGATTTTCTACCCGAGATCGTCAGACCTCAAAACCCTTTCCCATAAACAGAGGCAAAATCTCAACTTCAATGTTACAAATGCAAAAATGAGCCAGTGTGTTTTATGAAGGAGAGAGCTATGAAGGAGAGAGAGAGAGAAAGAGGGGGAGAGAAAAAGAGGGGGAGAGAGAAAGAGGGGGAGAGAGAGAGGGAGGGAGAGAGAGAGGGGGAGAGAGAGAGAGAGGGGAAGAGAGAGAGAGAAAGAGAGAGAGAGAGGGAGGGAGAGAGAGAGAGAGGAAGAGAGAGAGGGAGAGAGAGAGAGAGAGGGGGAGAGAGAGAGAGAAACATAGAAGATAGGAGCAGGAGTAGGCCATTCGGCCCCTTGAGCCTGTTCCGCCATTTAATGAGATCATGGCTGATCATCCAAATTCAGTACCTTGTCCCTGCTTTCTCCCCATATCCCTTGATCCCTTTAGCCTTAAGAAATATATCTAACTCCTTCTTGAGTATATTTAAAAAGTTGGCCTCAACTGATTCACCACTCTCTGGGTGAAGAAATTCCTCCTCATCTCAGTCCTAAATGGCTTACCCCTTATCCTTAGACTGTGACCCCTGGTTCTGTACTCCCCCGCCATTGGGAACATCCTTCCTGCATCTAGTCTGTCTAGTCCTGTTAGAATTTTATCAATTTCAATGAGATCCCCTCTCATTCTTCTAAACTCTAGCGAATATAAGCCTAATCAACTCAATCTCTCTTCATACATCATTCCTGCCATCCCAGGTATCAGTCTGGTGAATCTTCCCTGCACTCCCTCCATGGCAAGAACATCCTTCCTCAGATAAGGAGACTAAAACTGCACACAATACTCAAGGTGTGGTCTCACCAAGGCCCTGTACAACTGCAAGACATCCTTGCTCCTGTACTCGAATCCTCTCGCTATGAAGGCCAACATACCATTTGCCTTCTTAACCGCCTGCTGCACCTGCATGCTTACCTTCAGTGACTGGTGCACAAGGACACCCAGGCCTCGTTGCACTTCCCCTTTTCCCAATCTATTGCCGTTCAGATAATAATCTGTCTTCCTGTTTTTGCCACCAAAGTGGATAACCTTGCATTTATCCACATTATACTGCATCTGCCATGCATCTGCCCAATCACCCAACCTGTCCAAATCATACTGGAGTTTCTCGGCATCATCCTCACAGCACACATGCCCACCCAGCTTTGTGTCATCTGCAAACTTGGAGATATTACATCTACTGTAGTTCCCTCGTCTAGATCATTTATATATATTGTGAATAGCTGGGGTCCTAGCACCGATCCCTGCGGTACCCCACTAATCACTGCCTGCCACTCGGAAAAAGACCCCTTTATTCCAACTCTTTGCTTCCTGTCTGCCAACCAGTTCTCTATCTAAGTCAGTACCTTGCCCCCAATCCCACGTGCTTTAACTTTGCACGCCAATCTCTTATGCGGGACCTTATCGAAAGCCTTCTGAAAGTCCAAATACACCACATCCACTGGTTCTCCCTTATCTATTCTACCAGTTACATCCTCAAAAAATTCCAGTAGGTTAGTGAAGCACGATTTACCTTTTGTAAATCCATGTTGACTTTGTCCGATCCTGTCACTGTTTTCCAAGTGCTCTGCTAATACATCTTTTATAATGGACTCTAGCATTTTCCCCACTACCGATGTCAGGCTTACCGGTCTATAATTCCCCGTTTTCTCTCTACCACCTTTTTTAAATAGTGGGGTTAAATCAGGCTGATTTAAACAGAGCCGAGAGCGGGAGAGGCTGATTTAAACAGAGCCGAGAGCGGGAGAGGCTGATTTAAACAGAGCGGCAAGAGCGGGAGAGGTTGATTTTAAAAGAGCCGAGAGCGGGAGAGGGTAATTTAAACAGAGCCGAGAGCGGGAGAGGCTGATTTTAAAAGAGCGCTGAGAGCAGGAGAGGCTGATTTTAAAAGAGCCGAGAGCGGGAGAGGCTGATTTAAAAAGAGCGCCGAGAGCGAGAGAGGCTGCTTTAAAAAGAGGGTGTCGGGAGCAGCAGGAGAGTAGTGAGTTTTTAAGCTCATTCTGGGAGCTTTTTCTCAAAGGCTGGTCAATCTCACAGACCAGTGGCGGCGTTCCAGAGCCATGCCACAATTCCAAAAGTGATGCGGGCAAGAGGAAGCAGCTGATTGGGTGAGTATGGCCAGGTGAGTAAGGCTAATAGGCCTAGAAATTCAGTTGGTTGCACCAGCCGTTAGCGCCTTAAGAGAAGTGAATTTCGGGTGCTATGCGTGTAGCGTCCGGGCGCAGCGCGATCTGCGCCTCGCCCCAAATTAAGTAGACATTTAGCGCCGGCGCAAAGTCTTAGCGCACGCTCACCTGCGCGCGCAGAAAATGATGTCATATCCTCGTGCAACGCCCTTTGCGCGCCCCGATCCAGAACTTCAGTGGGACCGCCCCATTGTGCGGCCGACGGCCCGAACGCTTGTTTAGTGGAACGCAACAGAGCCGACGCGGGCCCCGGGGAGCGCAAATTAAAGGGCACTTACCCTGCACTATAAAGGGCAGCCATTTTGCAGCAAACACTCTTGTGCAGCGGATTTCTGGAGAGAGACCAAGGAAGAGAGCTTTCTGGTTTGGGCCAACACTAGCTCAGGTATTTTTGGCTTCAGGCCAGAGCGTTGCAAGTGGCCTCTTGGATATTTGACTGTTTGGCAGCATATTATGGGGGCTGCATGGGGTGCCAAAGCTGAGTTTCAGCGTCATGTCCGTAGGGCTCACAGACGCGGTGTGAGAGGGGCAGCCCTGGCTAGACGCAGAGGGGGCAACAGGCGTCGGCAACATAGGCCTTACCCAGTCAGGGCATACCGCCAGCAGCGCTCCTACCTCAACATGAGTGGCGCGTGATGTGTAAAAAGGCTGAGATTCCGAAAGGAGGTGGTTGCAGAGATCTGCCAGCTGCTTCACAGGGATCTGCGTCCAAAGCTCAGGAGCAGGACGTCTCTGTCGGTGGAAGCGAAGGTGACGGTGGCCTTGAACTTCTATGCCACCGGCTCCTTCCAATCCGCTGCTGGGGACATTGCTAACATATCCCAGTTCGCCGTGCATTGCTGCATCCGCCAGGTGACCGATGCCCTTTTCAGAAGGAGACGCCAATTCATCTCCTTCCCCATGGCCCTGGAGAGGCAGCATCAGCGTGCACTGGGATTTGCAAGATTCGCGGCCTTCCCCTTGGTGCAGGGCGCCATTGACTGTACGCATGTGGCTTTGCGGGCACCTGTGGAGCATGCCGAGGATTACCGCAACCGGAAGGGCTACCATTCCCTCAATGTGCAGCTGGTGTGTGACCACAAGCAGCGCATCCTAGCTGTCAATGCCCGCTTTCCAGGCAGCAGCCACGATGCCTTTATCCTGCGGCAGACAACTGTGCGTGACATGTTCGAGGCACAGCCTCCCCCAAGAGGATGGCTTCTCGGGGACAAAGGCTATCCTTTGTGTACCTGGCTCATGACCCCGCTCCGCGCGCCCAGGACCCCTGCTGAAGAGGCATACAACGAGAGTCATCAAGCGAGCAGGAACATAATCGAGCAA
Source organism: Somniosus microcephalus (assembly GCF_052327205.1). Classification (NCBI taxonomy): domain Eukaryota; kingdom Metazoa; phylum Chordata; class Chondrichthyes; order Squaliformes; family Somniosidae; genus Somniosus; species Somniosus microcephalus. The sequence goes on from NC_140997.1 coordinate 132,980,397, forward strand.
ACAATTGGCGTCCTCAAGCAGCGGTTCCGCTGCCTGGATCGTTCCGGCGGATCTCTGCAGTATTCACCGGACCGAGTCTCCCAATTCGTCGTAGTTTGCTGCATGCTGCACAACCTGGCTCTCCGCAGGACTCAGGCACTGCCACCTCACGTTGGACCACCACCTCAGGAGGAGGAACAGGAGGAGCATGAGGAGGAGGAGGAGGAGTACCATCCCAGGAGGGAGCGAGAAGGTCCAAGGGCCGCCCGTCGGCGGCTTATTGAACGTCACTTCTAAGCCCCCTGTCAGGGAATGCCTTGTGGCCATGAAGTAACATGAACGCAGCCGCTCCGCAAGCCCTCAGCCGGCGAAGGCAACAAACACTTACAACAACAAACATGGACACTCTCTGAATAAAGAGAAATCTTTATTTTAGACAAATGAAACCCCTTCCCACATGCAACCCAGAAACATTCAACGGCCCCAAAAAACAGTACATCAAATGGCTCACTCCCACAACCTGGGGAGGAATAACTGAACATTTGGACAAAAATGGCCTTCATCCTCGGCCTTAACCCAAAAAACATCCCCAGAAACAAAACAACCATCCCCAAAAGAAACATAGCCATCGCCATATAAAATAACACTTGGCCACACCATCTACTTATTGGGCCGCGAGGGCGAGACCTTGTCGAGCCTTTTGGGGCCCCTGCCCGGCCTGCTGCTCCTCCGCAAGCTCTGCCCAGTGGCTGCTGCGAGGCTGGGGGAAGGCTCCTGAGGGTCAGATGTCCTTCTGGCAGATGCCCTTGGGGGGCGGCCTAGACGGGGTTTGGCCCTCGAGGGGCCGGCTGGTGATTGGCGCAGCTGTGCCTGGCCAACATCATTCGCAGCCGCTTGCCGTTGAGGCTCCACTGGGGGAGTGACGGTGACGGCTGGAGGAATGTGTGCAAGCTGGCGGATGGGAGGCGCTGGCTGGTGATGTGGCACGCTGGCACTCGCCCGGGCCCGCACTGCAGCATGCGCACCAATCTGCCGAAGGGCAGCCCGCTGTGCTGCTGCAGCGCGGCGGGTGTCCAGGCGATGCCTGGCTGATGCAGCGCGTGTGGCAGCAGTGAGTGCCCCTGTTGCCCTGGTCTGCGACCGCAACAGAGCAGCCACTGTCTGGACGGCATCACTGATCAGCCGGCCACTCGCGGCATGTGTGGCCCCGAACTCGCGCACACTGCTAGCCAGGGACTCGATCGCCTCAGGCATCCGTGCCACTACCCCCATCAGCTCGGTGTGCCGGCGATCCGAATCCTGGGCCATTTGATCGAGGTGGCGCGCCTCCTCTGAGTTGAACGTGCCCGGACTGGAGTCCGGACTCGCCCGCTGGGGAGCAGGGGGCCGAGCTGCCCGACCCTTGCCACGTTGCCGGCGGCGACTGGGCCCAGCAACTGCACTCCCCTCCGATCCTTCCCCCCTCTGGGGGGAAGGCCGTGGACCAACCGCAGCCCTCCTGGGTTGCTGGACGCCACTGGTCCCAGCAGCTCCACTCCCCTCCGACACTTCCTCCAGGCTCTTCTCCAGGGAAGACGTGTCCACTACTTCGGCATCTGCAGCCGGACCTGAGTGCTGCCCTGATGGTCCGCCTTCCTCTTCCTCCTCCTCCTCCTCCTCCTCTTCGGAGGGGCTGTCACTGGCAGCTTCAGGGAGCTCCTCGTCACCAGCTGAAAGCAGGAAGGCACAAGAGTAGCTTTAGAGTGAGGAGAGGGCGTCAGCGAGGGAGGCATGACTGGTGGCATTCAGCGCATTGGTCGGACAGTGGCAAAGGAGGTAGATCGGATGCGCAAGTGCGATGAGAGAGGTCCAAAAGGTGATGTCCTTACCACTGTGGCCCAGAAGAGGGTCGGCATCTCCACAGGCGACGGGCCCAATCACCCGGGCTCCCATGAGGTGACTCATGCGCTCCTCCAGGGGAGTGAGCTCCTGGATCTGGGGGCGGCCTCCCCCGGTCTCCTCCTGGTGCCTTCGGTTGTTTGCAAGTTTTGCCTGCAAGAGAAAGGACGGCCTGTAAGTACGGTGTGTAGCCCTGATGTGGTGTGCACTGCTTCCCATGGTGGGATAGCTTGGCCAGTGTGTAGCCCTGATGTGGTGTGCACTGCCTCCCATGGTGGAATAGCTTGGCCAGTGTGTAGCCCTGATGTGGTGTGCACTGCCTCCAATGGTGGAATAGCTTGGCCAGTGTGTAGCCCTGATGTGGTGTGCACTGCCTCCCATGGTGTAAAGTGCAGAATGTGCAATTGATGTTCATGACTGTCCCATAGTTGCTGGCTGAGGGCTGGCCATTAGGGCTTTCAGGTCCCTTTGCCCATCATGTCAGGTGTACATGCAAGGATGAGGAGGAGACTGGAAAGGGTACTCACCCTGACAATCCTGGTCAGGTCATTGAACTTCTTCCAGCATTGGACATTGCCCCTGGGGGCATCGCCGGTGGCCGACACCCTGCGGGCGACCTCCCTCCAGGCTTTCCTATAGACGCTGGTGGGAGGCTTCCTGCCAGTGTCCGGGAACAAGATGTGCTGTCTCTTCTCCAAGGCTGTCACCATCACCTTCAAGTCATGGGCTGAGAAGCGCAGGGCACGCTCACGGGCCTTCTGTACCGTTGCCATGGCTCCTTCTGCTCACCAGCAGTGTTCAGGCCTAGCTGGAAGGCTGCAGTGTGCAGGCCGTTGCAGCAGACCAAGTCGACCCTTCCCCCTTTAAGAGCTGCCCGGCGCCACGGTGTCTGCTGTCAATCAAGAAATGACCGCACCTGCGCTGCGCCCGGCCTCGGCGCTATCCCTCAGCACCGCCGGCTTAGCACCTAAAGATAGTCGTGCATCACCAGTTTTAGCGCTCCAGCAACCTCTTAGGGCGAAGCTACTGAATATCGGCGAAGTGCCCTCGACTTTGCGCCGGGCGCAAACTTTAGCGCCCGCCCGACTTTACCGCCCCAAAACTGGCTATACTGAATTTCTAGGCCATAGTTTATAAAGTTTAGAAGGTCTTAATTTTTGTGGTTATAGTTTCTAAGGTCTCTGTTGTGTATCGGGGAGTGCTAGTAACCAAGGGCACTTGAGTATATCATTTAATTGTAGTGTAATTGGTGGTATTGATTTGATTTCAGTTAATTTAAATTAATTGAAGGTAAGTCATGACAGCAAAGCTCGGCCCCATGGCATGCTCCTCCTGCACTATGTGGGAAATCAGGGACACTTCCTGTGTCCCTGACGACCATGTGTGCGGGAAGTGTATCCAGCTGTAGCTACTGGCAGACCGCATTGCGGCACTGGAGCTGTGAATGGATACATACTGGAGCATTCGTGATGCTGAGAACATTGTGGATATCACGTTTAATCAGTTGGTCGCACCGCAGGTAAAGGCTGCACAGGCAGGAAGGGAATGGGTGACCGCCAGGCAGTGTAGTAGGTGCAGGCAGGTAGTGCAGGGGTCCCCTGTGGCCATCCCCCTCTCAAACAGATATATCGCTTTGGATATTGTTGAGGGAGATGGCTTATCGGGGGAAGGCAGCAGCAGCCAACTTCCTGGCACTGGGGGTGGTTCTGCTGCACAGGACGGGAGGAAAAACAGTGGGAGAGCTATAGTAATAGGGGATTCTATTGTAAGGGGAATAGATAGGCGTTTCTGCGGCCGCAAACGAGACTCTAGGATGGTGTGTTGCCTCCCTGGTGCAAGGGTCAAGGATGTCTCGGAGTGGCTGCAGAACATTCTGGAGGGGGAGGGTGAACAGCCAGTTGTCGTGGTGCATATAGGTACCAACGATATAGGTAAAAACCGGGATGAGGTCCTAAAAGCTGAATATAGGGAGTTAGGAGGTAAATTTAAAAAAAGGACCTCAAAGGTAGTAATCTCAGGATTGCTACCAGTGCCACGTGCTAGTCAGAGTAGAAATAGAAGGATATTTCAGATGAATACGTGGCTAGAGGAATGGTGCAAGGGGGAGGGATTCAAATTCCTGGGACATTGGAACCGGTTCTGGGGGAGGTGGGACTAGTACAAACTGGACGGTTTGCACCTGGGCAGGACCAGGACCGATGTCCTAGGGGGAGTGTTTGCTAGTGCTGTTGGGGAGGGTTTAAACTAAAATGGAAGGGGGCTGGGAACCTGTGCAGGGAGACAGAGGAAAGGGAAACAAGGATAGAATCCAAAGACAGGAAGGAGAACAGCAAAAGTGGCAGTCAGAGAAATCAAGGGTTTAAATCAAACATGGCCACAGTAAATAATAATTTTAAAAGGTCTAAGAGTGTTAAAAAAAACAAGCCTGAAGGCTTTGTGTCTTAATGCGAGGATCATTCATAATAAGGTGGATGAATTAGCTGCGCAAATAGATGTAAACGGATATGATATGATTGGGATTACGGAAACATGGCTCCAGGGTGACCAAGGCTGGGAACTCAATATCCAGGGGTATTCAATATTCAGGAAAGACAGGCAAAAAGGAAAAGGAGGTGGGGTAGCATTGCTGGTTAAAGAGGAGATTAACACAATAATAAGGAAAGATATTAGCTCTGATGATGTGGAATCTGTATGGGTAGAGCTGAGAAATACCAAAGAGCAGAAAACATTAGTGGGAGTTGTATACAGACCCCCAAATAGTAATGCTAAGGTTGGGGATGGCATTAAACGGGAAATTAGAGACGCGTGCAATAAGGGCACAGCAGTTGTCATGGGTGACTTTAATCTACATATAGATTGGGCTAACCAAATTAGTAACAATACTGTGGAGGAGGAAGAGAGAGGGGGAGAGAGCGAGGGGGAGAGAGAGAGAGAGAGAGGGGGAGAGAGAGAGAGGGAGAGAGAGAGGGGACAGAGAGGGGGAGAGAGAGAGAAGGGGGAGAGGGGGAGAGAGAGAGAGGGGGAGAGAGAAAGAGGGAGAGAGAGGGGGAGAGAGGAAACGAGAGAGAGAGAGGGAACAAGAGAGAGGGGGAGATAGAAAGAGGGAGAGAGGGGGGAGAGAGGAAATGAGAGAGAGAGGGAACAAGAGAGAGAGGGAGAGAGAGAGGAGAGAGAGAGGAGAGAGAGAGAGAGAGCGGAGACAGAGAGGGGGAGAGAGAGGGAGAGAGAGGGGGGAGAGAGGAAACGAGAGAGAGAGAGGGAACAAGAGAGAGGGGGAGAGAGAAAGAGGGAGAGAGAGGGGGAGAGAGGAAACGAGAGAGAGAGGGAACAAGAGAGAGAGGGAGAGAGAGAGGAGAGAGGAGAGAGAGAGAGAGAGCGGAGACAGAGGGGGGAGAGAGAGAGAGGGGGAGAGAGAGGGAGGGGAGAGAGAAAGAAGGGAGAGAGAGAGGGGGGAGAGAGGGAACGAGAGAGAGAGGGAACAAGGGAGAGAGGGAGAGAGAGAGGAGAGAGAGGGAGAGAGCGAGGGAGAGAGAGCGAGGGCAAGAGAGAGAGGGGGAGAGGAAGGGAGAGAGGGGGGAGAGAGAGGGGGGAGAGAGAGAGGAGGAAGAGAGAGAGAGAGAGGGATAGAGAGGAGGAGAGAGAGAGAGGGTGGAGAGAGGGAGAGAGAAGGGAGAGAGAGAGTGGAGAGAGAGAGGGGGAGAGAGAGAGAGGGGAAGAGAGGGGGAGAGAGAGGGCGAGTGGAAGAGAGAGGGAGAGAGGGAGCGAGAGATGGAGAGGGCGAGAGAGAGAGGGGGGGAGAGAGAGAGGGGGAGAGAGAGTGAGGGGAAGAGAGGGAATGAGAGAGAGTGGGAGAGAGAGTGAGGAAGAGAGAGGGGAAGAGAGAGGGAGAGAGAGAGGGAGAGAGGTAGCGGGGGAGAGAGAGAGAGAGCGGGGGGAGAGGGAACGAGGGAGGGAGAGGTGGAGAGAGGGAACAAGAGAGAGAGTGGGAGGGAGAGAGGGGAGAGAGAGAGAAGAAGGGGAGGGAGCGAGGGGAAGAGAGAGGGCAAGAGAGAGAGGGGGAGAGAGGAGAGAGAGAGCGAGGGGAAGACAGAGGGAGAGAGAGAGCGAGAGGGAGGGAGAGAGGGAAGAAAGAGAGAGAGCAAGAGAGAGCGCTGTGCATTCTCTGAACTCCAGAGTGTCAGCGCTGTGCGTTCTCTCCACTCCAGCGTGTTAGCGCTGTGCGTTCTCTGAACTCCAGTGTGTGAGCGCTGTGCGTTCTCCTTACTCCAGAGTGTTAGTGCTGTGTGTTCTCTCTACTCCAGAGCATTAGCGCTGTGCATTCTCTGAACTCCACTGTTAGCACTGTGCATTCTCTGACCTCCAGTGTGTTAGCGCTGTGCGTTCTCTGAACTCCAGAGTGTTAGCGCTGTGCGTTCTCTGAACTATGGAGTGTTAGCTCTATGCGTTCTCTCTACTCTAGAGTGTTAGCGCTCTGCTTACTCTGAACTCCAGTGTTAGCGCTGTGCATTCTCTGAACTCCAGAGTGTGAGCGCTGTGCGTTCTCTTTACTCAAGTGTTAGTGCTGTGTGTTCTCTCTACACCAGAGTGTTAGCGCTGTGCATTCTCTCTACTCCAGAGTGTTAACGCTGTGCGTTCTCTCTACTTCAGTGTGTTAACGCTGTGCGTTCTCTCTACTTCAGTGTGTTTGCGCTGTGCGTTCTCTGAACTCCAGTGTGTTAGCGCTCTGCTTTCTCTGATCTCCAGTGTTAGCGCTGTTTGTTCTCTGAGCTCCAGCGTGTTAGCGCTGTGCGTTTCCTCTACTGCAGTGTTAGTGCTGTGCATTCTCTTAACTCCAGTGTTTGCGCTGTGCATTCTCTGAACTCCAGAGTGTTAGCGCTGTGCGTTCTCTCTACTCCAGTGTTAGCGCTGTGCGTTCTCTCTACCCCAGAGTGTTAACGCTACGCGTTTTCTCTACTGCAGTGTTAGCGCTGTGCGTTCTCTGAACCCCAGAATGTTAGCGCTGTGTGTTCGCTCTACTCCAGAGTGTTAGCGCTGTGCGTTCTCTCTACTCCAGAGTGTTAGCGCTGGGCGTTCTCTCTACTTCAGAGTGTTAGCGCTGTGCGTTCTCTGAACTGCAGAGTGTTAGCACTGTGCGTTCTCTCTACTTCAGAGTGTGATCGCTGTGCGTTCTCTCTAATCCAGAGTGTTAGCACTGTGCGTTCTCTCTACTCCAGTGTTAGCGCTGTGCGTTCTCTGAACTGCAGCGTGTTAGCACTGTGCGTTCTCTCTACTCCAGTGTGTTAGCGCTGTGCATTCTCTGAACTCCAGAGTGTGATCGCTGTGCATTCTCTGAACTCCAGTGTGTTAGTGCTGTGCGTTCTCTCTACTTCAGAGTTTAGCGCTGTGCGTTCTCTGAACTCCAGCGTGTTAGCGCTGTGCGGTCTCTCTCGTCCAGACAGTTAGCGCTGTGCATTCTCTCTACTCCAGAGTGTTAGTGCTGTGCGTTCTCTCTACTCCAGAGTGTTAGCGCTGTGAGTTCTCTCTACTCCAGCGTGTTAGCGCTGTGCGTTCTCTCTAAACCAGAGTGTTAGCGTTATGTGTTCACTCTACTCCAGTGTGTTAGCGCTGTGAGTTCTCTCTACTCCAGCGTGTTAGCGCTGTGCGTTCTCTCTAAACCAGAGTGTTAGCGTTATGTGTTCACTCTACTCCAGTGTGTTAGCGCTGTGCATTCTCTGAACTCCAGAGTGTTAGCACTGTGGGTTCTCTCTACTTCAGAGTATTAGCGCTGTGCCTTCTCTGAACTGCAGTGTGTTAACGCTGTGCGTTCTCTCTGCTCCAGAGTGTTAGCGCTGTGCGTTCCCTCTACTCAAGATTGTTAGCACTGTGCATTCTCTCTACTCCAGAGTGTTAGCGCTGTGCATTCTCTCTACTCCAGAGTGTTAACGCTGTGCGTTCTCTCTACTCCAGCGTGTTAGCGCTGTGCATTCTCTGAACTCCAGCATGCAAGCGCTGTGTGTTCTCTGAACTCCAGAGTTAGCGCTGTGCGTTCTCTGAACTCCAGTATGATAGCGCTGTGCGTTCTCTCTACACCAGAGTGTTAGCGTTGTGTGTTCACTCTACTCCACTGTGTTAGCGCTGTGCATTCTCTGAACTCCAGCATGTTAGCGCTGTGCGTTCTCTGAACTACGGAGTGTTAGCGCTCTGCTTACTCTGAACTCCAGTGTTAGCGCTGTGCATTCTCTGAACTCCAGAGTGTGAGCGCTGTGCGTTCTCTTTACTCAAGAGTATTAGTGCTGTGCATTCTCTCTACTCCAGAGTGTTAGCGCTGTGCGTTCTCTTTACTCAAGAGTGTTAGTGCTGTGTGTTCTCTCTACACCAGAGTGTTAGCGCTGTGCATTCTCTCTACTCCAGAGTGTTAACGCTGTGCGTTCTCTTTACTCAAGAGTGTTAGTGCTGTGTGTTCTCTCTGCAGCAGAGTGTTAGCGCTGTGCATTCTCTCTACTCCAGAGTGTTAGCACTGTGCGTTCCCTCTACTTCAGTGTGTTTGCGCTGTGCATTCTCTCTACTCCAGAGTGTTAGCACTGTGCGTTCTCTTTACTCAAGAGTGTTAGTGCTGTGTGTTCTCTCTGCAGCAGAGTGTTAGCGCTGTGCATTCTCTCTACTCCTGAGTGTTAATGCTGTGCGTTCCCTCTACTTCAGTGTGTTTGCGCTGTGCGTTCTCTGAACTCCAGTGTGTTAGCGCTCTGCTTTCTCTGATCTCCAGTGTTAGCGCTGTTTGTTCTCTGAGATCCAGCGTGTTAGCGCTGTGCGTTTGCTGTACTGCAGTGTTAGCACTGTGCATTCTCTTAACTCCAGTGTTTGCGCTGTGCATTCTCTGAACTCCAGAGTGTGAGCGCTGTGCATTCTCTCTACTCCAGAGTGTTAGCGCTGTGCGTTCTCCCTACTCCCAAATCAAATCAAATCAAATCAACTTTATTGTCATTGTTAGTGCACAAGTGCAGTACAACGAAATGTAGGCTTGCGGCTCCTGAGAGTGTACATTTAGATTAAGACATTTAAACATTCAACATACATTTGGCTTGTAATACATTAACATAAACATAACCATAATAAAGTGCATTGGCAGATGTGCAGGCTTTAGAGTTTATTTGTGGAGTTCAGTAGGATGACAGCCCTGGGAAAGAAGCTGTTCCTAAATCTGGTCGTACGGGTGCGAATGCATCTGTAGCGTCACCCAGATGGCAGGAGGGCGAACAGACTGTGGCTGGGGTGGGTAGGGTCTTTGATGATGGACCGTGACCTCCGTAAACAGCGTTTCTGGTATATGTGCTCTATGGTCGGTAGCCGGGTGCCCGTAATGCGTTGGGCAGTTTTGACTACCCGCTGCAGGGCTTTCCGGTCATAGTAGCTACAGCTGCCATACCATCGTGATACAGTTCATCAGGATGCTCTCTATTGTGCAGCGGTAAAAGTTAGAGAGGATCAGGGGTGACAGGTTACATCCCTTCAGCCTCCTTAGGAAATATAGGCGCTGCTGGGCCTTCTTCACCAGAGAGGAGGTATTGAGGGACCAGGAGAGGTCTTCCGTGATGTGGACTCCGAGGAACTTAAAGCTGTCCACCCTTTCCACCACAGCCCCATTGATGTGGATGGGGGTGTGACTTCCACCTTTAGACTTCCTGAAGTCCACAATGATTTATTTGGTTTTCTTGATGTTAAGGGCCAGGTTGTTATCGGCGCACCACTTCACGAGATGCTGGACCTCCTCCCTGTAGGCTGACTCATTGTTGTTGGTGATCTGGCCTACTACCGTGGTATCATCCGCAAACTTGATGATGGTGTTGGAACCATGAACAGCCACACAGTCGTGGGTGAAGAGGGAGTAGAGGAGGGGGCTCAGCACACATCCTTGTGGGGCCCCCGTGTTCAGGGTCAGTGGGGGGGGAGGTGTGGTTACCTAATTTGACAGACTGGGGTCTGTTTGTTAGGAAGTCCAGGGTCCAGTTGCAGAGGGAAGTGTTCAGGCCAAGAGTGTGGAGTTTGGTGGCCAGCTTGTTGGGGACGATAGTGTTGAATGCTGAGCTGTAGTCTATGAACAGCATTCTGATGTAGGTCTCCTTACCATCTAAGTGATTCAGTGCCGAGTGTAGAGCAGTTGTGATTGCATCCTCCGTTGATCTGTTTGCACGATAGGCAAACTGGTGTTGGTCAAGAGAGGCGGGAACACTGGCTTTGATGTGAGCCAGGACCAGTCTCTCAAAACACTTCATTATGATGGGTGTGAGTGCGACAGGTCGATAGTCGTTCAGGCATGTCACAGCCGTTTGTTTTGGCACAGGAATAATGGTTGCGGTCTTGAAGCATGTAGGGACTACTGCCTGGGCCAATGACAGATTGAAGATGGCGGTGAAGACATCAGCCAGCTGATCAGCACATTCCTTGAGTACCCATCCAGGGATGCTGTCCGGTCCAGCAGCCTTTCGTGTGTTCACTCCGCGTAGAACACCCCTTACGTCGGAGGTCGACAGAGTGAGCACCTGGTCTTCTGGGGGTGGCAAGGCTTTGGTAGCCGGCTCCCTGTTGTCCCTGTCGAAGCGAGCGTAGAAGTTGTTAAGCTCCTCCAGAAGGGAGGCATCGCTAACCGGGGGGCTGGTGTTTTTGCCCTTGTAGTCAGTGATGGACTGGATGCCTTGCCACATGCGCCGGGGGTCCGAGTTGTTGCGGAAATGATCCTCTATCCGCAGTGTCTGTTTCCTTTTGGCAGTCCTGATCCCCTTTTTTAGGTTGGTCCTAGCTGCACTGTAAGCCGCCGCGTCGCCAGATTTAAATGCTGCGTCGCGTGCTTTCAACAGTGAGCGGACCTCTCCGTTCATCCAGGGTTTCTGGTTGGGGTATGTCCTGATATTTTTATGGGTCGTGACGACCTCAACGCAGCTGTTAATGTAGAATAGCACTGTGGATGCGTATTCCTCGATGTCATTATGGGCAAACATGCCCCAATCAGTGCATTCGAAGCAATCCTGAAGCTCCGATACTGACCCCTCTGGCCATACTTTCACTGCTCTCACTGATGTTCTCCCTCTTTTGATGAGCGGTTTGTATGCCGGGGCTAGAAACAGGGAGAGGTGGTCAGACTTCCCAAGGCGGGGACAGGGAATGGCCTTATAAGCGTCTACAATGCTCGTGTAGACTTGATCCAGAGTGTTCTCCCCTCTTGTGGGGCAGGAAACATTCTGGTGGAATTTCGGTAGGACAGTTTTTAGGTTTATGTGATTGAAGTCCCCCGCGATGATAAAAGCTCCGTCTGGGTGCGCAGTTTGGTGTTCGCTGATGGCCCTGTAGAGGTCCTTCAGTGCTAGTTTGGCATTAGCGTGTGGTGGGATGTAGACTGCAGTGATGATAACAGCCGTGAATTCCCGAGGCAGGTAGAAGGGTCTGCACCTTACCATGAGGAATTCCAAATCAGCCGAGCAGGATCTATCAATTATGTCCGTGTTAGTGCACCAGGCATTGTTGTTTTGATTTCTTTTTGGGTTCAATAAAGACTCATTTCTGAAAGAGAATGTTGTTTAATCTAAAGTCTTGTTCAAGACTTTCTACAGCTTTTTACAGAACACACTATGCTGTGATGCATCTAGAATGAAACTGAAAGTAAAACTTCTCTGGACTCTTTGTCTCTCACATGACCTCTGCTGGTCAGGCACAAGTAATCAAAAACACAGACAAATATGCTGTAAGGCATAAGTAATCAAACACAGACAAATATCATCACTATTTGCTGATATCCTTACAATTGTTAGTGTAAATGCACAAACCGCCTCCCTTGCTCTTACCGGAGTCTGCAGTTCTGTCGGCGCGGAAGACCGTACGTCCTTCTAGTTGGATGGTGGTGTCAGGGTTGCCGTTGTTCAGCCAGGTCTCTGTGAAGATCATGGCGCAGCATTCCTTTGTCTTTTTCTGTGTGGAGAGATCCAGTTTGATCTCATCCATTTTGTTTTCCAGTGACCTGACGTTGGCCAGGAAAATACTTGGGAGGGAGGGTTTGTGTGGGGCATCTTCAGCCTGTTTTGGATACCGGCCCTCTTACCCCGCTTCTGCTTGCATTCCCTGCGCGGTCTACGCCGAATTCCGGCTGGGGAAGGACGCCACGCTGGTCCCGGGGGTCGGGCGATGTCAGGAGGCAGATCGATGTCGCCGACTGTGAGCCGCACGCAGTCGGCCCCGATGTCTAGGAGCGTCTGCCGGCTGTACGGTAGGTCTGCCCTCAATTCCCGTATCAGCAGAGTCCAGAAGAGACTCAGAAGGAGGGTGAAAACGCTCAGTCTCGGGAGAGACAAAGCCGCTGCGTCCGTGCGCGCCGCCATCTTGTTATCCAGTGTTAGTGCTGTACATTCTCTCTACCCCAGAGTGTTAACGCTGCGTGTTTTCTCTACTTCAGTGTAAGCGCTGTGCGTTCTCTGAACCCCAGAGTGTTAGCGCTGTGCGTTCTCTCTACTCCAGAGTGTTAGCGCTGGGCGTTCTCTCTACTTCAGAGTGTTAGCGCTGTGCGTTCTCTGAATTGCAGAGTGTTAGCGCTGTGCGTTCTCTCTACTTCAGAGTGTGATCGCTGTGCGTCCTCTCTACTCCAGAGTATTAGCACTGTGCGTTCTCTCTACTCCAGAGTGTTAGCACTGTGCGTTCTCTCTACTCCAGTGTTTGCGCTGTGCGTTCTCTGAACTGCAGCGTGTTAGCACTGTGCGTTCTCTCTACTCCAGTGTGTTAGCGCTGTGCGTTCTCTGAACTCCAGAGAGTTAGCGCTGTGTGTTCTCTGAACTCCAGAGAGTAGCGTGCGTTCCAACATCTGCAGTATTTTGCTATCGTGTTAGCGTTGTGTGTTCTCTCTACTCCAGTGTGTTAGCACTGTGGGTTCTCTCTACTTCAGAGTATTAACGCTGTGCCTTCTCTGAACTGCAGAGTGTTAATGCTGTGCGTTCTTTCTACTCCAGAGTTTTAACGCTGTGCGTTCCCTCTACTCCAGATTGTTAGCACTGTGCGTGCTCTCTACTCCAGAGTGTTAGCGCTGTGCGTTCTCTCTACTCCAGAGTGTTAGCGCTGTGCGTTCCCTCTACTCCAGATTGTTAGCACTGTGCGTTCTCTCTACTCCAGAGTGTTAACGCTCTGCATTCTCTCTACTCCAGAGTGTTAGCGCTGTGCGTTCTCTGAACTCCAGAGAGTTAGCGCTGTGCGTTCTCTGAACTCCAGCGTGATAGCGCTGTGCGTTCTCTCTACACCAGAGTGTTAGCATTGTGTGTTCACTCTACTCCACTGTGTTAGCGCTGTGCATTCGCTGAACTCCAGCGTGTTAGTGCTGTGCATTCTCTGAACTCCAGTGTGTTAGTGCTGTGCATACTCTCTACTTCAGAGTGTTAGCACTGTGTGTTCTCTGAACTGCAGAGTGTTAGCGCTGTGCGCTCTCTCTACTTCAGAGTTAGCGCTGTGCGTTCTCTGAACTCCAGCGTGTTAGCACTGTGCGTTCTCTCTAATCCAGTGTGTTAGCACTGTGCATTGTCTCTACTCCACTGGGTTAGCGCTGTGCATTCTCTGAACTCCAGAGTGTGGTCGCTGTGCCTTCTCTCTACTCCAGAGTGTTATCACTGTGCGTTCTCTCTACTCCAGAGTGTTAGCGCTGTGCGTTCTGTGAACTCCAGCACGTTATCGCTGTGCGTTCTCTCTACTCCAGAATGTTAGCACTGTGCGTTCTCTCTACACCAGAGTGTTAGCGCTGTGCATTCTCTGAACTCCAGAGTGTGATCGCTGTGCATTCTCTGAACTCCTATGTGTTAGTGCTGTGCGCTCTCTCTACTTCAGATTTTCATCGCTGTGAGTTCTCTGAACTGCAGTGTTAGCGCTGTGCGTTCTCTGAACTCCAGAGTGTTAGCGCTGTGCGTTCTCTCCACTTAAGAGTGTTAGCACTGTGCATTCTCTGAACTCCAGCGTGTTAGCTCTGTGCGGTCTTTCTCGTCGAGACAGTTAGCGCTGTGCGTTCTCTCTACTCCAGAGTGTTAGCACTTTGCATTCTCTCTACTCCAGTGTGTTAGTGCTGTGCGTTCTCTCTACTCCAGAGTGTTAGCGCTGTGAGTTCTGTCTACTCCAGTGTGTTAGCGCTGTGCATTCTCTGAACTCCAGAGTGTTAGCGCTGTGCGTTCTCTGAACTCCAGCGTGTTAGCGCTGTGCATTCTCTTTACATCAGAGTGTTAGTGCTGTGTGTTCTCTCTGCTCCAGAGTGTTAACGATGTGCGTTCCCTGAACTCCAGACTGTTAACGCTGTGCGTTCTCTGAACTCCAGAGAGTTATCGCTGTGCGTTCTCTCTACTCCAGAATGTTAGCACTGTGCGTTCTCTGAACTCCAGAGTGTGATCGCTGTGCATTCTCTGAACTCCAGTGTGTTAGTGCTGTGCATTCTCTCTACTTCAGAGTTTTATCGCTGTGCATTCCCTGAACTCCAGTGTGTTAGTGCTATGCATTCTCTCTACACCAGAGTGTTAGCGCTGTGCTTTCTCTGATCTCGTGTATTGGCGCTGTGCGTTCTCTCTACTTCAGGGTGTTACCGCTGTGCGTTCTCTGAACTCTAGCATGTTAGCGCTGTGCGTTCTCTCTACTCCAGAGTGTTAGCGCTGTGCGTTCTCTCTACTTCAGAGTGTTAGTGCTGTGCTTTCTCTATACTTCAGAGTGTTAGCGCTGTGCGTTCTCTGAACTCCAGCATGTTAGCTCTGTGCGTTCACTCTACTCCAGAGTGTTAGCGCTGTGCATTCTCTCTACTCCAGAGTGTTAGCGCTGTGCGTTGTCTCTACTCCAGAGTGTTAGCGCTGTGCGTTCTCTCTACTCCAGAGTGTTAGCACTGTGCCTTCTCTCCAGTCCAGTGTTAGCGCTGTGCGTTCTCTGAACTGCAGAGTGTTAGCGCTGTGCGTTCTCTGAACTCCAGAGTGTGATCGCTGTGCATTCTCTGAACTCCAGTGTGTTAGTGCTGTGCATTCCCTCTACTTCAGAGTGTTAGCACTGTGCGTTCTCTGAACTGTAGAGTGTTAGCGCTGTGCGTTCTCTCTACTTCAGAGAGTTAGCGCTGTGTGTTCTCTGAACTCCAAAGTGTGATCGCTATGCATTCTCTGAACTCCAGTGTGTTAGCACTGTGCGTTCTCTCTACTTCAGAGTGTTAGCGCTGTGCGTTCTCTGAACTCCAGCACGTTAGCGCTGTGCGTTCTCTCTACTCCAGAATGTTAGCAATGTGTGTTCTCTCTACTTCAGAGTGTTAGCGCTGTGCGTTCTCTGAACTCCAGCATGTTAGCGCTGTGCGTTCTCTCTACTCCAGAGTGTTAGCACTGTGCGTTGTCTCTACTCCACTGGGTTAGCGCTGTGCATTCTCTGAACTCCAGAGTGTGGTGGCTGTGCCTTCTCTCTACTTCAGAGTGTTAGCACTGAGTGTTCTCTCTACTCCAGAGTGTTAGCGCTGTGCGTTCTCTGTCCAGAGTGTAAGCGCTGTGCGTTCTCTCTACTCCAGTGTTAGCGCTGTGCGTCCTCTGTCCAGAGTGTAAGCGCTGTGCGTTCTCTCTACTCCAGTGTTAGCGCTCTGCATTCTCTCTACTCCAGTGTTAGCGCTGTGCGTTCTCTGTCCAGAGTGTAAGCGCTGTGCGTTCTCTCTACTCCAGTGTTAGCGCTCTGCATTCTCTCTACTCCAGTGTTAGTGCTGTGCGTTCTCTCTAATTCAGAGTGTTAGCGCTGTGCGTACTCTGAACTCCAGCGTTTTAACGCTGTGCGTTCTCTCTACTCCAGAGTGTTAGCACTGTGCGTTCTCTCTACTTCACTGTTAGCGCTGTACGTTCTCTGAACTCCTGAGTGTGATCGCTGTGCATTCTCTGAACTCCAGTGTGTTAGCACTGTGCGTTGTCTCTACTCCAGAGTGTTAGCGCTGTGCGTTCTCTCTACTCCAGAGTGTTAGCGCTATGCATTTTCTCTACTCCAGGGTGTTAGTGCTGTGCTTTCTCTTTACTCCAGAGTGTTAGCGCTGTGCGTTCTCTGAACTCCAGCGTTTTAGCGCTGTGCGTTCTCTCTAATCCAGAGTGGTAGCACTGTGTGTTCTCTGAACTGCAGAGTGTTAGTGCTGAGCGTTCTCTCTACTCCAGAGTGTTAGCGCTGTGCATTTTCTCTACTCCAGAGTGTTAGCGCTGTGCGTTCTCTGTACTCCAGAGTGTTAACGCTGTGCGTTCTCTTTACTCCAGAGTGTTAACGTTGTGCGTTCTCTCAACTTCAGAGTGTTGGCACTGTTCGATCTCTTTCCAGGGTGTTAGCTCTGTGCTTTCTCTCTACTCCAGAGTGTTAGCGCTGTGCGTTCTCTCTAATCCAGAGTGTTACCGCTGTCCGTTCTCTCTACTCCAGTGTGTTAGCACTGTGCCTTCTCTCTACTTCAGTGTGTTAGCGCTGTGCGTTCTCTGAACTCCAGAGTGTGATCGCTGTGCATTCTCTGAACTCCAGTGTGTTAGTGCTGTGCATTCCCTCTACTTCAGAGTGTTAGCACTGTGCGTTCTCTGAACTGTAGAGTGTTAGCGCTGTGCGTTCTCTCTACTTCAGAGAGTTAGCGCTGTGTGTTCTCTGAACTCCAAAGTGTGATCGCTATGCATTCTCTGAACTCCAGTGTGTTAGCACTGTGCGTTCTCTCTACTTCAGAGTGTTAGCGCTGTGCGTTCTCTGAACTCCAGCACGTTAGCGCTGTGCGTTCTCTCTACTCCAGAATGTTAGCACTGTGTGTTCTCTCTACTTCAGAGTGTTAGCGCTGTGCGTTCTCTGAACTCCAGCGTGTTAGTGCTCTGACTTCTCTCTACTTCAGAGTGTTGGCGCTGTGCTTTCTCTGAACTCCAGCGTGTTATCTCTGTGCGGGCTCTCTAGTCCAGAGTGTAAGCGGTTTGCGTTCTGTCTACTTCAGAGTGTTAGTGCTGTGCATTCTCTCTACGCCAGGGTGTTAGCACTGTGCGTTGTCTCTACTCCAGCGTGTTAGCGCTGTGCGTTCTCTCTACTCCAGAGTGTTAGCGCTGTGCATTCTCTGAACTCCAGATAGTTAGCGCTGTGCATTCACTCTATTCCAGCATGTTGGCGCTGTGTGTTCACTGAACTCCAGATTGTTAGCGCTGTGCATTCTCTCTATTCCAGCGTGTTAGCGCTGTGCGTTCACTGAACTCCAGATTGTTAGCGCTGAGCGTTCCCTCTACTTCAGTGTTAGCGCTGTGCATCCTCTGAACTCCAAAGTGTTAGCTCTGTACGTTCTCTGAACTCCAGAGTGTGATCGCTGTGCATTCTCTGAGCTCCAGTGTGTTAGTGCTGTGCATTCTCTCTACTTCAGAGTGTTAGCGCTGTGCATTCTCTGAACTCCAGCGTGTTAGCGCTGTGCGGTCACTCTAGTCCAGAGTGTTAGCGCTGTGCGTTCTCTCTACTCCAGACTGTTTGCTCTTTGCGTTCTCTCTGCTCCAGATTGTTAGCGTTGTGCGTTCTCTCTACTCCAGCGTGTTAGCGCTGTGCGTTCTCTCTACTCTAGTGTTAGCGCTTTGCGTTCTCTGAACCCCTGAGTGTTAGCGCTGTGCGTTCTCTATACTCCAGAGTGTTAACGCTGTGCGTTCTCTGAACTCCAGCGTGTTAGCGCTGTGCGTTCTCTGAACTCCAGAGAGTTAGCGCTGTGCGTTCTCTCTACTCTAGTGTGTTAGCGCTGTGCATTCTCTGAACTCCAGAGAGTTAGCGTTGTGCATTCACTCTATTCCAGCGTGTTGGCGCTGTGCGTTCACTGAACTCCAGATTTTTAGCGCTGTGCGTTCTCTCTACTTCAGAGTGCTAGCGCTGTGTGTTCTCTGAACTGCAGAGTGTGATTGCTGTGCGTTCTCTGAACTCCAGTGTGTTAGCGCTGTGCGTTCTCTCTACCTCAGTTTCTTAGCGATTTGCGTTCTCTGAACTCCAGAGTGTTAGCACTGTGGGTTCTCTCTACTCCAGAGTGTTAGTGCTGTGTGTTCTCTGAACTGCAGAGTGTGATTGCTGTGCGTTCTCTGAACTCCAGTGTGTTAGCGCTGTGCGTTCTCTCTACCTCAGTTTCTTAGCGATTTGCGTTCTCTGAACTCCAGAGTGTTAGCACTGTGGGTTCTCTCTACTCCAGAGTGTTAGTGCTGTGCGTTCCCTCTACTCCAGAGTGTTAGCGCTGTGCGTTCTCTCTACTCCAGAGTGTTAGCACTGTGCGTTCTCTCTACTCCAGAGTGTTACCGCTGTGCGTTCACTCTACTCCAGAGTGTTAGCACTGTGCGTTCTCTGAACTCCAGAGAGTTATCCCTGTGCGTTGCCTCTACTCCAGATTGTTCGCACTGTGCGTTCTCTCTACTTCAGTGTGTTAGTGCTCTGCCTTCTCTCTACTTCAGAGTGTTAGCGCTGTGCTTTCTCTGAACTCCAGCGTGTTAGCTCTGTGCGGGCTCTCTAGTCCAGACTGTTAGCAGTTTGCATTCTCTCTACTTCAGAGTGTTAGTGCTGTGCATTCTCTCTGCACCAGCGTGTTAGCGTTCTGTTTTCACTCTACTCCAGTGTGTGATCGCTGTCCGTTCTCTGAACTCGAGTGTTCGCGCTGTGCGTTCTCTCTACTCCAGGGTGTTAGTGCTGTGCATTCTCTTTACTCCAGAGTGTTAGCGCTGTGCGTTCTCTGAACTCCAGCATTTTAGCGCTGTGCATTCTCTCTACTCCAGAGTGGTGGCGCTGTTCGTTCTCTTTCCAGGGTGTTAGCTCTGTGCGTTCTCTCTACTCCAGAGTGTTAGCGCTGTGCGTTCTCTCTAATCCAGAGTGTTAACGCTGAGCGTTCTCTCTACTCCAGTGTGTTAGCACTGTGCCTTCTCTCTACTTCAGAGTGCTAGCGCTGTGCATTCTCTCTACTCCAGAGTGTAAGCGCTGTGCGTTCTCTCTACTCCCGTGTTAGAGCTGTGCGTTCTCTGTCCAGAGTGTAAGCGCTGTGCGTTCTCTCTACTCCAGAATGTTAGCACTGTGCGTTCTCTCTACACCAGAGTGTTAGCGCTGTGCTTTCTCTGAACTCCAGAGTGTGATCGCTGTGCATTCTCTGAACTCCAGTGTGTTAGTGCTGTGCATTCCCTCTACTTCAGAGTGTTAGCACTGTGCGTTCTCTGAACTGTAGAGTGTTAGCGCTGTGCGTTCTCTCTACTTCAGAGAGTTAGCGCTGTGTGTTCTCTGAACTCCAAAGTGTGATCGCTATGCATTCTCTGAACTCCAGTGTGTTAGCACTGTGCGTTCTCTCTACTTCAGAGTGTTAGCGCTGTGCGTTCTCTGAACTCCAGCACGTTAGCGCTGTGCGTTCTCTCTACTCCAGAATGTTAGCAATGTGTGTTCTCTCTACTTCAGAGTGTTAGCGCTGTGCGTTCTCTGAACTCCAGCATGTTAGCGCTGTGCGTTCTCTCTACTCCAGAGTGTTAGCACTGTGCGTTGTCTCTACTCCACTGGGTTAGCGCTGTGCATTCTCTGAACTCCAGAGTGTGGTGGCTGTGCCTTCTCTCTACTTCAGAGTGTTAGCACTGAGTGTTCTCTCTACTCCAGAGTGTTAGCGCTGTGCGTTCTCTGTCCAGAGTGTAAGCGCTGTGCGTTCTCTCTACTCCAGTGTTAGCGCTGTGCGTCCTCTGTCCAGAGTGTAAGCGCTGTGCGTTCTCTCTACTCCAGTGTTAGCGCTCTGCATTCTCTCTACTCCAGTGTTAGCGCTGTGCGTTCTCTGTCCAGAGTGTAAGCGCTGTGCGTTCTCTCTACTCCAGTGTTAGCGCTCTGCATTCTCTCTACTCCAGTGTTAGTGCTGTGCGTTCTCTCTAATTCAGAGTGTTAGCGCTGTGCGTACTCTGAACTCCAGCGTTTTAACGCTGTGCGTTCTCTCTACTCCAGAGTGTTAGCACTGTGCGTTCTCTCTACTTCACTGTTAGCGCTGTACGTTCTCTGAACTCCTGAGTGTGATCGCTGTGCATTCTCTGAACTCCAGTGTGTTAGCACTGTGCGTTGTCTCTACTCCAGAGTGTTAGCGCTGTGCGTTCTCTCTACTCCAGAGTGTTAGCGCTATGCATTTTCTCTACTCCAGGGTGTTAGTGCTGTGCTTTCTCTTTACTCCAGAGTGTTAGCGCTGTGCGTTCTCTGAACTCCAGCGTTTTAGCGCTGTGCGTTCTCTCTAATCCAGAGTGGTAGCACTGTGTGTTCTCTGAACTGCAGAGTGTTAGTGCTGAGCGTTCTCTCTACTCCAGAGTGTTAGCGCTGTGCATTTTCTCTACTCCAGAGTGTTAGCGCTGTGCGTTCTCTGTACTCCAGAGTGTTAACGCTGTGCGTTCTCTTTACTCCAGAGTGTTAACGTTGTGCGTTCTCTCAACTTCAGAGTGTTGGCACTGTTCGATCTCTTTCCAGGGTGTTAGCTCTGTGCTTTCTCTCTACTCCAGAGTGTTAGCGCTGTGCGTTCTCTCTAATCCAGAGTGTTACCGCTGTCCGTTCTCTCTACTCCAGTGTGTTAGCACTGTGCCTTCTCTCTACTTCAGTGTGTTAGCGCTGTGCGTTCTCTGAACTCCAGAGTGTGATCGCTGTGCATTCTCTGAACTCCAGTGTGTTAGTGCTGTGCATTCCCTCTACTTCAGAGTGTTAGCACTGTGCGTTCTCTGAACTGTAGAGTGTTAGCGCTGTGCGTTCTCTCTACTTCAGAGAGTTAGCGCTGTGTGTTCTCTGAACTCCAAAGTGTGATCGCTATGCATTCTCTGAACTCCAGTGTGTTAGCACTGTGCGTTCTCTCTACTTCAGAGTGTTAGCGCTGTGCGTTCTCTGAACTCCAGCACGTTAGCGCTGTGCGTTCTCTCTACTCCAGAATGTTAGCACTGTGTGTTCTCTCTACTTCAGAGTGTTAGCGCTGTGCGTTCTCTGAACTCCAGCGTGTTAGTGCTCTGACTTCTCTCTACTTCAGAGTGTTGGCGCTGTGCTTTCTCTGAACTCCAGCGTGTTATCTCTGTGCGGGCTCTCTAGTCCAGAGTGTAAGCGGTTTGCGTTCTGTCTACTTCAGAGTGTTAGTGCTGTGCATTCTCTCTACGCCAGGGTGTTAGCGTTGTGTGTTCACTCTACTCCAGTGTGTGATCGCTGTGCGTTCTCTGAACTCCAGTGTGTTAGTGCTCTGCGTTCTCTCTACTCCAGAGTGTTAGCACTGTGCGTTGTCTCTACTCCAGCGTGTTAGCGCTGTGCGTTCTCTCTACTCCAGAGTGTTAGCGCTGTGCATTCTCTGAACTCCAGATAGTTAGCGCTGTGCATTCACTCTATTCCAGCATGTTGGCGCTGTGTGTTCACTGAACTCCAGATTGTTAGCGCTGTGCATTCTCTCTATTCCAGCGTGTTAGCGCTGTGCGTTCACTGAACTCCAGATTGTTAGCGCTGAGCGTTCCCTCTACTTCAGTGTTAGCGCTGTGCATCCTCTGAACTCCAAAGTGTTAGCTCTGTACGTTCTCTGAACTCCAGAGTGTGATCGCTGTGCATTCTCTGAGCTCCAGTGTGTTAGTGCTGTGCATTCTCTCTACTTCAGAGTGTTAGCGCTGTGCATTCTCTGAACTCCAGCGTGTTAGCGCTGTGCGGTCACTCTAGTCCAGAGTGTTAGCGCTGTGCGTTCTCTCTACTCCAGACTGTTTGCTCTTTGCGTTCTCTCTGCTCCAGATTGTTAGCGTTGTGCGTTCTCTCTACTCCAGCGTGTTAGCGCTGTGCGTTCTCTCTACTCTAGTGTTAGCGCTTTGCGTTCTCTGAACCCCTGAGTGTTAGCGCTGTGCGTTCTCTATACTCCAGAGTGTTAACGCTGTGCGTTCTCTGAACTCCAGCGTGTTAGCGCTGTGCGTTCTCTGAACTCCAGAGAGTTAGCGCTGTGCGTTCTCTCTACTCTAGTGTGTTAGCGCTGTGCATTCTCTGAACTCCAGAGAGTTAGCGTTGTGCATTCACTCTATTCCAGCGTGTTGGCGCTGTGCGTTCACTGAACTCCAGATTTTTAGCGCTGTGCGTTCTCTCTACTTCAGAGTGCTAGCGCTGTGTGTTCTCTGAACTGCAGAGTGTGATTGCTGTGCGTTCTCTGAACTCCAGTGTGTTAGCGCTGTGCGTTCTCTCTACCTCAGTTTCTTAGCGATTTGCGTTCTCTGAACTCCAGAGTGTTAGCACTGTGGGTTCTCTCTACTCCAGAGTGTTAGTGCTGTGCGTTCCCTCTACTCCAGAGTGTTAGCGCTGTGCGTTCTCTCTACTCCAGAGTGTTAGCACTGTGCGTTCTCTCTACTCCAGAGTGTTACCGCTGTGCGTTCACTCTACTCCAGAGTGTTAGCACTGTGCGTTCTCTGAACTCCAGAGAGTTATCCCTGTGCATTGCCTCTACTCCAGATTGTTCGCACTGTGCGTTCTCTCTACTTCAGTGTGTTAGTGCTCTGCCTTCTCTCTACTTCAGAGTGTTAGCGCTGTGCTTTCTCTGAACTCCAGCGTGTTAGCTCTGTGCGGGCTCTCTAGTCCAGACTGTTAGCAGTTTGCATTCTCTCTACTTCAGAGTGTTAGTGCTGTGCATTCTCTCTGCACCAGCGTGTTAGCGTTCTGTTTTCACTCTACTCCAGTGTGTGATCGCTGTCCGTTCTCTGAACTCGAGTGTTCGCGCTGTGCGTTCTCTCTACTCCAGGGTGTTAGTGCTGTGCATTCTCTTTACTCCAGAGTGTTAGCGCTGTGCGTTCTCTGAACTCCAGCATTTTAGCGCTGTGCATTCTCTCTACTCCAGAGTGGTGGCGCTGTTCGTTCTCTTTCCAGGGTGTTAGCTCTGTGCGTTCTCTCTACTCCAGAGTGTTAGCGCTGTGCGTTCTCTCTAATCCAGAGTGTTAACGCTGAGCGTTCTCTCTACTCCAGTGTGTTAGCACTGTGCCTTCTCTCTACTTCAGAGTGCTAGCGCTGTGCATTCTCTCTACTCCAGAGTGTAAGCGCTGTGCGTTCTCTCTACTCCCGTGTTAGAGCTGTGCGTTCTCTGTCCAGAGTGTAAGCGCTGTGCGTTCTCTCTACTCCAGAATGTTAGCACTGTGCGTTCTCTCTACACCAGAGTGTTAGCGCTGTGCTTTCTCTGAACTCCAGAGTGTGATCGCTGTGCATTCTCTGAACTCCAGTGTGTTAGTGCTGTGCATTCCCTCTACTTCAGAGTGTTAGCACTGTGCGTTCTCTGAACTGTAGAGTGTTAGCGCTGTGCGTTCTCTCTACTTCAGAGAGTTAGCGCTGTGTGTTCTCTGAACTCCAAAGTGTGATCGCTATGCATTCTCTGAACTCCAGTGTGTTAGCACTGTGCGTTCTCTCTACTTCAGAGTGTTAGCGCTGTGCGTTCTCTGAACTCCAGCACGTTAGCGCTGTGCGTTCTCTCTACTCCAGAATGTTAGCAATGTGTGTTCTCTCTACTTCAGAGTGTTAGCGCTGTGCGTTCTCTGAACTCCAGCATGTTAGCGCTGTGCGTTCTCTCTACTCCAGAGTGTTAGCACTGTGCGTTGTCTCTACTCCACTGGGTTAGCGCTGTGCATTCTCTGAACTCCAGAGTGTGGTGGCTGTGCCTTCTCTCTACTTCAGAGTGTTAGCACTGAGTGTTCTCTCTACTCCAGAGTGTTAGCGCTGTGCGTTCTCTGTCCAGAGTGTAAGCGCTGTGCGTTCTCTCTACTCCAGTGTTAGCGCTGTGCGTCCTCTGTCCAGAGTGTAAGCGCTGTGCGTTCTCTCTACTCCAGTGTTAGCGCTCTGCATTCTCTCTACTCCAGTGTTAGCGCTGTGCGTTCTCTGTCCAGAGTGTAAGCGCTGTGCGTTCTCTCTACTCCAGTGTTAGCGCTCTGCATTCTCTCTACTCCAGTGTTAGTGCTGTGCGTTCTCTCTAATTCAGAGTGTTAGCGCTGTGCGTACTCTGAACTCCAGCGTTTTAACGCTGTGCGTTCTCTCTACTCCAGAGTGTTAGCACTGTGCGTTCTCTCTACTTCACTGTTAGCGCTGTACGTTCTCTGAACTCCTGAGTGTGATCGCTGTGCATTCTCTGAACTCCAGTGTGTTAGCACTGTGCGTTGTCTCTACTCCAGAGTGTTAGCGCTGTGCGTTCTCTCTACTCCAGAGTGTTAGCGCTATGCATTTTCTCTACTCCAGGGTGTTAGTGCTGTGCTTTCTCTTTACTCCAGAGTGTTAGCGCTGTGCGTTCTCTGAACTCCAGCGTTTTAGCGCTGTGCGTTCTCTCTAATCCAGAGTGGTAGCACTGTGTGTTCTCTGAACTGCAGAGTGTTAGTGCTGAGCGTTCTCTCTACTCCAGAGTGTTAGCGCTGTGCATTTTCTCTACTCCAGAGTGTTAGCGCTGTGCGTTCTCTGTACTCCAGAGTGTTAACGCTGTGCGTTCTCTTTACTCCAGAGTGTTAACGTTGTGCGTTCTCTCAACTTCAGAGTGTTGGCACTGTTCGATCTCTTTCCAGGGTGTTAGCTCTGTGCTTTCTCTCTACTCCAGAGTGTTAGCGCTGTGCGTTCTCTCTAATCCAGAGTGTTACCGCTGTCCGTTCTCTCTACTCCAGTGTGTTAGCACTGTGCCTTCTCTCTACTTCAGTGTGTTAGCGCTGTGCGTTCTCTGAACTCCAGAGTGTGATCGCTGTGCATTCTCTGAACTCCAGTGTGTTAGTGCTGTGCATTCCCTCTACTTCAGAGTGTTAGCACTGTGCGTTCTCTGAACTGTAGAGTGTTAGCGCTGTGCGTTCTCTCTACTTCAGAGAGTTAGCGCTGTGTGTTCTCTGAACTCCAAAGTGTGATCGCTATGCATTCTCTGAACTCCAGTGTGTTAGCACTGTGCGTTCTCTCTACTTCAGAGTGTTAGCGCTGTGCGTTCTCTGAACTCCAGCACGTTAGCGCTGTGCGTTCTCTCTACTCCAGAATGTTAGCACTGTGTGTTCTCTCTACTTCAGAGTGTTAGCGCTGTGCGTTCTCTGAACTCCAGCGTGTTAGTGCTCTGACTTCTCTCTACTTCAGAGTGTTGGCGCTGTGCTTTCTCTGAACTCCAGCGTGTTATCTCTGTGCGGGCTCTCTAGTCCAGAGTGTAAGCGGTTTGCGTTCTGTCTACTTCAGAGTGTTAGTGCTGTGCATTCTCTCTACGCCAGGGTGTTAGCGTTGTGTGTTCACTCTACTCCAGTGTGTGATCGCTGTGCGTTCTCTGAACTCCAGTGTGTTAGTGCTCTGCGTTCTCTCTACTCCAGAGTGTTAGCACTGTGCGTTGTCTCTACTCCAGCGTGTTAGCGCTGTGCGTTCTCTCTACTCCAGAGTGTTAGCGCTGTGCATTCTCTGAACTCCAGATAGTTAGCGCTGTGCATTCACTCTATTCCAGCATGTTGGCGCTGTGTGTTCACTGAACTCCAGATTGTTAGCGCTGTGCATTCTCTCTATTCCAGCGTGTTAGCGCTGTGCGTTCACTGAACTCCAGATTGTTAGCGCTGAGCGTTCCCTCTACTTCAGTGTTAGCGCTGTGCATCCTCTGAACTCCAAAGTGTTAGCTCTGTACGTTCTCTGAACTCCAGAGTGTGATCGCTGTGCATTCTCTGAGCTCCAGTGTGTTAGTGCTGTGCATTCTCTCTACTTCAGAGTGTTAGCGCTGTGCATTCTCTGAACTCCAGCGTGTTAGCGCTGTGCGGTCACTCTAGTCCAGAGTGTTAGCGCTGTGCGTTCTCTCTACTCCAGACTGTTTGCTCTTTGCGTTCTCTCTGCTCCAGATTGTTAGCGTTGTGCGTTCTCTCTACTCCAGCGTGTTAGCGCTGTGCGTTCTCTCTACTCTAGTGTTAGCGCTTTGCGTTCTCTGAACCCCTGAGTGTTAGCGCTGTGCGTTCTCTATACTCCAGAGTGTTAACGCTGTGCGTTCTCTGAACTCCAGCGTGTTAGCGCTGTGCGTTCTCTGAACTCCAGAGAGTTAGCGCTGTGCGTTCTCTCTACTCTAGTGTGTTAGCGCTGTGCATTCTCTGAACTCCAGAGAGTTAGCGTTGTGCATTCACTCTATTCCAGCGTGTTGGCGCTGTGCGTTCACTGAACTCCAGATTTTTAGCGCTGTGCGTTCTCTCTACTTCAGAGTGCTAGCGCTGTGTGTTCTCTGAACTGCAGAGTGTGATTGCTGTGCGTTCTCTGAACTCCAGTGTGTTAGCGCTGTGCGTTCTCTCTACCTCAGTTTCTTAGCGATTTGCGTTCTCTGAACTCCAGAGTGTTAGCACTGTGGGTTCTCTCTACTCCAGAGTGTTAGTGCTGTGCGTTCCCTCTACTCCAGAGTGTTAGCGCTGTGCGTTCTCTCTACTCCAGAGTGTTAGCACTGTGCGTTCTCTCTACTCCAGAGTGTTACCGCTGTGCGTTCACTCTACTCCAGAGTGTTAGCACTGTGCGTTCTCTGAACTCCAGAGAGTTATCCCTGTGCGTTGCCTCTACTCCAGATTGTTCGCACTGTGCGTTCTCTCTACTTCAGTGTGTTAGTGCTCTGCCTTCTCTCTACTTCAGAGTGTTAGCGCTGTGCTTTCTCTGAACTCCAGCGTGTTAGCTCTGTGCGGGCTCTCTAGTCCAGACTGTTAGCAGTTTGCATTCTCTCTACTTCAGAGTGTTAGTGCTGTGCATTCTCTCTGCACCAGCGTGTTAGCGTTCTGTTTTCACTCTACTCCAGTGTGTGATCGCTGTCCGTTCTCTGAACTCGAGTGTTCGCGCTGTGCGTTCTCTCTACTCCAGGGTGTTAGTGCTGTGCATTCTCTTTACTCCAGAGTGTTAGCGCTGTGCGTTCTCTGAACTCCAGCATTTTAGCGCTGTGCATTCTCTCTACTCCAGAGTGGTGGCGCTGTTCGTTCTCTTTCCAGGGTGTTAGCTCTGTGCGTTCTCTCTACTCCAGAGTGTTAGCGCTGTGCGTTCTCTCTAATCCAGAGTGTTAACGCTGAGCGTTCTCTCTACTCCAGTGTGTTAGCACTGTGCCTTCTCTCTACTTCAGAGTGCTAGCGCTGTGCATTCTCTCTACTCCAGAGTGTAAGCGCTGTGCGTTCTCTCTACTCCCGTGTTAGAGCTGTGCGTTCTCTGTCCAGAGTGTAAGCGCTGTGCGTTCTCTCTACTCCAGAATGTTAGCACTGTGCGTTCTCTCTACACCAGAGTGTTAGCGCTGTGCTTTCTCTGAACTCCAGAGTGTGATCGCTGTGCATTCTCTAAACTCCAGTGTGTTAGTGCTGTGCGTTCTCTCTACTTCAGAGTTTTATCGCTGTGCGTTCTCTGAACTGCAGAGTGTTAGTGCTGTGCGTTCTCTGAACTCCAGTGTGTGATCCCTGTGCATTCTCTACACTCCAGTGTGTTAGTGCTGTGCATTCTCTCCACTTCAGAGTGTTAGCGCTGTGCATTCTCTGAAGTCCAGCGTGTTAGCTCTGTGCGGTCTCTCTCGTCCAGACAGTTAGCGCTGTGCGTTCTCTCTACTCCAGAGTGTTAGTGCTGTGCGTTCTCTCTACTCCAGAGTGTTGGCGCTGTGAGTTCTGTCTACTCCAGAGTGTTAGCGCTATGCGTTCTCTGAACTCCAGCGTGTTAGCGCTGTGCGTTCTCTTTACTCCAGAGTGTTAGCGCTGTGCGTTTTCTCTACTCCAGAGTGTTAACGCTGTGCGTTCTCTGAACTCCAGAGTGTTAACGCTGTGGGTTCTGTCTACTTCAGAGTATTAGCGCTGTGCCTTCTCTGAACTGCAGAGTGTTAGCGCTGTGCGTTCTCTCTACTCCAGAATGTTAGCGCTGTGCGTTCTCTCTACTCCAGAGTGTTAGCGCTGTGCGTTCTCTCTACTCCAGAGTGCTAGCGCTGTGCGATCTCTCTACTCCAGTGTGTGATCGCTGTGCGTTCTCTGAACTCGTGTGTTCACGCTGTGCGTTCTCTCTACTTCAGAGTGTTACCGCTGTGCATTCTCTGAACTCCAGCATGTTAGCGCTGTGCATTCTCTCTACTCCAGGGTGTTAGTGCTGTGCGTTCACTTTACTCCAGAGTGTTAGCGCTCTGCGTTCTCTGAACTCCAGCGTGTTAGCGCTGTGCTTTCACTGAACTCCAGAGAGTTAGCGCTGTGCATTCTCTCTATTCCAGCGTGTTAGCGCTGTGCGTTCTCTCTACTCCAGAGTGTTAGTGCTGTGCGTTCTCTCTACTTCAGAGTGTTAGCGCTGTGCGTTCTCTCTACTCCAGAGTGTTAGCGCTGTGCATTCTCTCTATTCCAGCGTGTTAGCGCTGTGTGTTCTCTCTACTCCAGACTGTTAGCACTTTGCGTTCTCTCGGCTCCAGATTGTTAGCGCTGTGTGTTCTCTGAACTCCAGAGTGTGATCGCTGTGAATTCTCTGAACTCCAGTGTGTTAGCGCTGTGCATTCTCTTTATTCCAGCGTGTTAGTGCTGTGCGTTCACTGAACTCCAGATTGTTAGTGCTGTGCGTGTTAACGCTGTGCGTTCTCTCTACTTCAGTGTTTTAGCGCTGTGCGTTCTCTGAACACCACATTGTTAGCGCTGTGCGTTCTCTCTACTTCATAGTGCTAGCGCTGTGCATTCTCTCTACTCCAGAGTGTAAGCGCTGTGCGTTCTCTCTACTCCAGTGTTAGCGCTGTGCGTTCTCTGTCCAGAGTGTAAGCGCTGTGCGTTCTCTCTACTCCAGAATGTTAGCACTGTGCGTTCTCTCTACACCAGAGTGTTAGCGCTGTGTTTTCTCTGAACTCCAAAGTGTGATCGCTGCGCATTCTCTAAACTCCAGTGTGTTAGTGCTGTGCGTTCTCTCTACTTCAGAGTTTTATCGCTGTGCGTTGTCTGAACTGCAAAGTGTTAGTGCTGTGCGTTCTCTGAACTCCAGAGTGTGATTCCTGTGCATTCTCTGCACTCCAGTGTGTTAGTGCTGCGCATTCTCTCTACTTCAGAGTGTTAGCGCTGTGCGTTCTCTGAAGTCCAGCATGTTAGCTCTGTACGGTCTCTCTCGTCCAGACAGTTAGCGCTGTGTGTTCTCTCTACTCCAGAGTGTTAGCACTTTGCATTCTCCCTGCTCCAGAGTGTTGGCGCTGTGAGTTCTGTCTCCTCCAGCGTGTTAGAGCTGTGCGTTCTCTGAACTCCAGCGTGTTAGCGCTGTGCGTTCTCTTTACTCCAGAGTGTTAGCGCTGTGCGTTTTCTCTACTCCAGCGTGTTAGCGCTGTGCGTTCTCTTTACTCCAGAGTGTTAGCGCTGTGCGTTTTCTCTACTCCAGCGTGTTAGCGCTGTGCGTTCTCTTTACTCCAGAGTGTTAGCGCTGTGCGTTCTCTCTACTCCAGATCATTCGCACTGTGCATTCTCTCTACTCCAGTGTGTTAGAGCTCTGCCTTCTCTCTACTTCAGAGTGTTAGTGCTGTGCATTCTCTCTACACCAGAGTGTTAGCGTTGTGTGTTCACTCTACTCCAGTGTGTGATCGCTGTGCGTTCTCTGAACTCGTGTTTTCGCGCTGTGCGTTCTCTCTACTTCAGTGTGTTAACGCTATGCATTCTCTGAACTCCAGCGTGTTAGCGCTGTGCGCTCTCTACTCCAGCGTGTTAGCGCTGTGCATTCACTCTACTCCAGCGTGTTAGCACTGTGCGTTCTCTCTACTTCAGAGTGTTAGCACTTTGCGTTCTCTCGGCTCCAGATTATTAGCGCTGTGCTTTCTCTGTCAAGAGTGTAAGCGCTGTGCGTTCTCTCTACTCCAGTGTTAGCGCTGTGTGTTCTCTGTCCAGAGTGTAAGCGCTGTGCGTTCTCTCTACTCCAGTGTTAGCCCTCTGCGTTCTCTCTACTCCAGTGTTAGCGCTGTGCGTACTCTGAACTGCAGCATTTTAGCGCTGTGCATTCTCTCTACTGCAGAGTGTTAGCGCTGTGCGTTCTCTCAACTCCAGAGAGTTAGCGCTGTGCGTTCTCTCTACTCCAGAGTGTTAGCGCTTTGCGCTCTCTCTACTTCAGTGTTAGCGCTGTACATTCTGTGAACTCCTGAGTGTGATCGCTGTGCATTCGCTGAACTCCAGTGTGTTAGTGCTGTGCATTCTCTCTACTCCAGAGTGTTAGCACTGTGCATTGTCTCTACTCCAGTGTGTTGGCGCTGTGCGTTCTCTCTACTCCAGCGTGATAGCGCTGTGCGTTCACTGAACTCCAGATTGTTAGCGCTGTGCGTTCTCCCTACTTCAGAGTGCGAGCGCTGTGTGTTCTCTGAACTGCAGAGTGTTAGCGCTGTGTGTTCTCTCTACTTCAGTGTTAGCACTGTGCATTCTCTGAACTCCAAAGTGTTAGCGCTGTACGTTCTCTGAACTTCAGAGTGTGATCGCTGTGCATTCTCTGAACTCCAGTGTGTTAGTGCTGTGCGTTCTGTTTACTTCAGAGTGTTAGCGCTGTGCATTCTCTGAACTCCAGTGTGTTAGCGCTGTGCGGTCTCTCTAATCCAGAGTGTTAGTGCTGTGCATTCTCTCTACTCCAGACTGTTAGCACTTGGCGTTCTCTCGGCTCCAGATTATTAGCGCTGTGATTTCTCTGTCCAGAGTGTAAGCGCTTGCGTTCTCTCTACTCCAGTGTTAGCGCTGTGTGTTCTCTGTCCAGAGTGTAAGCGCTGTGCGTTCTCTCTACTCCAGTGTTAGCCCTCTGCGTTCTCTCTACTCCAGTGTTAGTGCTGTGCGTTCTCTCTACTTCAGAGTGTTAGCGCTGTGCATACTCTGAACTGCAGCATTTTAGCGCTGTGCATTCTCTCTACTGCAGAGTGTTAGCGCTGTGCGTTCTCTCAACTCCAGAGAGTTAGCGCTGTGCGTTCTCTCTACTCCAGATTGTTAGCGCTGTGCGTTCTCTGTACTTCAGTGTTAGCACTGTACGTTCTCTGAACTCCTGAGTGTGATCGCTGTGCATTCTCTGAACTCCAGTGCGTTAGTGCTGTGCGTTCTCTCTACTCCAGAGTGTTAGCACTGTGCGTTGTCTCTACTCCAGTGTGTTAGCGCTGTGCGTTCTCTCTACTCCAGCGTGTTAGCGCTGTTCGTTCACTGAACTCCAGATTGTTAGCGCTGTTCGTTCTCTCTACTTCAGAGTGCGAGCGCTGTGTGTTCTCTGAACTGCAGAGTGTTAGCGCTGTGCATTCTCTCTACTTCAGTGTTAGCGCTGTGCATTCTCTGAACTCCAAAATGTTAGCGCTGTACGTTCTCTGAACTTCAGAGTGTGATCGCTGTGCATTCTCTGAACTCCAGTGTGTTAGTGCTGTGCGTTCTCTCTACTTCAGAGTGTTAGCGCTGTGCATTCTCTGAACTCCAGCGTGTTAGCGCTGTGCGGTCTCTCTAATCCAGAGTGTTAGTGCTGTGCATTCTCTCTACTCCAGACTGTTTGCTCTTTGTGTTCTCTCTGCTCCAGAGTGTTAGCGCTGTGCGTTCTCTCTACTCCAGCGTGTTAGCGCCGTGCGTTCTCTCTACTCTAGTGTTAGCGCTGTGTGTTCTCTGAACCCCAGCGTGTTAGCGCTGTGCATTCTCTCTACTCCAGAGTGTTAGCGCTGTGCGTACTCTGAACTCCAGTGTTTTAGCGCTGTGCGTTCTCTCTTCTTCAGAGTGTTAGCGCTGTGCGTTCTCTCTGCTTCAGAGTGTTAGCGCTGTGTGTTCTCTCTACTCCAGTGTTAGCACTGTGCATTCTCTCTACTTCAGAGTGTTAGCGCTGTGCGTTTTCTCTACTCCAGAGTGTTAGCGCTGTGCGTTCACTCAACTCAAGAGAGTTAGCGCTGTGCGCTCTCCCTACTCCAGAGTGTTAGCGCTGTGCGTTCTCTCTACTTCAGTGTTAGCGCTGTACGTTCTCTGAACTCCTGAGTGTGATCGCTGTGCATTCTCTGAACTCCAGTGTGTTAGTGCTGTGCATTCTCTCTACTTCAGAGTGCGAGCGCTGTGTGTTCTCTGAACTGCAGAGTGTTAGCGCTGTGCATTCTCTCTACTTCAGTGTTAGCGCTGTGCATTCTCTGAACTCCAAAATGTTAGCGCTGTACGTTCTCTGAACTTCAGAGTGTGATCGCTGTGCATTCTCTGAACTCCAGTGTGTTAGTGCTGTGCGTTCTCTCTACTTCAGAGTGTTAGCGCTGTGCATTCTCTGAACTCCAGCGTGTTAGCGCTGTGCGGTCTCTCTAATCCAGAGTGTTAGTGCTGTGCATTCTCTCTACTCCAGACTGTTTGCTCTTTGTGTTCTCTCTGCTCCAGAGTGTTAGCGCTGTGCGTTCTCTCTACTCCAGCGTGTTAGCGCCGTGCGTTCTCTCTACTCTAGTGTTAGCGCTGTGTGTTCTCTGAACCCCAGCGTGTTAGCGCTGTGCATTCTCTCTACTCCAGAGTGTTAGCGCTGTGCGTACTCTGAACTCCAGTGTTTTAGCGCTGTGCGTTCTCTCTTCTTCAGAGTGTTAGCGCTGTGCGTTCTCTCTGCTTCAGAGTGTTAGCACTGTGTGTTCTCTCTACTCCAGTGTTAGCACTGTGCATTCTCTCTACTTCAGAGTGTTAGCGCTGTGCGTTTTCTCTACTCCAGAGTGTTAGCGCTGTGCGTTCACTCAACTCAAGAGAGTTAGCGCTGTGCGCTCTCCCTACTCCAGAGTGTTAGCGCTGTGCGTTCTCTCTACTTCAGAGTGTTAGCACTTTGCGTTCTCTCGGCTCCAGATTATTAGCGCTGTGCTTTCTCTGTCAAGAGTGTAAGCGCTGTGCGTTCTCTCTACTCCAGTGTTAGCGCTGTGTGTTCTCTGTCCAGAGTGTAAGCGCTGTGCGTTCTCTCTACTCCAGTGTTAGCCCTCTGCGTTCTCTCTACTCCAGTGTTAGCGCTGTGCGTACTCTGAACTGCAGCGTTTTAGCGCTGTGCATTCTCTCTACTGCAGAGTGTTAGCGCTGTGCGTTCTCTCAACTCCAGAGAGTTAGCGCTGTGCGTTCTCTCTACTCCAGAGTGTTAGCGCTTTGCGTTCTCTCTACTTCAGTGTTAGCGCTGTACATTCTGTGAACTCCTGAGTGTGATCGCTGTGCATTCGCTGAACTCCAGTGTGTTAGTGCTGTGCATTCTCTCTACTCCAGAGTGTTAGCACTGTGCATTGTCTCTACTCCAGCGTGATAGCGCTGTGCGTTCACTGAACTCCAGATTGTTAGCGCTGTGCGTTCTCCCTACTTCAGAGTGCGAGCGCTGTGTGTTCTCTGAACTGCAGAGTGTTAGCGCTGTGTGTTCTCTCTACTTCAGTGTTAGCACTGTGCATTCTCTGAACTCCAAAGTGTTAGCGCTGTACGTTCTCTGAACTTCAGAGTGTGATCGCTGTGCATTCTCTGAACTCCAGTGTGTTAGTGCTGTGCGTTCTGTTTACTTCAGAGTGTTAGCGCTGTGCATTCTCTGAACTCCAGTGTGTTAGCGCTGTGCGGTCTCTCTAATCCAGAGTGTTAGTGCTGTGCATTCTCTCTACTCCAGACTGTTAGCACTTGGCGTTCTCTCGGCTCCAGATTATTAGCGCTGTGATTTCTCTGTCCAGAGTGTAAGCGCTTGCGTTCTCTCTACTCCAGTGTTAGCGCTGTGTGTTCTCTGTCCAGAGTGTAAGCGCTGTGCGTTCTCTCTACTCCAGTGTTAGCCCTCTGCGTTCTCTCTACTCCAGTGTTAGTGCTGTGCGTTCTCTCTACTTCAGAGTGTTAGCGCTGTGCATACTCTGAACTGCAGCATTTTAGCGCTGTGCATTCTCTCTACTGCAGAGTGTTAGCGCTGTGCGTTCTCTCAACTCCAGAGAGTTAGCGCTGTGCGTTCTCTCTACTCCAGATTGTTAGCGCTGTGCGTTCTCTGTACTTCAGTGTTAGCACTGTACGTTCTCTGAACTCCTGAGTGTGATCGCTGTGCATTCTCTGAACTCCAGTGCGTTAGTGCTGTGCGTTCTCTCTACTCCAGAGTGTTAGCACTGTGCGTTGTCTCTACTCCAGTGTGTTAGCGCTGTGCGTTCTCTCTACTCCAGCGTGTTAGCGCTGTGCGTTCACTGAACTCCAGATTGTTAGCGCTGTGCGTTCTCTCTACTTCAGAGTGCGAGCGCTGTGTGTTCTCTGAACTGCAGAGTGTTAGCGCTGTGCATTCTCTCTACTTCAGTGTTAGCGCTGTGCATTCTCTGAACTCCAAAATGTTAGCGCTGTACGTTCTCTGAACTTCAGAGTGTGATCGCTGTGCATTCTCTGAACTCCAGTGTGTTAGTGCTGTGCGTTCTCTCTACTTCAGAGTGTTAGCGCTGTGCATTCTCTGAACTCCAGCGTGTTAGCGCTGTGCGGTCTCTCTAATCCAGAGTGTTAGTGCTGTGCATTCTCTCTACTCCAGACTGTTTGCTCTTTGTGTTCTCTCTGCTCCAGAGTGTTAGCGCTGTGCGTTCTCTCTACTCCAGCGTGTTAGCGCCGTGCGTTCTCTCTACTCTAGTGTTAGCGCTGTGTGTTCTCTGAACCCCAGCGTGTTAGCGCTGTGCATTCTCTCTACTCCAGAGTGTTAGCGCTGTGCGTACTCTGAACTCCAGTGTTTTAGCGCTGTGCGTTCTCTCTTCTTCAGAGTGTTAGCGCTGTGCGTTCTCTCTGCTTCAGAGTGTTAGCACTGTGTGTTCTCTCTACTCCAGTGTTAGCACTGTGCATTCTCTCTACTTCAGAGTGTTAGCGCTGTGCGTTTTCTCTACTCCAGAGTGTTAGCGCTGTGCGTTCACTCAACTCAAGAGAGTTAGCGCTGTGCGCTCTCCCTACTCCAGAGTGTTAGCGCTGTGCGTTCTCTCTACTTCAGTGTTAGCGCTGTACGTTCTCTGAACTCCTGAGTGTGATCGCTGTGCATTCTCTGAACTCCAGTGTGTTAGTGCTGTGCATTCTCTCTACTTCAGAGTGCGAGCGCTGTGTGTTCTCTGAACTGCAGAGTGTTAGCGCTGTGCATTCTCTCTACTTCAGTGTTAGCGCTGTGCATTCTCTGAACTCCAAAATGTTAGCGCTGTACGTTCTCTGAACTTCAGATTGTGATCGCTGTGCATTCTCTGAACTCCAGTGTGTTAGTGCTGTGCGTTCTCTCTACTTCAGAGTGTTAGCGCTGTGCATTCTCTGAACTCCAGCGTGTTAGCGCTGTGCGGTCTCTCTAATCCAGAGTGTTAGTGCTGTGCATTCTCTCTACTCCAGACTGTTTGCTCTTTGTGTTCTCTCTGCTCCAGAGTGTTAGCGCTGTGCGTTCTCTCTACTCCAGCGTGTTAGCGCCGTGCGTTCTCTCTACTCTAGTGTTAGCGCTGTGTGTTCTCTGAACCCCAGCGTGTTAGCGCTGTGCATTCTCTCTACTCCAGAGTGTTAGCGCTGTGCGTACTCTGAACTCCAGTGTTTTAGCGCTGTGCGTTCTCTCTTCTTCAGAGTGTTAGCGCTGTGCGTTCTCTCTGCTTCAGAGTGTTAGCACTGTGTGTTCTCTCTACTCCAGTGTTAGCACTGTGCATTCTCTCTACTTCAGAGTGTTAGCGCTGTGCGTTTTCTCTACTCCAGAGTGTTAGCGCTGTGCGTTCACTCAACTCAAGAGAGTTAGCGCTGTGCGCTCTCCCTACTCCAGAGTGTTAGCGCTGTGCGTTCTCTCAACTCCAGAGAGTTAGCGCTGTGCGTTCTCTCTACTCCAGATTGTTAGCGCTGTGCGTTCTCTGTACTTCAGTGTTAGCACTGTACGTTCTCTGAACTCCTGAGTGTGATCGCTGTGCATTCTCTGAACTCCAGTGCGTTAGTGCTGTGCGTTCTCTCTACTCCAGAGTGTTAGCACTGTGCGTTGTCTCTACTCCAGTGTGTTAGCGCTGTGCGTTCTCTCTACTCCAGCGTGTTAGCGCTGTGCGTTCACTGAACTCCAGATTGTTAGCGCTGTGCGTTCTCTCTACTTCAGAGTGCGAGCGCTGTGTGTTCTCTGAACTGCAGAGTGTTAGCGCTGTGCATTCTCTCTACTTCAGTGTTAGCGCTGTGCATTCTCTGAACTCCAAAATGTTAGCGTTGTACGTTCTCTGAACTTCAGAGTGTGATCGCTGTGCATTCTCTGAACTCCAGTGTGTTAGTGCTGTGCGTTCTCTCTACTTCAGAGTGTTAGCGCTGTGCATTCTCTGAACTCCAGCGTGTTAGCGCTGTGCGGTCTCTCTAATCCAGAGTGTTAGTGCTGTGCATTCTCTCTACTCCAGACTGTTTGCTCTTTGTGTTCTCTCTGCTCCAGAGTGTTAGCGCTGTGCGTTCTCTCTACTCCAGCGTGTTAGCGCCGTGCGTTCTCTCTACTCTAGTGTTAGCGCTGTGTGTTCTCTGAACCCCAGCGTGTTAGCGCTGTGCATTCTCTCTACTCCAGAGTGTTAGCGCTGTGCGTACTCTGAACTCCAGTGTTTTAGCGCTGTGCGTTCTCTCTTCTTCAGAGTGTTAGCGCTGTGCGTTCTCTCTGCTTCAGAGTGTGATCGCTGTGCATTCTCTGAACTCCAGTGTGTTAGTGCTGTGCGTTGTCTCTACTCCAGATCATTAGCACTGTGCGTTCTCTCTACTCCAGCGTGTTAGCGCTGTGCGTTCACTGAACTCCAGATTGTTAGCGCTGTTCGTTCTCTCGACTTCAGAGTGCGAGCGCTGTGTGTTCGCTGAACTGCAGAGTGTTAGCGCTGTGCGTTCTCTCTACTTCAGTGTTAGCGCTGTACGTTCTCTGAACTCTAGAGTGTGATCGCTGTGCATTCTCTGAACTCCAGTGTGTTAGTGCTGTGCGTTCTCTCTACTTCAGATTGTTAGCGCTGTGCATTCTCTGAACTCAAGCGTGTTAGCGCTGTGCGGTCTCTCTAGTCCAGAGTGTTAGCGCTGTGCATTCTCTCTAATCCAGCGTGCTAGCGCTGTGCGTTCTCTCTACTCCAGTGTAAGCGCCGTGCGTTCTCTCTACTCCAGAGTGTTAGCACTGTGCGTACTCTGAACTCCAGCGTTTTAGCGATGTGCGTTCTCTCTACTTCAGAGTGTTAGCGCTGTGCCTACTCTGAATTCCAGCGTTTTAGCGCTGTGCATTCTCTCTACTCCAGAGTGTAAGCGCTGTGCGTTCTCTCTACTCCAGTGTTAGCGCTGTGCGTTCTCTGTCCAGAGTGTAAGCGCTGTGCGCTCTCTCTACTCAAGAATGTTAGCACAGTGCGTTCTCTCTACACCAGAGTGTTAGCGCTGTGCTTTCTCTGAACTGCAGAGTGTTAGCGCTGTGCGCTCTCTGAACTCCAGAGTGTTAGTGCTGTGCGTTCTCTGAACTCCAGAGTGTGATCCCTGTGCATTCACTGCACTCCAGTGTGTTAGTGCTGTGCGTTGTCTCTACTCCAGAGTGTTAGCGCTGTGCGTTCACTGAACTCCAGATTGTTAGCGCTGTGCGTTCTCTCTACTCCAGCGTGTTAGCGCTGTGCGTTCACTGAACTCCAGATTGTTAGCGCTATGCGTTCTCTCTACTTCAGAGTGTGAGCGCTGTGTGTTCTCTGAACTGCAGAGTGTTGGCGCGGTGCGTTCTTTCTACTTCAGTGTTAGCGCTGTGCATTCACTGAAATCCAAAGTGTTAGCGCTGTACGTTCTCTGAACTCCAGAGTTTGATCGCTGTGCATTGTCTGAACTCCAGTGTGTTAGTGCTGTGCGTTCACTCTACTTCAGAGTGTTATCGCTGTGCATTCTCTGAACTCAAACGTGTTAGCGCTGTGCGGTCTCTCTAGTCCAGAGTGTTAGTGCTGTGCATTCTCTCTACTCCAGACTGTTTGCTCTTTGCGTTTTCTCTGCTCCAGAGTGTTAGCGCCGTGTGTTCTCTCTACTCCAGCGTCTTAGCGCTGTGCGTTCTCTCTACTCTAGTGTTCGCGCTGTCCGTTCTCTCTACTCCAGAGTGTTAGCGCTGTGCGTACTCTGAACTCCAGCGTTATAGCACTGTGCGTTCTCTCTACTCCAGAGTGTTAGCGCTGTACGTTCTCTGAACTCCAGAGAGTTAGCGCTGTGCATTCTCTGAACTCCAGCATGTTAGTGCTGTGCGTTCTCTGAACTCCAGAGAGTTAGCGCTGTGCGTTCTCTGAACTCCAGCATGTTAGTGCTGTGCGTTCTCTGAACTCCAGAGAGTTAGCGCTGTGCGTTCTCTCTATTCCAGAGTGTGAGCGCGGTGCATTCTCTTAACTATAGAGTGTTAGCGCTGTGCATTCTCTGAACTCCAGAGAGTTAGCGCTGTGCATTCTCTCTATTCCAGCGTGTTGGCGCTGTGCGTTCACTGAACTCCAGATTGTTAGCGCTGTGCGTTCTCTAAACTGCAGAGTGATAGCGCTGAGCGTTCTCTCTACTCCAGAGTGTTAGCGCTGTGCATCCTCTCTGCTCCAGAGTGTTAACGCTGTGCGCTCTCTCTACTCCAGAGTATTAATGTTCTGCGTTCTCTCTACTTCAGCGTGTTAGCTCTGTGCGTTCTCTCTACTCCAGAGTGTTAGCGCAGTGCGTTCTCTCTAATCCAGAGTGTTAACGCTGTGCGTTCTCTCTACTCCAGAGTGTTAGTGCTGTGCGTTCTCTCTACTTCAGAGTGTTAGCGCTGTGCGTTCTCTCTACTGCAGACTGTTAGCACTTTGCGTTCTCTCGGCTCCAGATTGTTAGTGCTGTGCGTTCTCTGTCCAGAGTGTATGCGCTGTGCGTTCTCTCTACTCCAGTGTTAGCGTTGTGCGTTCCCTGTCCAGAGTGTAAGCACTGTGCGTTCTCGCTACTCCAGTTTTAGCGCTCTGCGTTCTCTCTACTCCAGTGTTAGCGCTCTGTGTTCTCTCTACTTCAGAGTGTTAGCGCTGTGCATTCTCTGAACTCCAGAGTGTGATCGCTGTGCATTCTCTGAACTCCAGAGTGTTAGTGCTGTGCATTCTCTCTACTCCAGAGTGTTAGTGCTGTGCGTTCTCTGAACTCCAGCCTGTTAGCGCTGTGCATTCTCTGAACTCCAGAGAGTTAGCACTGTGCATTCTCTCTATTCCAGCGTGTTAGCTCTGTGCATTCACTGAACTCCAGATTGATAGCGCCGTGCGTTCTCTCTACTTCAGAGTGCTAGCGCTGTGTGTTCTCTGAACTGCAGAGTGTGATCGCTGTGCGTTTTCAGAACTCCAGTGTGTTAGCGCTGTGCGTTCTCTCTACCTCAGTGTTAGCGCTGTGCGTTCTCTGAACTCCAGAGAGTTAGCGCTGTGCGTTCTCTCTACTCCAGAGAGTTAGCGCTGTGCGTTCTCTCTACTCCAGAGTGTTAGCGCTGTGTGTTCTCTGAACTGCAGTGTGTTATCGCTAAGCGTTCTCTCTACTCCAGAGTGATAGCGCTGTGCGTTCTCTCTACTCCAGAGTGTTAGCGCTGTGCGTTCTCTCTACTTCAGAGTTTTAACGCTGTGCGTTCTCTCTACTTCAGACTGTTGGCGCTGTTCGTTCTCTTTCCAGAGTGTTAGCTCTGTGCATTCCCTCTACTCCAGAGTGTTAGCGCTGTGCGTTCTCTCTACTCTAGAGTGTTAACGTTGTTCGTTTTCTCTACTTCAGACTGTTGGCACTGTTCGTTCTCTTTCCAGAGTGTTAGCTCTGTGCGTTCTCTCTACTCCAGAGTGTTAGCGCTGTGCGTTCTCTGTAATCCAGACTGTTAGCACTTTGCGTTCTCTCGGCTCCAGATTGTTAGCGCTGTGCGTTCTCTGTCCAGAGTGTAAGCGCTGTGTGTTCTCTCTACTCCAGTGTTAGCACTTAGCGTTCCCTCTACTCCAGTGTTAGCGCTGTGTGTTCTCTCTACTTCAGAGTGTTAGCGCTGTGTGTACTCTGAACTCCAGAGTTTTAGCTCTGTGCGTTCTCTCTACTCCAGAGTGTTAGCGCTGTGCATTCTCTCTACTCCAGAGTGTTAGCGCTGTGCATTCTCTCTACTCCAGAGTGTTAGCGCTGTGCGTTCTCTGAACTCCAGAGTTTCGCGCTGTGTGTTCTCTGAACTCCAGCATGTTAGCGCTGTGCGTTCTCTGAACTCCAGAGAGTTAGCGCTGTGCATTCTCTCTACTCCAGAGTGTTAGCGCTGTGCGTTCTCTGAACTGCAGAGTGTTAGTGCTGTGCGTTCCCTCTACTTCAGTGTTAGCGCTGTGCGTTCTCTGAACTCCAGAGTGTTAGCGCAGTGCGTTCTCTGAATTCCAGCGTGTTAGCGCTGTGCGTTCTCTGAACTCCAGTGTGTTAGTGCTGTGCGTTCTCTCTACATCAGAGTGTTATCGCTGTGACTTCTGTGAACTCCAGCGTGTTAGCGCTGTGCGTTCTCTCTACTCCAGTGTTAGCGCTGTGCATTCTCTCTACTCCAGAGTGTTAGCGCTGTGCATTCTCTGAACTCCAGATTGTTACCGCTGTACGTTCTCTGAACTCCAGAGTGTGATCGCTGTGCATTCTCTGAACTCCAGAGTGTGATCGCTGTGCATTCTCTGAACTCCAGTGTGAGAGCGCTGTGCATTCTCTCTGCTCCAGAGTGTTGGCGCTGTGCGTTCTCTGAACTGCAGCCTGTTAGCGCTGTGCATTCTCTGAACTCCAGAGAGTTAGCGCTGTGCATTCTTTCTATTCCAGCGCGTTAGCGCTGTGCGCTCACTGAACTCCAGATTGTTTGCGCTGTGCATTCTACTTCAGAGTGCTAGCGCTGTGTGTTCGCTGAACTGCAGAGTGTGATCGCTATGCATTCTCTGAACTCGATGTGTGTTAGTGCTGTGCATTCGCTCTACCTCAGTGTTAGCGCTGTGCGTTCTCTGAACTCCAGCATGTTAGCTCTGTGCGTTCTCTCTACTCCAGTGTTGGGAAATGCGTTCTCTCTAATCCAGAGTGTTAACGCTGTGCGTTCTCTCTACTCCAGAGTGTTAGTGCTGTGCGTTCTCTCTACTTCAGCGTATTAGCGCTGTGCGTTCTCTCTACTCCAGACTCTTAGCACTTTGCGTTCTCTCGGCTCCAGATTGTTAGCGCTGTGCGTTCTCTGTCTAGAGTGTATGCGCTGTGCGTTCTCTCTACTCCAGTGTTAGCGTTGTGCGTTCTCTGTCCAGAGTGTAAGCGCTGTGCATTCTCTCTACTCCAGTGTTAGCGCTCTGCGTTCTCTCTACTCCAGTGTTAGCGCTGTGTGCTCTCTCTACTTCAGAGTGTTAGCGCTGTGTGTTCTCTGCACTCCAGAGTGTTAGCGCTGTGCATTCTCTGAACTCCAGAGTGTGACCGCTGTTCATTCTCTGAACTCCAGAGTGTTAGTGCTGTGCATTCTCTCTACTCCAGAGTGTTAGTGCTGTGCGTTCTCTGAACTCCAGCCTGTTAGTGCCGTACGTTCTCTGAACTCCAGAGAGTTAGCACTGTGCAATCTCTCTATTCCAGCGTGTTAGCTCTGTGCGTTCACTGAACTCCAGATTGATAGCGCTGTGCGTTCTCTCTACTTCAGAGTGCTAGCGCTGTGTGTTCTCTGAACTGCAGAGTGTGATCGCTGTGCGTTCTCTGAACTCCAGTGTGTTAGCGCTGTGCGTTCTCTCTACTCCAGAGTGTTAGCACTGTGTGTTCTCTGAACTGCAGAGTGTGATCGCTGTGCGTTCTCTGAACTCCAGTGTGTTAGCGCTGTGCGTTCTCTCTACTCCAGAGTGTTAGCGCTGTGCGTTCTCTGAACTCCAGAGTGTTATCGCTAAGCGTTCTCTCTACTCCAGAGTTTTAGCGCAGTGCGTTCTCTCTACTCCAGAGTGTTAGCACTGTGCGTTCTCTCTACTCCAGAGTGTTAGCACTGTGCGTTCTCTCTACTCCAGAGTGTTAGCGCTGTGCGTTCTCTCTACTCCAGAGTGTTAGCGCTGTGCATTCTCTCCACTCCAGAGTGTTAACGTTGTGCGTTCTCTCTACTTCAGACTGTTGGTGCTGTTAGTTCTCTTTCCAGAGTGTTAGTTTTGTGCGTTCTGTATAATTCAGAGAGTGTTAACGCAGTGCGTTCTCTGTCCAGAGTGTAAGCGCTGAGCGTTCTCATTACTCCAGTGTTTGCGCTCTGCGTTCTCTCTACTCCAGTGTTAGCGCTGTGCGTTCTCTCTACTTCAGAGTGTTAGCGCTGTGCGTACACTGAACTCCAGCATTTTAGCGCTGTGCGTTCTCTCTACTCCAGAGTGTTAGCGCTGTGCGTCCTCTGAACTCCAGAGTTTAGCGCTGTGCATTCTCTGAACTCCAGCGTGCTAGCGCTGTGCGTTCTCTGAACTCCAGAGAGTAAGCGCTGTGCGTTCTCTCTACTCCAGAGTGTTAGCGCTGCGCGTTCTCTGAACTCCAGAGTGTTAGCACTGTGCGTTCTCTGAATTCCAGCATGTTAGCGCTGTGCGTTCTCTGAACTCCAGAGAGTTAGTGCTGTGCATTCTCTCTATTCCAGCGTGTTAGCGCTGTACGTTCTCTCTACTCCAGTGTTAGCGCTGTGCGTTCTCTGAACTCCAGAGAGTTAGCGCTGTGCGTTCTCTCTACTCCAGAGTGTTAGCGCTGTGACTTCTCTGAGCTGCTGAGTGTTAGCGCTGTGCGTTCTCTCTACATCAGTGTTAGCGCTGTGCATTCTATGAACTCCAGAGTGTTAGCGCTGTACGTTCTCTGAACTCATGAGTGTGATCGCTGTGCATTCTCTGAACTCCAGTGTGTTAGTGCTGTGCGTTCTCTCTACTCCAGCGTGTTAGCGCTGTGCGTTCACTGAACTCCAGATTGTTAGCGCTATGCGTTCTCTCTACTTCAGAGTGCGAGCGCTGTGTGTTCTCTGAACTGCAGAGTGTTGGCGCGGTGCGTTCTCTCTACTTCAGTGTTAGCGCTGTGCATTCACTGAAATCCAAAGTGTTAGCGCTGTACATTCTCTGAACTCCAGAGTTTGATCGCTGTGCATTCTCTGAACTCCAGTGTGTTAGTGCTGTGCGTTCACTCTACTTCAGAGTGTTAGCGCTGTGCATTCTCTGAACTCAAGCGTGTTAGCGCTGTGCGGTCTCTCTAGTCCAGAGTGTTAGTGCTGTGCATTCTCTCTACTCCAGACTGTTTGCTCTTTGCGTTTTCTCTGCTCCAGAGTGTTAGCGCCGTGTGTTCTCTCTACTCCAGCGTCTTAGCGCTGTGCGTTCTCTCTACTCTAGTGTTAGCGCTGTCCGTTCTCTCTACTCCAGAGTGTTAGCGCTGTGCGTACTCTGAACTCCAGCATTATAGCGCTGTGCGTTCTCTCTACTCCAGAGTGTTAGCGCTGCGCGTTCTCTCTACTCCAGAGTGTTAGCGCTGTGCGTTTTCTGAATTCCAGCGTGTTAGCGCTGTGCGGTCTCTGAACTCTAGAGAGTTAGCGCTGTGCATTCTCTCTATTCCAGTGTGTTAGCGCTGTACGTTCTCTCTACTCCAGTGTTAGCGCTGTGCGTTCTCTGAACTCCAGAGAGTTAGCGCTGTGCGTTCTCTCTACTCCAGAGTGTTAGCGCTGTGACTTCTCTGAGCTGCTGAGTGTTAGCGCTGTGCGTTCTCTCTACATCAGTGTTAGCGCTGTGCATTCTATGAACTCCAGAGTGTAAGCGCTGTACGTTCTCTGAACTCATGAGTGTGATCGCTGTGCATTCTCTGAACTCCAGTGTGTTAGAGCTGTGCGTTCTCTCTACATCAGAGTGTTATCGCTGTGACTTCTGTGAACTCCAGCGTGTTAGCGCTGTGCATTCTCTCTACTCCAGTGTTAGCGCTGTGCATTCTCTGAACTCCAGATTGTTACCGCTGTACGTTCTCTGAACTCCAGAGTGTGATCGCTGTGCATTCTCTGAACCCCAGTGTGTTAGTGCTGTGCGTTCTCTATACTTCAGTGTGTTATCACTGTGACTTCTCTGAACTCCAGCGTGTTAGCGCTGTGCGTTCTCTCTACTCCAGTGTTAGCGCTGTGCGTTCTCTCTACTCCAGAGTGTTAGCGCTGTGCGTTTTCTGAACTCCAGCGTGTTAGCGCTGTGCGTTCTCTGAACTCCAGAGAGTTAGCGCTGTGCGTTCTCTCTACTCCAGAGTGTTAGCCCTGTGCATTCTCAGAACTGCAGAGTGTTAGCGCTGTGCGTTCTCTCTACTTCAGTGTTAGCGCTGTGCATTCTATGAACTCCAGAGTGTTAGCGCTGTGTGTTCTCTGAACTCCAGCGTGTGATCGCTGTGCATTCTCTGAACTCCAGTGTGAGAGTGCTGTGCATTCTCTCTGCTCCAGAGTGTTAGCGCTGTGCGTTCTCTGAACTCCAGCCTGTTAGCGCTGTGCATTCTCTGAACTCCAGAGAGTTAGCGCTGTGCATTCTTTCTATTCCAGCGCGTTAACGCTGTGCGTTCACTGAACTCCAGATTGTTAGCGCTGTGCATTCTACTTCAGAGTGCTAGCGCTGTGTGTTCGCTGAACTGCAGAGTGTGATCGCTGTGCATTCTCTGAACTCGATGTGTGTTAGCGCTGTGCGTTCTCTCTACCTCAGTGTTAGTGCTGTGCGTTCTCTCTACCTCAGTGTTAGCGCTGTGCATTCTCTGAACTCCAGCGTTTTAGCGCTGTGCGTTCTCTCTACTCCAGAGTGTTAGCGCTGTGTGTTCTCTGAACTGCAGAGTGTTAGCGCTGAGCATTCTCTCTACTCCAGAGTGTTAGCGCTGTGTGTTCTCTCTACTCCAGAGTGTTAGCGTTGTGCGTTCTCTCTACTCCAGAGTGTTAGCGTTGTGCGTTCTCTCTACTTCAGAGTGTTAACGCTGTGCTTTCTCTCTACTCCAGAGTGTTAACATTGTGCGTTCTCTCTACCTCAGTGTTAGCGCTGTGCGTTCTCTGAACTCCAGCGTGTTAGCTCTGTGCGTTCTCTCTACTCCAGTGTTAGCGCAGTGTGTTCTCTCTAATCCAGAGTGTTAACGCTGTGCGTTCTCTCTACTCCAGAGTGTTAGTGCT
The DNA here is from genome assembly GCF_052327205.1 of Somniosus microcephalus. Classification (NCBI taxonomy): domain Eukaryota; kingdom Metazoa; phylum Chordata; class Chondrichthyes; order Squaliformes; family Somniosidae; genus Somniosus; species Somniosus microcephalus. The sequence goes on from NC_140997.1 coordinate 133,025,073, forward strand.
GTGCGTTCTCTCTACTTCAGCGTATTAGCGCTGTGCGTTCTCTCTACTCCAGACTCTTAGCACTTTGCGTTCTCTCGGCTGCAGATTGTTAGCACTGTGCGTTCTCTGTCTAGAGTGTATGCGCTGTGCGTTCTCTCTACTCCAGTGTTAGCGCTCTGTGTTCTCTCTACTCCAGTGTTAGCGCTGTGTGCTCTCTCTACTTCAGAGTGTTAGCGCTGTGCGTTCTCTGCACTCCAGCGTGTTAGCGCTGTGCATTCTCTGTACTCCAGAGAGTTAGCGCTGTGCGTTCTCTCTACTCCAGAGTGTTAGCGCTGTGCATTCTCTGAACTCCAGATTGTGATCGCTGTGCATTCTCTGAACTCCAGAGTGTTAGTGCTGTGCATTCTCTCTACTCCAGAGTGTTAGTGCTGTGCGTTCTCTGAACTCCAGCCTGTTAGTGCTGTACGTTCTCTGAACTCCAGAGAGTTAGCACTGTGCATTCTCTCTATTCCAGCGTGTTAGCTCTGTGCGTTCACTGAACTCCAGATTGTTAGCGCTGTGCGTTCTCTCTACTTCAGAGTGCTAGCGCTGTGTGTTCTCTGAACTGCAGAGTGTGATCGCTGTGCATTCTCTGAACTCCAGTGTGTTAGCGCTGTGCGTTCTCTCTACTCCAGAGTGTTAGCACTGTGTGTCCTCTGAACTGCAGAGTGTTATCGCTAAGCGTTCTCTCTACTCCAGTGTTAGCGCTCTGTGTTCTCTCTACTCCAGTGTTAGCGCTGTGTGCTCTCTCTAATTCAGAGTGTTAGCGCTGTGCGTTCTCTGCACTCCAGCGTGTTAGCGCTGTGCATTCTCTGTACTCCAGAGTGTTAGCGCTGTGCGTTCTCTCTACTCCAGAGTGTTAGCACTGTGCGTTCTCTCTGCTCCAGAGTGTTAGCGCTGTGCGTTCTCTCTACACCAGAGTGTTAACGCTGTGCGTTCTCTCTACTCCAGAGTGTTAGCACTGTGCGTTCTCTCTACTCCAGAGTGTTAGCGCTGTGCGTTCTCTCTACTCCAGAGTGTTAGCACTGTGCGTTCTCTCTACTCCAGAGTGTTAGCGCTGTGCGTTCTCTCTACTCCAGAGTGTTAACGCTGTGCGTTCTCTCTACTTCAGACTGTTGGTGCGTTCGTTCTCTTTCCAGAGTGTTAGTTTTGTGCGTTCTATATAATTCAGAGAGTGTTAACGCAGTGCGTTCTCTGTCCAGAGTGTAAGCACTGAGCGTTCTCATTACCCAAGTGTTCGCGCTCTGCGTTCTCTCTACTCCAGTGTTAGCGCTGTGCGTTCTCTCTACTTCAGAGTGTTAGCGCTGTGCGCCCTCTGAACTCCAGAGTTTAGCGCTGTGCGTTCTCTCTACTCCAGAGTGTTAGCGCTGTGCGTCCTCTGAACTCCAGAGTTTAGCGCTGTGCGTTCTCTGAACTCCAGCGTGTTAGCGCTGTGCGTTCTCTGAACTCCAGAGAGTTAGCGCTGTGCGTTCTCTCTTCGCCAGAGTGTTAGCGCTGCGCGTTCTCTGAACTCCAGAGTGTTAGCGCTGTGCGTTCTCTGAATTCCAGTGTGTTAGCGCTGTGCGGTCTCTGAACTCTAGAGAGTTAGCGCTGTGCATTCTCTCTATTCCAGCGTGTTAGCGCTGTACGTTCTCTCTACTCCAGTGTTAGCGCTGTGCGTTCTCTGAACTCCAGAGAGTTAGCGCTGTGCGTTCTCTCTACTCCAGAGTGTTAGCGCTGTGACTTCTCTGAGCTGCTGAGTGTTAGCGCTGTGCGTTCTCTCTACATCAGTGTTAGCGCTGTACATTCTATGAACTCCAGAGTGTTAGCGCTGTACGTTCTCTGAACTCATGAGTGTGATCGCTGTGCATTCTCTGAACTCCAGTGTGTTAGTGCTGTGCGTTCTCTCTACTCCAGAGTGTTAGCGCTGTGCGTTCTCTCTACTCCAGCGTGTTAGCGCTGTGCGTTCTCTAAGCTTCAGCGTGTTAGCGCTGTGCGTTCTCTGAACTCCAGAGAGTTAGCGCTGTGCATTCTCTCTATTTCAGCGTGTTAGCGCTGTGCGTTCACTGAACTCCAGATTGTTAGCGCTGTGCGTTCTCTCTACTTCAGAGTGTGATCGCTGTGCATTCTTTGAACTCCAGTGTGTTAGTGCTGTGCGTTCACTCTACTTCAGAGTGTTAGCGCTGTGCATTCTCTGCACTCCAGCGTGTTAGCGCTGTGCGGTCTCTCTAGTCCAGAGTGTTAGCGCTGTGCGTTCTCTCTACTCCAGCGTTTTAGTGCTGTGCATTCGCTCTACTCCAGAGTGTTAGCGCTGTGCGTTCTCTCTACTCCAGAGTGTTAGCGCTGTGCGTCCTCTGAACTCCAGAGTTTAGCGCTGTGCGTTCTCTGAACTCCAGCGTGTTAGCGCTGTGCGTTCTCTGAACTCCAGAGAGTTAGCGCTGTGCGTTCTCTCTTCACCAGAGTGTTAGCGCTGCGCGTTCTCTGAACTCCAGAGTGTTAGCGCTGTGCGTTCTCTGAATTCCAGTGTGTTAGCGCTGTGCGGCCTCTGAACTCTAGAGAGTTAGCGCTGTGCATTCTCTCTATTCCAGCGTGTTAGCGCTGTACGTTCTCTCTACTCCAGTGTTAGCGCTGTGCGTTCTCTGAACTCCAGAGAGTTAGCGCTGTGCGTTCTCTCTACTCCAGAGTGTTAGCGCTGTGACTTCTCTGAGCTGCTGAGTGTTAGCGCTGTGCGTTCTCTCTACATCAGTGTTAGCGCTGTGCATTCTATGAACTCCAGAGTGTTAGCGCTGTACGTTCTCTGAACTCATGAGTGTGATCGCTGTGCATTCTCTGAACTCCAGTGTGTTAGTGCTGTGCGTTCTCTCTACTCCAGAGTGTTAGCGCTGTGCGTTCTCTCTACTCCAGCGTGTTAGCGCTGTGCGTTCTCTAAGCTTCAGCGTGTTAGCGCTGTGCGTTCTCTGAACTCCAGAGAGTTAGCGCTGTGCATTCTCTCTATTTCAGCGTGTTAGCGCTGTGCGTTCACTGAACTCCAGATTGTTAGCGCTGTGCGTTCTCTCTACTTCAGAGTGTGATCGCTGTGCATTCTTTGAGCTCCAGTGTGTTAGTGCTGTGCGTTCACTCTACTTCAGAGTGTTAGCGCTGTGCATTCTCTGCACTCCAGCGTGTTAGCGCTGTGCGGTCTCTCTAGTCCAGAGTGTTAGCGCTGTGCGTTCTCTCTACTCCAGCGTTTTAGTGCTGTGCATTCTCTCTACTCCAGACTGTTAGCACTTTGCGTTCCCTCGGCTCCAGATTGTTAGCGCTGTGCGTTCTCTGTCCAGAGTGTAAGCGCTGTGCGTTCTCTCTACTCCAGTGTTAGCGCTGTGCGTTCTCTCTACTCCAGAGTGTTAATGTTGTGCGTTCACTCTACTTCAGAGTGTTAGCGCTGTGCGTTCTCTGAACTCCAGCGTGTTAGCTCTGTGCGTTCTCTCTACTCCAGAGTGTTAGCGCAGTGCGTTCTCTGAACTCCAGATTGTTAGCGCTGTACGTTCCCTGAACTCCAGAGTGTGATCTCTGTGCATTCTCTGAACTCCAGTGTGTTAGTGCTGTGCGTTCTCACTAGTTCAGAGTGTTATCGCTGTGACTTCTCTGAACTCCAGCGTCTTAGCGCTGTGCGTTCTCTCTACTCCAGTGTTAGCGCTGTGCGTTCTCCCTACTCCAGAGTGTTAGCGCTGTGCGTACTCTGAACTCCAGCGTGTTAGCGCTGTGCGTTCTCTGTACTCCAGAGAGTTAGCGCTGTGCGTTCTCTCTACTCCAGAGTGTTAGCGCTGTGCGTTCTCAGAACTGCAGAGTGTTAGCGCTGTGCGTTCTCTCTACTTCTGTGTTAGCGCTGTGCATTCTATGAACTCCAGAGGGTTAGCGCTGTGTGTTCTCTGAACTCCAGAGTATGATCGCTGTGCATTCTCTGAACTCCAGTGTGTGAGTGCTGTGCATTCTCTCTGCTCCAGAGTGTTAGCGCTGTGCGTTCTGTGAACTCCAGCCTGTTAGCGCTGTGCGTTCTCTGAACTCCAGAGAGTTAGCGCTGTGCATTCTCTCTATTCCAGTGCATCAGCGCTGTGCGTTCACTGAACTCCAGATTGTTAGCGTTGTGCATTCTACTTCAGAGTGCTAGCGCTGTGTGTTTGCTGAACTGCAGAGTGTGATCGCTGTGCATTCTCTGAACTCGATGTGTGTTAGCGCTGTGCGTTCTCTCTACCTCAGTGTTAGCGCTGTGCGTTCTCTGAACTGCGGCATTTTAGCGCTGCGTGTTCTCTCTACTCCAGAGTGTTAGCGCTGTGTGTTCTCTGAACTGCAGAGTGTTAGCGCTGAGCGTTCTCTCTACTCCAGAGTGTTAGCGCTGTGTGTTCTCTCTACTCCAGAGTGTTAGCGCTGTGTGTTCTCTCTACTCCAGAGTGTTAACGCTGTGCTTTCTCTTTACTCCAGAGTGTTAACATTGTGCGTTCTCTCTACTTCAGAGTGTTAGCGCTTTGTGCATTCTCTGAACTCCAGCGTTTTAGCTTTGTGCATTCTCTCTACTCCAGAGTGTTAGCGCAGTGCGTTCTGTCTATTCCAGAGTTTTAACGCTGTGCGTTCTCTCTACTCCAGAGTGTTAATGTTGTGCGTTCTTTCTACTTCAGAGTGTTAGCGCTGTGCGTTCTCTGAACTCCAGCGTGTTAGCTCTGTGCGTTCTCTCTACTCCAGAGTGTTAACGCTGTGCGTTCTCTCTACTCCAGAGTGTTAGTGCTGTGCGTTCTCTTGGCTCCAGATTGTTAGTGCTGTGCGTTCTCTGTCCAGAGTGTATGCGCTGTGCGTTCTCTCTACTCCAGTGTTACCGTTGTGCGTTTTCTGTCCAGAGTGTAAGCGCTGTGCGTTCTCGCTGCTCCAGTGTTAGCGCTCTGCGTTCTCTCTACTCCAGTGTTAGCGCTCTGTGTTCTCTCTACTTCAGAGTGTTAGCACTGTGCGTTCTCTGAACTCCAGCGTGTTAGCGCTGTGCGTTCTCAGAACTCCAGAGTGTTAGCGCTGTGCTTTCTCTCTACTCCAGAGTGTGATCGCTGTGCATTCTCTGAACTCCAGAGTGTGATCGCTGTGCATTCTCTGAACTCCAGTGTGTTAGTGCTGTGCATTCTCTCTACTTCAGTGTTAGCGCTGTGCGTTCTCTGAACTCCAGAGTGTTAGCGCTCTGCGTTCTCTGAATTCCAGCGTGTTAGCGCTGTGCGTTCTCTGAACTCCAGAGAGTTAGCGCTGTGCATTCTCTCTATTCCAGCTTGTTAGTGCTGTGCGTTCACTGAACTCCAGATTGTTAGCGCTGTGCGTTCTCTGAACTCCAGCGTGTTAGTGCTGTGCGTTCTCTCTACTTCAGAGTTTTATCGCTGTGACTTCTCTGAACTCCAGCGTGTTAGCGCTGTGCGTTCTCTCTGCTCCAGCGTTAGCGCTGTGCGTTCTCTCTACTCCAGAGTGTTAGCGCTGTGACTTCTCTGAACTGCAGCATGTTAGCGCTCTGCGTTCTCTCTACTCCAGTGTTAGCGCTGTGCGTTTTCTCTACTTCAGTGTGTTAGCGCAGTGCGTAATCTGAACTCCAGCATTTTAGCGCTGTGCGTTCTCTCTACTCCAGAGTGTGATCGCTGAGCATTCTCTGAACTCCAGTGTGTGAGTGCTGTGCATTCTCTGAATTCCAGCGTGTTAGCGCTGTGCGTTCTCTGAACTCCAGAGAGTTAGCGCTGTGCATTCTCTCTATTCCAGCTTGTTAGCGCTGTGCGTTCACTGAACTCCAGATTGTTAGCGCTGTGCGTTCTCTGAACTCCAGTGTGTTAGTGCTGTGCGTTCTCTCTACTTCAGAGTTTTATCGCTGTGACTTATCTGAACTCCAGCGTGTTAGCGCTGTGCGTTCTCTCTACTCCAGTGTTACCGTTGTGCGTTTTCTGTCCAAAGTGTAAGCGCTGTGCGTTCTCGCTACTCCAGTGTTAGCGCTCTGCGTTCTCTCTACTCCAGTGTTAGCGCTCTGTGTTCTCTCTACTTCAGAGTGCTAGCGCTGTGCGTTCTCTGAACTCCAGCGTGTTAGCGCTGTGCATTCTCAGAACTCCAGAGAGTTAGCACTGTGCTTTCTCTGAACTCCAGAGTTTGATCGCTGTGCATTCTCTGAACTCCAGTGTGTTAGTGCTGTGCATTCTCTCTACTCCAGCGTGTTAGCTCTGTGCGTTCACTGAACTCCAGATTGATAGCGCTGTGCGTTCTCTCTACTTCAGAGTGCTAGTGCTGTGTGTTCTCTGAACTGCAGAGTGTTAGCGCTGTGCGTTCTCTCTACTCCAGAGTGATAACGTTGTGCATTCTCTCTATTTCAGAGCGTTGGCGCTGTTCCTTCTCTTTCCAGAGTGTTAGCTCTGTGCATTCTCTCTACTCCAGAGTGTTAACGTTGTTCGTTCTCTCTACTTCAGACTGTTGGCGCTGTTTGTTCTCTTTCCAGAGTGTTAGCTCTGTGCGTTCTCTCTACTCCAGAGTGTTAGCACTGTGCGTTCTCTCTAATCCAGAGTTTTAAAGCAGTACTCCAGACAATTAGCACTTTGCGTTCTCTCGGCACCAAATTGTTAGCGCTGTGCATTCTCTGTCCAGAGTGTAAGCGCTGTGTGTTCTCTCTACTCCAGTGTTAGCAGTCTGCGTTCCCTCTAGTCCAGTGTTAGCGCTGTGCGTTCTCTCTACTTCAGAGTGTTAGCGCTGTGTGTACACTGAACTCCAGCGTTTTAGTGCTGTGCGTTCTCTCTACTCCAGAGTGTTAGCGCTGTGCGTTCTCTGTACTCGAGAGTGTTAGCGCTGTGCGTTCTCTGAACTCCAGAGATTTGCGCTGTGCGTTCTCTGAACTCCAGAGAGTTAGCGCTGTGCGTTCTCTCTACTCCAGAGTGTTAGCGCTGTGCGTTCTCTGAACTGCAGAGTGTTAGCGCTGTGCGTTCTCTCTACTTCAGTGTTAGCGCTGTGCGTTCTCTGAACTCAAAAGTGTTAGCGCTGTGCATTCTCTGAATTCCAGCGTGTTAGCGCTGTGCGTTCTCTCTACTTCAGAATGTTAGCGCTGTGCGTTCTCTCTACTCCAGACTGTTAGCACTTTGCGTTCTCTCGGCTCCAGATTGTTAGCGCTGTGCGTTCTCTGTCCAGAGTGTATGCGCTGTGCGTTCTCTCTACTCCAGTGTTAGCGTTGTGCGTTCTCTGTCCAGAGTGTAAGCGCTGTGCGTTCTCACTACTCCAGTGTTAGCGCTCTGCGTTCTCTCCACTCCAGTGTTAGCGCTCTGTGTTCTCTCTACTTCAGAGTGTTAGCGCTGTGCGTTCTCTGAACTCCAGCGTGTTAGCGCTGTGCGTTCTCTGAACTCGAGAGAGTTGGCGCTGTGCGTTCTCTCTACTCCAGAGTGTTAGCGCTGTGCATTCTCTGAACTCCAGAGTGTGATCGCTGTGCATTCTCTGAACTCCAGTGTGTTAGTGCTGTGCATTCTCTCTACTCCAGAGTGTTAGCGCTGTGCGTTCTCTGAACTCCAGCGTGTTAGCGCTGTGCGTTCTCTGAGCTCCAGAGAGTTAGCACAGTGCATTCTCTCCATTCCAGCGTGTTAGATCTGTGCATTTACTGAACTTCAGATTGAAAGCGCTGTGCGTTCTCTATACTTCAGAGTGCTAGCGCTGTGTGTTCTCTGAACTGCAGAGTGTGATCGCTGTGCGTTCACTGAACTCCAGTGTGTTAGCGCTGTGCTTTCTCTCTACCTCAGTGCTACCGCTGTGCGTTCACTGAACTCCAGAGTGTTAGCGCTGTGTGTTCTCTGAACTGCAGAGTGTTAGCGCTGTGCGTTCTCTCTACTCCAGAGTGTTAGCGCTGAGCGTTCTCTCTACTCCAGAGGGTTAGCGCTGTGCGTTCTCTCTACTCCAGAGTGTTAGCGCTGTGCGTTCTCTCTACTCCAGAGTGTTAGCGCTGTGCGTTCTCTCTACTCCAGAGTGTTAGCGCTGTGCGTTCTCTCTACTCCAGAGTGTTAGCGCTGTGCGTTCTCTCTACTCCAGAGTGTTAGCGCTGTGCGTTCTCTCTACTCCAGAGTGTTAACGCTGTGCGTTCTCTCTACTCCAGAATGTTAACGTTGTTCGTTCTCTCTACTTCAGAGTGTTGGCGCTGTTCGTTCTCTTTCCAGAGTGTTAGCTCTGTGCGTTCTCTCTACTCCAGAGTGTTAGCGCTGTGCGTTCTCTCTACTCCAGAGTGATAGCGTTGTGCGTTCTCTCTACTCCAGAATGTTAACGTTGTTCGTTCTCTCTACTTCAGAGTGTTGGCGCTGTTCGTTCTCTTTCCAGAGTGTTAGCGCTGTGTGTTCTCTGAACTGCAGAGTGTTATCGCTAAGTGTTCTCTCTACTCCAGAGTGTTGGTGCTGTTCGTTCTCTTTCCAGAGTGTTAGCTCTGTGCATTCTCTCGACTCCAGAGTGTTAACGCTGTGCGTTCTCTCTACTCCAGAGTGTTAACGTTGTGCGTCCTCTCTACTTCAGAGTGTTGGCGCTGTTCGTTCTCTTTCCAGAGTGTTAGCTCTGTGCGTTCTCTCTACTCCAGAGTGTAAGCGCTGTGTGTTCTCTCTACTCCAGTGTTAGCACTCTGCGTTCCCTCTACTCCAGTGTTAGCGCTGTGCATTCTCTCTACTTCAGAGTGTTAGCGCTGTGCATACACTGTACTCCAGCGTTTTAGCGCTGTGCATTCTCTCTACTGCAGAGTGTTAGCACTGTGCGTTCTCTCTACTCCAGAGTGTTAGCGCTGTGCGTTCTCTGAACTCCAGAGTTTCGCACTGTGTGTTCTCTGAACTCCAGCATGTTAGCGCTGTGCGTTCTCTGAAATCCAGAGAGTTAGCGCTGTGCGTTCTCTCTACTCCAGACTGTTAGCGCTGTTCGTTCTCTGAACTGCAGAGTGTTAGCGCTGTGCGTTCTCTCTACTTCAGTGTTAGCGCTGTGCGTTCTCTGAACTCCAGAGTGTTAGCGCAGTGCGTTCTCTCTACTTCAGTGTTAACGCTGTGCGTTCTCTGAACTCCAGAGTGTGATCGCTGTGCATTCTCTGAACTCCAGCATGTTAGCGCTGTGCGTTCTCTGAACTGCAGAGTGTTAGCGCTGTGCATTCTCTCTACTTCAGTGTTAGCGCTGTGCGTTCTCTGAACTCCAGAGTGTTAGTGCTCTGTGTTCTCTGAATTCCAGCGTGTTAGCGCTGTGCGTTCTCTGAACTCCAGAGAGTTAGCGCTGTGCATTCTCTCTATTCCAGCTTGTTAGTGCTGTGCGTTCACTGAACTCCAGATTGTTAGCGCTGTGCGTTCTCTGAACTCCAGTGTGTTAGTGCTGTGCGTTCTCTCTACTTCAGAGTTTTATCGCTGTGACTTCTCTGAACTCCAGCGTGTTAGCGCTGTGCGTTCTCTCTGCTCCAGCGTTAGCGCTGTGCGTTCTCTCTACTCCAGAGTGTTAGCGCTGTGACTTCTCTGAACTGCAGCATGTTAGCGCTCTGCGTTCTCTCTACTCCAGTGTTAGCGCTGTGCGTTTTCTCTACTTCAGTGTGTTAGCGCAGTGCGTAATCTGAACTCCAGCATTTTAGCGCTGTGCGTTCTCTCTACTCCAGAGTGTGATCGCTGAGCATTCTCTGAACTCCAGTGTGTGAGTGCTGTGCATTCTCTGAATTCCAGCGTGTTAGCGCTGTGCGTTCTCTGAACTCCAGAGAGTTAGCGCTGTGCATTCTCTCTATTCCAGCTTGTTAGCGCTGTGCGTTCACTGAACTCCAGATTGTTAGCGCTGTGCGTTCTCTGAACTCCAGTGTGTTAGTGCTGTGCGTTCTCTCTACTTCAGAGTTTTATCGCTGTGACTTATCTGAACTCCAGCGTGTTAGCGCTGTGCGTTCTCTCTGCTCCAGTGTTAGCGCTGTGCATTCTCTCTACTCCAGAGTGTTAGCGCTGTGACTTCTCTGAGCTGCTGAGCGTTAACGCTGTGCATTCTCTCTACTCCAGAGTGTTAGCGCTGTGCGTTCTCTGAACTCCAGCGTGTTAGCACTGTGCATCCTCTGAACTCCAGAGAGTTACTGCTGTGCGTTCTCTCTACTCCACAGTGTTAGCGCTGTGCGTTCTCAGAACTGCAGAGTGTTAGCGCTGTGCGTTCTCTCTACTTCAGTGTTAGTGGTGTGAATTCTATGAACTCCAGAGTGTTAGCGCTGTTCGTTCTCTTTCCAGAGTGTTAGCTCTGTGCGTTCTCTCTACTCCAGAGTGTTAGCGCTGTGCGTTCTCTCTAATCCAGAGTGTTAACGCAGTGCGGTCTCGCTACTCCAGACTGTTAGCACTTTGCGTTCTCTCGGCTCCAGATTGTTAGCGCTGTGCGGTCTCTGTCCAGAGTGTAAGCGCTGTGCGTTCTCTCTACTCCAGTGTTCGCGCTCTACGTTCTCTCTATTCCAGTGTTAGCGCTGTGCGTTCTCTCTACTTCAGAGTGTTAGCGCTGTGCGTACTCTGAACTCCAGCATTTTAGCGCTGTGCGTTCTCTCTACTCCAGAGTGTTAGCGCTGTGCGTTCTCTCTACTCCAGAGTGTTAGCGCTGTGCATTCTCTGAACTCCAGAGTGTGATCGCTGTGCATTCTCTGAACTCCAGAGTGTTTAGTGCTGTGCGTTCTCTCTACTTCAGAGTGTTAGCGCTGTGACTTCTCTGAATTCCAGTGTGTTAGCGCTGTGCATTCTCTCTACTCCAGCGTTAGCGCTGTGCGTTCTCTCTACTCCAGAGTGTTAGCACTGTGACTTTTCTGAACGGCAGCGTGTTAGCGCTCTGCGTTCTCTCTATGCCAGTGTTAGCGCTGTGCGTTCTCTCTACTTCAGAGTGTTAGCGCAGTGCGTAATCTGAACTCCAGCATTTTAGCGCTGTGCGTTCTCTCTACTCCAGAGTGTGATCGCTGTGCATTCTCTGAACTCCAGTGTGTGAGTGCTGTGCATTCTCTGAATTCCAGAGTGTTAGCGCTGTGCATTCTCTCTATTCCAGCTTGTTAGCGCTGTGCGTTCTCTGAACTCCAGTGTGTGAGTGCTGTGCATTATCTCTACTCCAGAGTGTTAGCGCTGTGCATTCTCTGAACTCCAGCCTGTCAGCGCCGTGCGTTCTCTGAACTCCAGAGAGTTAGCGCTGTGCGTTCTCTCTAATCCAGAGTGTTAGCGCTGTGCATTCTCTGAACTCCAGAGTGTGATCGCTGTGCATTCTCTGAACTCCAGAGTGTTAGTGCTGTGCATTCTCTGAACTCCAGCGTGTTAGCGCTGTGCATTCTCTCTATTCCAGCTTGTTAGCGCTGTGCGTTCACTGAGCTCCAGATTGTTAGCGCTGTGCATTCTCTGAACTCCAGTGTGTGAGTGCTGTGCATTCTCTGAACTCCAGAGTGTGATCGCTGTGCATTCTCTCTACTCCAGAGTGTTAGTGCTGTGCGTTCTCTGAACTCCAGAGTGTGATCGCTGTGCATTCTCTCTACTCCAGAGTGTTAGTGCTGTGCGTTCTCTGAACTCCAGCGTGTTAGCGCTGTGCATTCTCTCTATTCCAGCTTGTTAGCGCTGTGCGTTCACTGAGCTCCAGATTGTTAGCGCTGTGCATTCTCTGAACTCCAGTGTGTGAGTGCTGTGCATTCTCTCTACTCCAGAGCGTTAGCGCTGTGCATTCTCTGAACTCCAGCCTGTTAGCGCCGTGCGTTCTCTGAACTCCAGAGAGTTAGCGCTGTGCTTTCTCTCTAATCCAGAGTGTTAGCGCTGTGCATTCTCTGAACTCCAGAGTGTGATCGCTGTGCATTCTCTGAACTCCAGAGTGTTAGTCCTGTGCATTCTCTCTACTCCAGAGTGTTGGTGCTGTGCGTTCTCTGAACTCCAGCCTGTTAGTGCTGTGCGTTCTCTGAACTCCAGAGAGTTAGCACTGTGCATTCTCTCTATTCCAGCGTGTTAGCTCTGTGCATTCACTGAACTCCAGAGCGTTAGCGCTGTGCATTCTCTGTACATCAGAGTGCTAGCGCTGTGTGTTCTCTGAAACTGCAGAGTGTTGGCGCTGTGCGTTCTCTCTACTTCAGTGTTAACGCTGTGCGTTCTCTGAACTCCACAGTGTTAGCGCTGTACGTTCTCTGAACTCCAGAGTATGATCGCTGTGCATTCTGTGAACTCCAGTGTGCTAGTGCTGTGCGTTCACTCTACTTCAGAGTGTTAGCGCTGTGCATTCTCTGAACTCCAGCGTGTTAGCGCTGTGCGGCCTCTCTAGTCCAGAGTGTTAGCGCTGTGCATTCTTTCTACTCCAGACTGTTTGCTCTTTGCGTTCTCTCTACTCCAGAGGGTTAGCGCTGTGCTTTCTCTCTACTCCAGCGTGTTAGTGCTGTGCGTTCTCTCTACTCCAGTGTTAGCGCTGTGCGTTCTCTCTACTCCAGCGTGTTACCGCTGTGCGTTCTCGGAACTCCAGCGTGTTAGCGCTGTGCGTTCTCTGAACTCCAGAGAGTTAACGCTGTGCATTATCTCTATTCCAGCGTGTTAGCGCTGTGCGTTCTCTGAACTCCAGATTGTTAGCGCTGTGCGTTCTCTCTACTTCAGAGTGCTAGCGCTGTGTGTTCTCTGAACTGCAGAGTGTTAGCGCTGTGCGTTCTCTCTACTTCAGTGTTAACGCTGTGCGTTCTCTGAACTCCAGAGTGTGATCGCTGTGCATTCTCTGAACTCCAGTGTGTTAGTGCTGCGCGTTCACTCTACTTCAGAGTGTTAGCGCTGTGCATTCTCTGAACTCCAGCGTGTTAGTGCTGTGCGGTCTCTCGAGTCCAGAGTGTTAGCGCTGTGCGTTCTCTCTCCTACAGACAGTTTGCTCTTTGCGGTCTCTCTGCTCCAGAGTGTTAGCGCTGTGCGTTCTCTCTACTTCAGATTATTAGCGCTGTGACTTCTCTGAACTCCAGTGTGTTAGTGCTGTGCGTTCACTCTACTTCAGAGTGTTAGCGCTGTGCATTCTCTGAAATCCAGCGTATTAGCGCTGTGCATTCTCTGAACTCCAGCGTGTTAGCGCTGTGCAGTCTCTCTAGTCCAGAGTGTTAGTGCTGTGTGTTCTCTCTCCTCCAGACTGTTTGCTCTTTGCGTTCTCTCTGCTCCAGAGTGTTAGCGCTGTGCATTCTCTCTACTCCAGTGTTAGCGCTGTGCGTCCTCTCTACTCCAGAGTGTTAGTGCTGTGCGTTCTCTCTACTCCAGTGTTAGCGCTGTGTGTTCTCTCTACTACAGAGTGCTGGCGCTGTGACTTCTCTGAGCTGCTGAGTGTTAGCGCTGTGCGTTCTCTCTACTCCAAAGTGTTAGCGCTGTGCGTTCTCTCTACTCCAGAGTGTTAACGCTGTGCGTTTTTTCTATTTCAGTTTTAGCGCTGTGCATTCTCTCTACTCCAGAGTGTTAACGTTGTGCGTTCTCTCTACTCCAGAGTGTTAGCGCTGTGCATTCTCTGAACTCCAGCGTGTTAGCGCTGTGCGTTCTCTCTACTCCAGAGTGTTAACGTTGTGCGTTCTCTCTACTTCAGACTTTTGGCGCTGTTCGTTCACTTTCCAGAGTGTTAGCTCTGTGCGTTCTGTCTACTCCAGAGTGTTAGCGCTGTGTGTTCTCTCTAAACCAGAGTGTTAACGCAGTGCGTTCTCTCGGCTCCAGATTGTTAGCGCTGTGCGTTCTCTGTCCAGAGTATAAGCGCTGTGCGTTCTCTCTACTCCAGTGTTCGCGCTCTGCTTTCTCTCAACTCCAGACTGTTAGCGCTGTGCATTCTCTCTAATCCAGAGTGTTAACGCAGTGCGGTCTCTCTACTCCAGACTGATAGCACTTTGCGTACTCTCGGCTCCAGATCGTTAGCGCTGTGCGTTCTCTGTCCAGAGTGTAAGCGCTGTGCGTTCTCTCTACTCCAGTGTTAACGCTCTGCGTTCCCACTACTCCAATGTTAGTGCTGTGCGTTCTCTCTACTTCAGAGTTTTAGCGCTGTGCTTTCTCTGAACTCCAGCGTGTTAGCGCTGTGCGGGCTCTCTAGTCCAGAGTGTTAGCGCTGTGCGTTCTCTCTCCTCCAGACTGTTTGCTCTTTGCGTTCTCTCTGCTCCAGAGTGTTAGCGCTGTGCATTCTCTCTACTCCAGTGTTAGCGCTGTGCGTTCTCTCTACTCCAGAGTGTTAGCGCTGTGCGTTCTCTCTACTCCAGAGTGTTAGCGCTGTGCGTTCCCTCTACTCCAGTGTTAGCGCTGTGCGTTCTCTCTACTCCAGAGTGTTAGTGCTGTGCGTTCTCTCTACTCCAGTGTTAGCGCTGTGCGTTCTCTCTACTCAAGAGTGCTGGCGCTGTGACTTCTCTGAGCTGCTGAGTGTTAGCGCTGTGCGTTCTCTCTACTCCAAAGTGTTAGCGCTGTGCGTTCTCTGAACTCCAAAGTGTTAGCGCTGTGCGTTCTCTGAACCCCAGAGTGTTAGCGCTGTACGTTCTCTCTACTCCACAGTGTTACCGCTGTGCGTTCTCTCTACTCCAGAGTGTTAACGTTGTGCGTTCTCTCTACTTCAGAGTGTTGGCGCTGTTCGTTCTCTTTCCAGAGTTTTAGCTCTGAGCGTTCTCTCTCAACCAGAGTGTTAACGCAGTGCGGTCTCTCTACTCCAGACTGTTAGTACTTTGCGTTCTCTCGGCTCCAGATTGTTAGCGCTGTGCGTTCTCTGTCCAGAGTGTAAGCGCTGTGCGTTCTCTCTACTCCAGTGTTCACGCTCTGCTTCCTCTCTACTCAAGACTGTTAGCGCTGTGCGTTCTCTCTAATCCAGAGTGTTAACGCAGTGCGGTCTCTCTACTCCAGACTGTTAGCACTTTGCGTTCTCTCGGCTCCAGATTGTTAGCGCTGTGCGTTCTCTGTCCAGAGTGTAAGCGCTGTGCGTTCTCTCTACTCCAGTGTTAACGCTCTGCGTTTCCACTACTCCAGTGTTAGCGCTGTGCGTTCTCTCTACTTCAGAGTTTTAGCGCTGTGCGTACTCTGAACTCCAGCATTTTAGCGCTGTGCGTTCTCTCTACTCCAGTGCGTTAGCGCTGTGCGTTCTCTGAACTCCAGAATTTAGCGCTGTGCATTCTCTGAACTCCAGAGAGTTAGCGCTGTGCGTTCTCTCTACTCCAGAGTATTAGCGCTGTGCGTTCTCTGAACTGCAGAGTGTTAGCGCTGTGCGTTCTCTCTACTTCAGTGTTAGCGTTGTGCGTTCTCTGAACTCCAGAGAGTTAGCGCTGTGCATTCTCTCTATTCCAGCGTGTTAGCGCTGTGCGTTCACTGAACTCCAGATTGTTAGCGCTGTACGTTCTCTGACCTCCAGAGTGTGATCGCTGTGCATTCTCTGAACTCCAGTGTGTTAGTGCTGTGCATTCTCTCTACTTCAGAGTGTTAGCGCTGTGACTTCTCTGATCTCCAGCCTGTTAGCGCTGTGCGTTCTCTCTACTCCAGTGTTAGCGATGTGCGTTCTCGCTACTCCAGAGTGCTAGCGCTGTGCGTTCTCTGAACTCCAGCATATTAGCGCTGTGCATTCTCTGAACTCCAGAGAGTTAGCGCTGTGCGTTCTCTCTACTCCAGAGTGTTAGCGCTGTGCGTTCTCAGAACTGCAGAGTGTTAGCACTGTGCGTTCTCTCTACTCCAGAGTGTTAGCGCTGTGCGTTCTCTGAACTCCAGAGAGTTAGCACTGTGCATTATCTCTATTCCAGCGTGTTAGCGCTGTGCGTTCTCTGAACTCCAGATTGTAAGCGCTGTGCGTTCTCTCTACTTCAGAGTGCTAGCGCTGTGTGTTCTCTGAGCTGCAGAGTGTTAGCGCTGTGCGTTCTCTCTACTTCAGTGTTAGCGCTGTGAATTCTATGAACTCCAGAGTGTTAGCGCTGTTCGTTCTCTTTCCAGAGTGTTAGCTCTGTGCGTTCTCTCTACTCCAGAGTGTTAGCGCTGTGCGTTCTCTCTAATCCAGAGTGTTAACGCAGTGCAGTCTCTCTACTCCAGACTGTTAGCACTTTGCGTTCTCTCGGCTCCAGATTGTTAGCGCTGTGCCTTCTCTGTCCAGAGTGTAAGCGCTGTGCGTTCTCTCTACTCCAGTGTTCGCGCTCTGCGTTCTCTCTACTCCAATGTTAGCGCTGTGCGTTCTCTCTCCTTCAGAGTGTTAGCGCTGTGCATACTCTGAACTCCAGCGTTTTAGCGCTGTGCGTTCTTTCTACTCCAGAGTGTTAGCGCTGTGCGTTCTCTCTACTCCAGAGTGTTAGCGCTGTGCATTCTCTGAACTCCAGAGTGTGATCGCTGTGCATTCTCTGAACTCCAGAGTGTTTAGTGCTGTGCGTTCTCTCTACTTCAGAGTGTTGGTGCTGTGGCTTCTCTGAACTCCAGCGTGTTAGCGCTGTGCATTCTCTCTACTCCAGCGTTAGCGCTGTGTGTTCTCTCTACTCCAGAGTGTTAGTGCTGTGACTTCTCTGAACTGCAGCGTGTTAGCGCTCTGCGTTCTCTCTACTCCAGTGTTAGCGCTGTGCGTTCTCTCTACTTCAGAGTGTTAGCGCAGTGCGTAATCTGAACTCCAGCATTTTAGCGCTGTGCGTTCTCTCTACTCCAGAGTGTGATCGCTGTGCATTCTCTGAACTCCAGTGTGTGAGTGCTGTGTATTCTCTCTACTCCAGAGTGTTAGCGCTGTGCGTTCTTTGAACTCCAGCCTGTTAGCGCCGTGCGTTCTCTGAACTCCAGAGAGTTAGCGCTGTGCGTTCTCTCTAATCCAGAGTGTTAGCGCTGTGCATTCTCTGAACTCGAGTGTGATCGCTGTGCATTCTCTGACCTCCAGAGTGTTAGTGCTCTGCATTCTCTCTACTCCAGAGTGTTAGTGCTGTGCGTTCTCTGAACTCCAGCCTGTTAGCGCTGTGCGTTCTCTGAACTCCAGAGTTAGCACTGTGCATTCTCTCTATTCCAGCATGATAGCTCTGTGCATTCACTGAACTCCAGAGATTTAACGCTCTGCGTTCTCTGTACTTCAGAGTGCTAGAGCTGTGTGTTCTCTGAACTGCAGAGTGTTAACGCTGTGCATTCTCTGAAGTCCACAGTGTTAGCGCTGTACGTTCTCTGAACTCCAGAGTGTGATCGCTGTGCATTCTCTGAACTCCAGTGTGTTAGTGCTGTGCGTTCACTCTACTTCAGAGTGTTAGCGCTGTGCATTCTCTGAACTCCAGCGTGTTAGCGCTGTGCGGTCTCTCTAGTCCAGAGTGTTAGCGCTGTGCGTTCTCTCTACTCCAGACTGTTTGCTCTTTGCGTTCTCTCTGCTCCAGAGGGTTAGCGCTGTGTTTTCTCTCTACTCCAGAGTGTTAGCGCTGTGCCTTCTCTCTACTCCAGAGCGTTAGCGCTGTGCGTTCTCTCTACTCCAGCGTGTTACCGCTGTGCGTTCTTGGAACTCCAGTGTGTTAGCGCTGTGCGTTCTCTGAACTCCAGATAGTTAGCGCTGTGCATTATCTCTATTCCAGCGTGTTAGCGCTGTGCGTTCTCTGAACTCCAGATTGTTAGTGCTGTGCATTCTCTCTACTTCAGTGTTAACGCTGTGCATTCTCTGAACTCCAGAGTGTGATCGCTGTGCATTCTCTGAACTCCAGTGTTTTAGTGCTGTGCGTTCACTCTACTTCAGAGTGTTAGCGCTGTGCATTCTCTGAACTCCAGCGTGTTAGCGCTGTGTGGTCTCTCTAGTCCAGAGTGTTAGCGCTGTGCGTTCTCTCTACTTCAGATAATTAGCGCTGTGACTTCTCTGAACTCCAGTGTGTTAGTGCTGTGCGTTCACTCTACTTCAGAGTGTTAGCGCTGTGCATTCTCTGAAATCCAGCGTATTAGCGCTGTGCGGTCTCTCTAGTCCAGTGTGTTAGCGCTTTGCGTTCTCTCTCCTCCAGACTGTTTGCTCTTTGCGTTCTCTCTGCTCCAGAGTGTTAGCGCTGTGCATTCTCTCTACTCCAGTGTTAGCGCTGTGCGTTCTCTCTACTCCAGAGTGTTAGTGCTGTGCATTCTCTCTACTCCAGTGTTAGCGCTGTGCGTTCTCTCTACTCCAGAGTGCTGGTGCTGTGACTTCTCTGAGCTGCTGAGTGTTAGCGCTGTGCGTTCTCTCTACTCCAAAGTGTTAGCGCTGTGCGTTCTCTCTACTCCAGAGTGTTAACGCTGTGCGTTTTCTCTATTTCAGTGTGATAGCTGTGCGTTCTCTGAACCCCAGAGTGTTAGCGCTGTGTGTTCTCTCTACTCCAGAGTGTTAGCGCTGTACGTGCTCTCTACTCCAGAGTGTTAGCGCTGTGCATTCTCTCTACACCAGAGTGTTAACGTTGTGCGTTCTCTCTACTTCAGACTGATGGCGCTGTTCGTTCACTTTCCAGAGTTTTAGCTCTGTGCGTTCTCTCTACTCCAGAGTGCTAGCGCTGTGCGTTCTCTCTAAACCAGAGTGTTAACGCAGTGCGGTCTCTCTACTCCAGACTGTTAGCACTTTGCGTCCCCTCGGCTCCAGATTGTTAGCGCTGTGCGTTCTCTGACCAGAGTGTAAGCGCTGTGCGTTCTCTCTACTCCAGTTTTCGTGCTCTGCTTTCTCTCTACTCAAGACTGTTAGCGCTGTGCGTTCTCTCTAATCCAGAGTGTTAACGCAGTGCAGTCTCTCTAATCCAGACTGTTAGCACTTTGCGTTCTCTCGGCTCCAGATCTTTAGCGCTGTGCGTTCTCTGTCCAGAGTGTAAGCGCTGTGCGTTCTCTCTACTCCAGTGTTAACGCTCTGCGTTCCCACTACTCCAGTGTTAGCGCTGTGCGTTCTCTCTACTTCAGAGTTTTAGCGCTGTGCGTAATCTGAGCTCCAGCGTTTTAGCGCTGTGCGTTCTCTCTACTCCAGAGTGTTAGCGCTGTGCGTTCTCTCTACTCCAGAGCGTTAGCGCTGTGCGTTCTCTGAACTCCAGAATTTAGCGCTGTGGGTTCTCTGAACTCCAGCGTTTTAGCGCTGTGCATTCTCTGAACTCCAGAGAGTTGGCGCTGTGCGTTCTCTCTACTCCAGAGTGTTAGCGCTGTGCACTCTCTGAACTGCAGAATGTTAGCGCTGTGCGTTCTCTCTACTTCAGTGTTAGCGTTGTGCATTCTCTGAACTCCAGAGAGTTAGCGCTGTGCATTCTCTCTATTCCAACGTGTTAGCGCTGTGCGTTCACTGAACTCCAGATTGTTAGCGCTGTACGTTCTCTGACCTCCAGAGTGTGATCGCTGTGCATTGTCTGAACTCCAGTGTGTTAGTGCTGTGCATTCTCTCTACTTCAGAGTGTTAGCGCTGTGACTTCTCTGACCTCCAGCCTGTTAGCGCTGTGCGTTCTCTCTACTCCAGTGTTAGCGATGTGCGTTCTCTCTACTCGAGAGTGTTAGCGCTGTGCGTTCTCTGAACTCCAGCGTATTAGCGCTGTGCATTCTCTGAACTCCAGAGAGTTAGCGCTGTGCGTTCTCTCTACTCCAGAGTGTTAGCGCTGTGCGTTCTCAGAACTGCAGAGTGTTAGCGCTGTGCGTTCTCTCTACTCCAGAGTGTTAGCGCTGTGCGTTCTCTCTACTCCAGAGTGTTAACGCTGTGCGTTTTCTCTATTTCAGTGTGATAGCTGTGCGTTCTCTGAACCCCAGAGTGTTAGCGCTGTGTGTTCTCTCTACTCCAGAGTGTTAGCGCTGTACGTGCTCTCTACTCCAGAGTGTTAGCGCTGTGCATTCTCTCTACACCAGAGTGTTAACGTTGTGCGTTCTCTCTACTTCAGACTGATGGCGCTGTTCGTTCACTTTCCAGAGTTTTAGCTCTGTGCGTTCTCTCTACTCCAGAGTGCTAGCGCTGTGCGTTCTCTCTAAACCAGAGTGTTAACGCAGTGCGGTCTCTCTACTCCAGACTGTTAGCACTTTGCGTCCCCTCGGCTCCAGATTGTTAGCGCTGTGCGTTCTCTGACCAGAGTGTAAGCGCTGTGCGTTCTCTCTACTCCAGTTTTCGTGCTCTGCTTTCTCTCTACTCAAGACTGTTAGCGCTGTGCGTTCTCTCTAATCCAGAGTGTTAACGCAGTGCAGTCTCTCTAATCCAGACTGTTAGCACTTTGCGTTCTCTCGGCTCCAGATCTTTAGCGCTGTGCGTTCTCTGTCCAGAGTGTAAGCGCTGTGCGTTCTCTCTACTCCAGTGTTAACGCTCTGCGTTCCCACTACTCCAGTGTTAGCGCTGTGCGTTCTCTCTACTTCAGAGTTTTAGCGCTGTGCGTAATCTGAGCTCCAGCGTTTTAGCGCTGTGCGTTCTCTCTACTCCAGAGTGTTAGCGCTGTGCGTTCTCTCTACTCCAGAGCGTTAGCGCTGTGCGTTCTCTGAACTCCAGAATTTAGCGCTGTGGGTTCTCTGAACTCCAGCGTTTTAGCGCTGTGCATTCTCTGAACTCCAGAGAGTTGGCGCTGTGCGTTCTCTCTACTCCAGAGTGTTAGCGCTGTGCACTCTCTGAACTGCAGAATGTTAGCGCTGTGCGTTCTCTCTACTTCAGTGTTAGCGTTGTGCATTCTCTGAACTCCAGAGAGTTAGCGCTGTGCATTCTCTCTATTCCAACGTGTTAGCGCTGTGCGTTCACTGAACTCCAGATTGTTAGCGCTGTACGTTCTCTGACCTCCAGAGTGTGATCGCTGTGCATTGTCTGAACTCCAGTGTGTTAGTGCTGTGCATTCTCTCTACTTCAGAGTGTTAGCGCTGTGACTTCTCTGACCTCCAGCCTGTTAGCGCTGTGCGTT
Source organism: Somniosus microcephalus (assembly GCF_052327205.1). Classification (NCBI taxonomy): domain Eukaryota; kingdom Metazoa; phylum Chordata; class Chondrichthyes; order Squaliformes; family Somniosidae; genus Somniosus; species Somniosus microcephalus. The sequence continues at coordinate 133,045,798 of NC_140997.1, forward strand.
CTCTCTACTCCAGTGTTAGCGATGTGCGTTCTCTCTACTCGAGAGTGTTAGCGCTGTGCGTTCTCTGAACTCCAGCGTATTAGCGCTGTGCATTCTCTGAACTCCAGAGAGTTAGCGCTGTGCGTTCTCTCTACTCCAGAGTGTTAGCGCTGTGCGTTCTCAGAACTGCAGAGTGTTAGCGCTGTGCGTTCTCTCTACTCCAGAGTGTTAGCGCTGTGCGTTCTATGAACTCCAGAGTGTTAGCGCTGTACGAACTCTGAACTCCAGAGTGTGATCGCTGTGCATTCTCTGAACTCCAGTGTGTTAGTGCTGTGCGTTCTCTCTACTCCAGAGTGTTAGCGCTGTGCAATCTCTCTACTTCAGCGTGTTAATGCTGTAAGTTCTCTCTACTCCAGAGTGTTAGCGCTGTGCCTTCTCTCTACTCCAGCGTGTTACCGCTGTGCGTTCTCTGAACTCCAGCGTGTTAGCGCTGTGCGTTCTCTGAACTCCAGAGAGTTAGCACTGTGCATTATCTCTATTCCAGCGTGTTAGCGCTGTGCGTTCTCTGAACTCCAGATTGTTAGCGCTGTGCGTTCTCTCTACTTCAGAGTGCTAGCGCTGTGTGTTCTCTGAACTGCAGAGTGTTAGCGCTGTGCATTCTCTCTACTTCAGTGTTAACGCTGTGCGTTCTCTGAACTCCACAGTGTTAGCGCTGTACGTTCTCTGAACTCCAGAGTGTGATCGCTGTGCATTCTCTGAACTCCAGTGTGTTAGTGCTGTGCGTTCACTCTACTTCAGAGTGTTAGCGCTGTGCATTCTCTGAACTCCAGTGTGTTAGCGCTGTGCGTTCACTCTACTTCAGAGTGTTAGCGCTGTGCATTCTCTGAACTCCAGCGTGTTAGCGCTATGCGGTCTCTCTAGTCCAGAGTGTTAGCGCTGTGCGTTCTCTCTACTCCAGACTGTTTGCTCTTTGCGTTCTCTCTGCTCCAGAGGGTTAGCGCTGTGTTTTCTCTCTACTCCAGAGTGTTAGCGCTGTGCCTTCTCTCTACTCCAGAGCGTTATCGCTGTGCGTTCTCTCTACTCCAGCGTGTTACCGCTGTGCGTTCTTGGAACTCCAGTGTGTTAGCGCTGTGCGTTCTCTGAACTCCAGATAGTTAGCGCTGTGCATTATCTCTATTCCAGCGTGTTAGCGCTGTGCGTTCTCTGAACTCCAGATTGTTAGCGCTGTGCGTTCTCTCTACTTCAGTGTTAACGCTGTGCGTTCTCTGAACTCCAGAGTGTGATTGCTGTGCATTCTCTGAACTCCAGTGTGTTAGTGCTGTGCGTTCACTCTACTTCAGAGTGTTAGCGCTGTGCATTCTCTGAACTCCAGCGTGTTAGCGCTGTGCGGTCTCTCTAGTCCAGAGTATTAACGCTGTGCGTTCTCTCTCCTACAGACAGTTTGCTCTTTGCGTTCTCTCTGCTCCAGAGTGTTAGCGCTGTGCATTCTCTCTACTCCAGTGTTAGCGCTGTGCATTCTCTCTACTCCAGAGTGTTAGTGCTGTGCATTCTCTCTACTCCAGTGTTAGCGCTGTGCGTTCTCTCTACTCCAGAGTGCTGGTGCTGTGACTTCTCTGAGCTGCTGAGTGTTAGCGCTGTGCGTTCTCTCTACTCCAACGTGTTAGCGCTGTGCGTTCTCTCTACTCCAGAGTGTTAACGCTGTGCGTTTTCTCTATTTCAGTGTGATAGCTGTGCGTTCTCTGAACCCCAGAGTGTTAGCGCTGTGCGTTCTCTCTACTCCAGAGTGTTAGCGCTGTACGTGCTCTCTACTCCAGAGTGTTAGCGCTGTGCATTCTCTCTACTCCAGAGTGTTAACGTTGTGCGTTCTCTCTACTTCAGACTGATGGCGCTGTTCGTTCACTTTCCAGAGTTTTAGCTCTGTGCGTTCTCTCTACTCCAGAGTGCTAGCGCTGTGCGTTCTCTCTAAACCAGAGTGTTAACGCAGTGCGGTCTCTCTACTCCAGACTGTTAGCACTTTGCGTCCTCTCGGCTCCAGATTGTTAGCGCTGTGCGTTCTCTGACCAGAGTGTAAGCGCTGTGCGTTCTCTCTACTCCAGTTTTCGTGCTCTGCTTTCTCTCTACTCAAGACTGTTAGCGCTGTGCGTTCTCTCTAATCCAGAGTGTTAACGCAGTGCAGTCTCTCTAATCCAGACTGTTAGCACTTTGCGTTCTCTCGGCTCCAGATCTTTAGCGCTGTGCGTTCTCTGTCCAGAGTGTAAGCGCTGTGCGTTCTCTCTACTCCAGTGTTAACGCTCTGCGTTCCCACTACTCCAGTGTTAGCGCTGTGCGTTCTCTCTACTTCAGAGTTTTAGCGCTGTGCGTAATCTGAGCTCCAGCGTTTTAGCGCTGTGCGTTCTCTCTACTCCAGAGTGTTAGCGCTGTGCGTTCTCTCTACTCCAGAGCGTTAGCGCTGTGCATTCTCTGAACTCCAGAATTTAGCGCTGTGGGTTCTCTGAACTCCAGCGTTTTAGCGCTGTGCATTCTCTGAACTCCAGAGAGTTGGCGCTGTGCGTTCTCTCTACTCCAGAGTGTTAGCGCTGTGCACTCTCTGAACTGCAGAATGTTAGCGCTGTGCGTTCTCTCTACTTCAGTGTTAGCGTTGTGCATTCTCTGAACTCCAGAGAGTTAGCGCTGTGCATTCTCTCTATTCCAACGTGTTAGCGCTGTGCGTTCACTGAACTCCAGATTGTTAGCGCTGTACGTTCTCTGACCTCCAGAGTGTGATCGCTGTGCATTGTCTGAACTCCAGTGTGTTAGTGTCGTGCATTCTCTCTACTTCAGAGTGTTAGCGCTGTGACTTCTCTGACCTCCAGCCTGTTAGCGCTGTGCGTTCTCTCTACTCCAGTGTTAGCGATGTGCGTTCTCTCTACTCGAGAGTGTTAGCGCTGTGCGTTCTCTGAACTCCAGCGTATTAGCGCTGTGCATTCTCTGAACTCCAGAGAGTTAGCGCTGTGCGTTCTCTCTACTCCAGAGTGTTAGCGCTGTGCGTTCTCAGAACTGCAGAGTGTTAGCGCTGTGCGTTCTCTCTACTCCAGAGTGTTAGCGCTGTGCGTTCTATGAACTCCAGAGTGTTAGCGCTGTACGAACTCTGAACTCCAGAGTGTGATCGCTGTGCATTCTCTGAACTCCAGCGTGTTAGTGCTGTGCGTTCTCTCTACTCCAGAGTGTTAGCGCTGTGCAATCTCTCTACTTCAGCGTGTTAATGCTGTAAGTTCTCTCTACTCCAGAGTGTTAGCGCTGTGCCTTCTCTCTACTCCAGCGTGTTAGCACTGTGCGTTCTCTCTACTCCAGCGTGTTACCGCTGTGCGTTCTCTGAACTCCAGCGTGTTAGCGCTGTGCGTTCTCTGAACTCCAGAGAGTTAGCACTGTGCATTATCTCTATTCCAGCGTGTTAGCGCTGTGCGTTCTCTGAACTCCAGATTGTTAGCGCTGTGCGTTCTCTCTACTTCAGAGTGCTAGCGCTGTGTGTTCTCTGAACTGCAGAGTGTTAGCGCTGTGCGTTCTCTCTACTTCAGTGTTAGCGCTGTGCGTTCTCTGAACTCCAGATTGTTAGCGCTGTGCGTTCTCTCTACTTCAGAGTGCTAGCGCTGTGTGTTCTCTGAACTGCAGAGTGTTAGCGCTGTGCGTTCTCTCTACTTCAGTGTTAACGCTGTGCATTCTCTGAACTCCACAGTGTTAGCGCTGTACGTTCTCTGAACTCCAGAGTGTGATCGCTGTGCATTCTCTGAACTCCAGTGTGTTAGTGCTGTGCGTTCACTCTACTTCAGAGTGTTAGCGCTGTGCATTCTCTGAACTCCAGCGTGTTAGCGCTGTGCGGTCTCTCTAGTCCAGAGTGTTAGCGCTGTGCGTTCTCTCTACTCCAGACTGTTTGCTCTTTGCGTTCTCTCTGCTCCAGAGGGTTAGCGCTGTGTTTTCTCTCTACTCCAGAGTGTTAGCGCTGTGCCTTCTCTCTACTCCAGAGCGTTAGCGCTGTGCGTTCTCTCTACTCCAGCGTGTTACCGCTGTGCGTTCTTGGAACTCCAGTGTGTTAGCGCTGTGCGTTCTCTGAACTCCAGATAGTTAGCGCTGTGCATTATCTCTATTCCAGCGTGTTAGCGCTGTGCGTTCTCTGAACTCCAGATTGTTAGCGCTGTGCGTTCTCTCTACTTCAGTGTTAACGCTGTGCGTTCTCTGAACTCCAGAGTGTGATTGCTGTGCATTCTCTGAACTCCAGTGTGTTAGTGCTGTGCGTTCACTCTACTTCAGAGTGTTAGCGCTGTGCATTCTCTGAACTCCAGCGTGTTAGCGCTGTGCGGTCTCTCTAGTCCAGAGTATTAACGCTGTGCGTTCTCTCTCCTACAGACAGTTTGCTCTTTGCGGTCTCTCTGCTCCAGAGTGTTAGTGCTGTGCGTTCTCTCTACTTCAGATAATTAGCGCTGTGACTTCTCTGAACTCCAGTGTGTTAGTGCTGTGCGTTCACTCTACTTCAGAGTGTTAGCGCTGTGCATTCTCTGAAATCCAGCGTGTTAGCGCTGTGCGGTCTCTCTAGTCCAGTGTGTTAGCGCTTTGCGTTCTCTCTCCTCCAGACTGTTTGCTCTTTGCGTTCTCTCTGCTCCAGAGTGTTAGCGCTGTGCATTCTCTCTACTCCAGTGTTAGCGCTGTGCGTTCTCTCTACTCCAGAGTGTTAGTGCTGTGCATTCTCTCTACTCCAGTGTTAGCGCTGTGCGTTCTCTCTACTCCAGAGTGCTGGTGCTGTGACTTCTCTGAGCTGCTGAGTGTTAGCGCTGTGCGTTCTCTCTACTCCAAAGTGTTAGCGCTGTGCGTTCTCTCTACTCCAGAGTGTTAACGCTGTGCGTTTTCTCTATTTCAGTGTGATAGCTGTGCGTTCTCTGAACCCCAGAGTGTTAGCGCTGTGCGTTCTCTCTACTCCAGAGTGTTAGCGCTGTACGTGCTCTCTACTCCAGAGTGTTAGCGCTGTACGTGCTCTCTACTCCAGAGTGTTAGCGCTGTGCATTCTCTCTACTCCAGAGTGTTAATGTTGTGCGTTCTCTCTACTTCAGACTGATGGCGCTGTTCGTTCACTTTCCAGAGTTTTAGCTCTGTGCGTTCTCTCTACTCCAGAGTGCTAGCGCTGTGCGTTCTCTCTAAACCAGAGTGTTAACGCAGTGCGGTCTCTCTACTCCAGACTGTTAGCACTTTGCGTCCTCTCGGCTCCAGATTGTTAGCGCTGTGCGTTCTCTGACCAGAGTGTAAGCGCTGTGCATTCTCTCTACTCCAGTTTTCGTGCTCTGCTTTCTCTCTACTCAAGACTGTTAGCGCTGTGCGTTCTCTCTAATCCAGAGTGTTAACGCAGTGCAGTCTCTCTAATCCAGACTGTTAGCACTTTGCGTTCTCTCGGCTCCAGATCTTTAGCGATGTGCGTTCTCTGTCCAGAGTGTAAGCGCTGTGCGTTCTCTCTACTCCAGTGTTAACGCTCTGCGTTCCCACTACTCCAGTGTTAGCGCTGTGCGTTCTCTCTACTTCAGAGTTTTAGCGCTGTGCGTAATCTGAGCTCCAGCGTTTTAGCGCTGTGCGTTCACTCTACTCCAGAGTGTTAGCGCTGTGCGTTCTCTCTACTCCAGAGCGTTAGCGCTGTGCGTTCTCTGAACTCCAGAATTTAGCGCTGTGGGTTCTCTGAACTCCAGCGTTTTAGCGCTGTGCATTCTCTGAACTCCAGAGAGTTGGCGCTGTGCGTTCTCTCTACTCCAGAGTGTTAGCGCTGTGCACTCTCTGAACTGCAGAATGTTAGCGCTGTGCGTTCTCTCTACTTCAGTGTTAGCGTTGTGCATTCTCTGAACTCCAGAGAGTTAGCGCTGTGCATTCTCTCTATTCCAACGTGTTAGCGCTGTGCGTTCACTGAACTCCAGATTGTTAGCGCTGTACGTTCTCTGACCTCCAGAGTGTGATCGCTGTGCATTGTCTGAACTCCAGTGTGTTAGTGCCGTGCATTCACTCTACTTCAGAGTGTTAGCGCTGTGACTTATCTGACCTCCAGCCTGTTAGCGCTGTGCGTTCTCTCTACTCCAGTGTTAGCGATGTGCGTTCTCTCTACTCGAGAGTGTTAGCGCTGTGCGTTCTCTCTACTCCAGCGTGTTAGCGCTGTGCATTCTCTGAACTCCAGAGAGTTAGCGCTGTGCGTTCTCTGAACTCCAGAATTTAGCGCTGTGGGTTCTCTGAACTCCAGCGTGTTAGCGCTGTGCGTTCTCTCTACTCCAGAGTGTTACCGCTGTGCGTTCTCTGAACTCCAGCGTATTAGCGCTGTGCATTCTCTGAACTCCAGAGAGTTAGCGCTGTGCATTATCTCTATTTCAGCGTGTTAGCGCTGTGCGTTCTCTGAACTCCAGCGTGTTAGCGCTGTGCATTCTCTCTACTCCAGAGTGTTGGCGCTGTGCGTTTTCTCTATTTCAGTGTGATCGCTGTGCGTTCTCTGAACCCTAGAGTGTTAGCGCTGTGCGTTCTCTCTACTCCAGAATGTTAGCGCTGCGCACTCTCTCTACTCCAGAGTGTTAGCGCTGTACGTTCTCTCTACTCCAGAGTGTTAGCGCTGTGCGTTCTCTCTACTCCAGACTGTTACCACTGTGCGTATCTCCACTCCAGAGTGTTAACGTTGTGCGTTCCCTCTACTCCACTGTTAGCGCTGTGCATTCTCTCTACTTCAGAGTTTTAGCGCTGTGCGTACTCTGAACTCCAGCGTTTTAGCGCTGTGGGTTCTGTGAACTCCAGCGAGTTAGCGCTGTGCATTCTCTGAACTCCAGAATTTAGCGCTGTGGGTTCTGTGAACTCCAGCGAGTTAGCGCTGTGCATTCTCTGAACTCCAGAGAGTTAGCGCTGTGCGTTCTCTCTACTCCAGAGTGTTAGCGCTGTGCGTTCTCTGAACTGCAGAGTGTTAGCGCTGTGCGTTCTCTCTACTTCAGTGTTAGCGTTGTGCATTCTCTGAACTCCAGAGAGTTAGCGCTGTGCATTCTCTGAATTCCAGAGAGTTAGCACTGTGCGTTCTCTCTACTCCAGAGTGTTAGCGCTGTGCGTTCTCTGAACTGCAGAGTGTTAGCGCTGTGCGTTCTCTCTACTTCAGTGTTAGCGTTGTGCGTTCTCTGAACTCCAGAGAGTTAGCGCTGTGCATTCTCTCTATTCCAGCGTGTTAGCGCTGTGCGTTCACTGAACTCCAGATTGTTAGCGCTGTACGTTCTCTGACCTCCAGAGTGTGATCGCTGTGCATTCTCTGAACTCCAGTGTGTTAGTGCTGTGCATTCTCTCTACTTCAGAGTGTTAGCTCTGCGACTTCTCTGATCTCCAGCCTGTTAGCGCTGTGCGTTCTCTCTACTCCAGTGTTAGCGCTGTGCGTTCTCTCTGCTCCAGAGTGTTACCGCTGTGCATTCTCTCTACTCCAGTGTTAGCGCTGTGCGTTCTCTCTACTCCAGAGTGTTAGTGCTGTGCGTTCTCTCTACTCCAGAATGCTGGTGCTGTGACTTTTCTGAGCTGCTGAGTGTTAGCGCTGTGCGTTCTCTCTGCTCCAAAGTGTTAGCGCTGTGCGTTCTCTCTACTCCAGAGTGTTAACGCTATGCGTTTTCTCTATTTCAGTGTGATCGCTCTGCGTTCTATGAACTCCAGAGTGTTAGTGCTGTACGAACTCTGAACTGCAGAGTGTGATCGCTGTGCATTCTCTGAACTCCAGTGTGTTAGTGCTGTGCGTTCTCTCTACTCCAGAGTGTTAGCGCTGTGCCTTCTCTCTACTCCAGAGTGTTAGCGCTGTGCGTTCTCTCCACTCCAGCGTGTTACCGCTGTGCGTTCTCTGAACTCCAGCGTGTTAGCGCTGTGCGTTCTCTGAACTCCAGAGAGTTAGCGCTGTGCATTATCTCTATTCCAGCGTGTTAGCGCTGTGCGTTCTCTGACCTCCAGACTGTTAGCGCTGTGCGTTCTCTCTACTTCAGAGTGCTAGCGCTGTGTGTTCTCTGAACTGGAGAGTGTTAGCGCTCTGCGTTCTCTCTATCTCAGTGTTAACGCTGTGCATTCTCTGAACTCCAGAGTGTGATCGCTGTGCATTCTCTGAACTCCAGTGTGTTAGTGCTGTGCGTTCACTCTACTTCAGAGTGTTAGCACTGTGCATACTCTGAACTCCAGCGTGTTAGCGCTGTGCGGTCTCTCTAGTCCAGAGTGTTAGCACTGTGCGTTCTCTCTCCTCCAGACTGTTTGCTCTTTGCGTTCTCTCTGCTCCAGAGTGTTAGCGCTGTGCATTCTCTCGACTTCAGATTATTACCGCTGTGACTTCTCTGAACTCCAGTGTGTTAGTGCTGTGCGTTCACTCTACTTCAGAGTGTTAGCGCTGTGCATTCTCTGAACTCCAGCGTGTTAGCGCTGTGCGGCCTCTCTAGTCCAGAGTGTTAGCGCTGTGCGTTCTCTCTCCTCCAGACTGTTTGCTCTTTGCGTTCTCTCTGCTCCAGAGTGTTAGCGCTGTGCATTCTGTCTACTCCAGTGTTAGCGCTGTGCGTTCTCTCTACTCCAGAGTGTTAGTGCTGTGCGTTCTCTCTACTCCAGTGTTAGCGCTGTGCTTTCTCTCTACTCCAGAGCGTTAGCGCTGTGCGTTCTCTGAACTCCAGAATTTAGCGCTGTGGGTTCTCTGAACTCCAGCGTTTTAGCGCTGTGCATTCTCTGAACTCCAGAGAGTTGGCGCTGTGCGTTCTCTCTACTCCAGAGTGTTAGCGCTGTGCACTCGCTGAACTGCAGAATGTTAGCGCTGTGCGTTCTCTCTACTTCAGTGTTAGCGTTGTGCATTCTCTGAACTCCAGAGAGTTAGCGCTGTGCATTCTCTCTATTCCAACGTGTTAGCGCTGTGCGTTCACTGAACTCCAGATTGTTAGCGCTGTACGTTCTCTGACCTCCAGAGTGTGATCGCTGTGCATTGTCTGAACTCCAGTGTGTTAGTGCTGTGCATTCTCTCTACTTCAGAGTGTTAGCGCTGTGACTTCTCTGACCTCCAGCCTGTTAGCGCTGTGCGTTCTCTCTACTCCAGTGTTAGCGATGTGCGTTCTCTCTACTCGAGAGTGTTAGCGCTGTGCGTTCTCTGAACTCCAGCGTATTAGCGCTGTGCATTCTCTGAACTCCAGAGAGTTAGCGCTGTGCGTTCTCTCTACTCCAGAGTGTTAGCGCTGTGCGTTCTCAGAACTGCAGAGTGTTAGCGCTGTGCGTTCTCTCTACTCCAGAGTGTTAGCGCTGTGCGTTCTATGAACTCCAGAGTGTTAGCGCTGTACGAACTCTGAACTCCAGAGTGTGATCGCTGTGCATTCTCTGAACTCCAGTGTGTTAGTGCTGTGCGTTCTCTCTACTCCAGAGTGTTAGCGCTGTGCAATCTCTCTACTTCAGCGTGTTAATGCTGTAAGTTCTCTCTACTCCAGAGTGTTAGCGCTGTGCCTTCTCTCTACTCCAGCGTGTTAGCACTGTGCGTTCTCTCTACCCCAGCGTGTTACCGCTGTGCGTTCTCTGAACTCCAGCGTGTTAGCGCTGTGCGATCTCTGAACTCCAGAGAGTTAGCACTGTGCATTATCTCTATTCCAGCGTGTTAGCGCTGTGCGTTCTCTGAACTCCAGATTGTTAGCGCTGTGCGTTCTCTCTACTTCAGAGTGCTAGCGCTGTGTGTTCTCTGAACTGCAGAGTGTTAGCGCTGTGCGTTCTCTCTACTTCAGTGTTAACGCTGTGCGTTCTCTGAACTCCAGAGTGTGATCGCTGTGCATTCTCTGAACTCCAGTGTGTTAGTGCTGTGCGTTCACTCTACTTCAGAGTGTTAGCGCTGTGCATTCTCTGAACTCCAGTGTGATAGCGCTGTGCGTTCACTCTACTTCAGAGTGTTAGCGCTGTGCATTCTCTGAACTCCAGCGTGTTAGCGCTGTGCGGTCTCTCTAGTCCAGAGTGTTAGCGCTGTGCGTTCTCTCTACTCCAGACTGTTTGCTCTTTGCGTTCTCTCTGCTCCAGAGGGTTAGTGCTGTGTTTTCTCTCTACTCCAGAGTGTTAGCGCTGTGCCTTCTCTCTACTCCAGAGCGTTAGCGCTGTGCGTTCTCTCTACTCCAGCGTGTTACCGCTGTGCGTTCTTGGAACTCCAGTGTGTTAGCGCTGTGCGTTCTCTGAACTCCAGATAGTTAGCGCTGTGCATTATCTCTATTCCAGCGTGTTAGCGCTGTGCGTTCTCTGAACTCCAGATTGTTAGCGCTGTGCGTTCTCTCTACTTCAGTGTTAACGCTGTGCGTTCTCTGAACTCCAGAGTGTGATTGCTGTGCATTCTCTGAACTCCAGTGTGTTAGTGCTGTGCGTTCACTCTACTTCAGAGTGTTAGCGCTGTGCATTCTCTGAACTCCAGCGTGTTAGCGCTGTGCGGTCTCTCTAGTCCAGAGTATTAACGCTGTGCGTTCTCTCTCCTACAGACAGTTTGCTCTTTGCGGTCTCTCTGCTCCAGAGTGTTAGCGCTGTGCGTTCTCTCTACTTCAGATAATTAGCGCTGTGACTTCTCTGAACTCCAGTGTGTTAGTGCTGTGCGTTCACTCTACTTCAGAGTGTTAGCGCTGTGCATTCTCTGAAATCCAGCGTGTTAGCGCTGTGCGGTCTCTCTAGTCCAGTGTGTTAGCGCTTTGCGTTCTCTCTCCTCCAGACTGTTAGCTCTTTGCGTTCTCTCTGCTCCAGAGTGTTAGCGCTGTGCATTCTCTCTACTCCAGTGTTAGCGCTGTGCGTTCTCTCTACTCCAGAGTGTTAGTGCTGTGCATTCTCTCTACTCCAGTGTTAGCGCTGTGCGTTCTCTCTACTCCAGAGTGCTGGTGCTGTGACTTCTCTGAGCTGCTGAGTGTTAGCGCTGTGCGTTCTCTCTACTCCAAAGTGTTAGCGCTGTGTGTTCTCTCTACTCCAGAGTGTTAACGCTGTGCGTTTTCTCTATTTCAGTGTGATAGCTGTGCGTTCTCTGAACCCCAGAGTGTTAGCGCTGTGCGTTCTCTCTACTCCAGAGTGTTAGCGCTGTACGTGCTCTCTACTCCAGAGTGTTAGCGCTGTACGTGCTCTCTACTCCAGAGTGTTAGCGCTGTGCATTCTCTCTACTCCAGAGTGTTAATGTTGTGCGTTCTCTCTACTTCAGACTGATGGCGCTGTTCGTTCACTTTCCAGAGTTTTAGCTCTGTGCGTTCTCTCTACTCCAGAGTGCTAGCGCTGTGCGTTCTCTCTAAACCAGAGTGTTAACGCAGTGCGGTCTCTCTACTCCAGACTGTTAGCACTTTGCGTCCTCTCGGCTCCAGATTGTTAGCGCTGTGCGTTCTCTGACCAGAGTGTAAGCGCTGTGCATTCTCTCTACTCCAGTTTTCGTGCTCTGCTTTCTCTCTACTCAAGACTGTTAGCGCTGTGCGTTCTCTCTAATCCAGAGTGTTAACGCAGTGCAGTCTCTCTAATCCAGACTGTTAGCACTTTGCGTTCTCTCGGCTCCAGATCTTTAGCGATGTGCGTTCTCTGTCCAGAGTGTAAGCGCTGTGCGTTCTCTCTACTCCAGTGTTAACGCTCTGCGTTCCCACTACTCCAGTGTTAGCGCTGTGCGTTCTCTCTACTTCAGAGTTTTAGCGCTGTGCGTAATCTGAGCTCCAGCGTTTTAGCGCTGTGCGTTCACTCTACTCCAGAGTGTTAGCGCTGTGCGTTCTCTCTACTCCAGAGCGTTAGCGCTGTGCGTTCTCTGAACTCCAGAATTTAGCGCTGTGGGTTCTCTGAACTCCAGCGTTTTAGCGCTGTGCATTCTCTGAACTCCAGAGAGTTGGCGCTGTGCGTTCTCTCTACTCCAGAGTGTTAGCGCTGTGCACTCTCTGAACTGCAGAATGTTAGCGCTGTGCGTTCTCTCTACTTCAGTGTTAGCGTTGTGCATTCTCTGAACTCCAGAGAGTTAGCGCTGTGCATTCTCTCTATTCCAACGTGTTAGCGCTGTGCGTTCACTGAACTCCAGATTGTTAGCGCTGTACGTTCTCTGACCTCCAGAGTGTGATCGCTGTGCATTGTCTGAACTCCAGTGTGTTAGTGCCGTGCATTCTCTCTACTTCAGAGTGTTAGCGCTGTGACTTCTCTGACCTCCAGCCTGTTAGCGCTGTGCGTTCTCTCTACTCCAGTGTTAGCGATGTGCGTTCTCTCTACTCGAGAGTGTTAGCGCTGTGCGTTCTCTGAACTCCAGCGTATTAGCGCTGTGCATTCTCTGAACTCCAGAGAGTTAGCGCTGTGCGTTCTCTCTACTCCAGAGTGTTAGCGCTGTGCGTTCTCAGAACTACAGAGTGTTAGCGCTGTGCGTTCTCTCTACTCCAGAGTGTTAGCGCTGTGCGTTCTATGAACTCCAGAGTGTTAGCGCTGTACGAACTCTGAACTCCAGAGTGTGATCGCTGTGCATTCTCTGAACTCCAGTGTGTTAGTGCTGTGCGTTCTCTCTACTCCAGAGTGTTAGCGCTGTGCAATCTCTCTACTTCAGCGTGTTAATGCTGTAAGTTCTCTCTACTCCAGAGTGTTAGCGCTGTGCCTTCTCTCTACTCCAGCGTGTTAGCACTGTGCGTTCTCTGAACTCCAGCGTGTTAGCGCTGTGCGTTCTCTGAACTCCAGAGAGTTAGCACTGTGCATTATCTCTATTCCAGCGTGTTAGCGCTGTGCGTTCTCTGAACTCCAGCGTGTTAGCGCTGTGCGTTCTCTCTACTCCAGAGTGTTAGCGCTGTGCCTTCTCTCTACTCCAGAGTGTTAGCGCTGTGCCTTCTCTCTACTCCAGCGTGTTACCGCTGTGCGTTCTCTGAACTCCAGCGTGTTAGCGCTGTGCGTTCTCTGAACTCCAGAGAGTTAGCACTGTGCATTATCTCTATTCCAGCGTGTTAGCGCTGTGCGTTCTCTGAACTCCAGATTGTTAGCGCTGTGCGTTCTCTCTACTTCAGAGTGCTAGCGCTGTGTGTTCTCTGAACTGCAGAGCGTTAGCGCTGTGCGTTCTCTCTACTTCAGTGTTAGCGCTGTGAATTCTATGAACTCCAGAGTGTTAGCGCTGTTCGTTCTCTTTCCAGAGTGTTAGCTCTGTGCGTTCTCTCTACTCCAGAGTGTTAGCGCTGTGCGTTCTCTCTAATCCAGAGTGTTAACGCAGTGCGGTCTCTCTACTCCAGACTGTTAGCACTTTGCGTTCTCTTGGCTCCAGATTGTTAGCGCTGTGCCTTCTCTGTCCAGAGTGTAAGCGCTGTGCGTTCTCTCTACTCCAGTGTTCGCGCTCTGCGTTCTCTCTACTTCAGAGTGTTAGCGCTGTGCGTACTCTGAACTCCAGCGTTTTAGCGCTGTGCGTTCACTCTACTCCAGACTGTTAGCGCTGTGCGTTCTCTCTACTCCAGAGTGTTAGCGCTGTGCATTCTCTGAACTCCAGAGTGTGATCGCTGTGCATTCTCTGAACTCCAGAGTGTTTAGTGCTGTGCGTTCTCTCTACTTCAGTGTGTTGGTGCTGTGGGTTCTCTGAACTCCAGCGTGTTAGCGCTGTGCGTTCTCTCTACTCCAGCGTTAGCGCTGTGTGTTCTCTCTACTCCAGAGTGTTAGCGCTGTGACTTCTCTGAACTGCAGCGTGTTAGCGCTCTGCGTTCTCTCTACTCCAGTGTTAGCGCTGTGCTTTCTCTCTACTTCAGAGTGTTAGCGCAGTGCGTAATCTGAACTCCAGATTGTTAGCGCTGTGCATTCTCTGAACTCCAGTGTGTGAGTGCTGTGCATTCTCTCTACTCCAGAGTGTTAGCGCTGTGCATTCTCTGAACTCCAGCCTGTTAGCGCCGTGCGTTCTCTGAACTCCAGAGAGTTAGCGCTGTGCGTTCTCTCTAATCCAGAGTGTTAGCGCTGTGCATTCTCTGAACTCCAGAGTGTGATCGCTGTGCATTCTCTGAACTCCAGAGTGTTAGTGCTGTGCATTCTCTGAACGCCAGCTTGTTAGCGCTGTGCGTTCTCTGAACTCCAGAGAGTTAGCACTGTGCATTCTCTCTATTCCAGCGTGTTAGCGCTGTGTGTTCTCTGAACTGCAGAGTGTTAGCGCTGTGCGTTCTCTCTACTTCAGTGTTAACGCTGTGCATTCTCTGAACTCCAGAGTGTTAGCGCTGTACGTTCTCTGAACTCCAGAGTGTGATCGCTGTGCATTCTCTGAACTCCAGTGTGTTAGTGCTGTGCGTTCACTCTACTTCAGAGTGTTAGCGCTGTGCATTCTCTGAACTCCAGAGTGTTAGCGCTGTGCGTTCTCTCTACTCCAGACTGTTTGCTCTTTGCGTTCTCTCTGCTCCAGAGGGTTAGCGCTGTGCGTTCTCTCTACTCCAGAGTGTTAGCACTGTGCCTTCTCTCTACTCCAGAGTGTGAGCACTGTGCGTTCTCTCTACTCCAGCGTGTTACCGCTGTGCGTTCTCGGAACTCCAGCGTGTTAGCGCTGTACGAACTCTGAACTCCAGAGTGTGATCGCTGTGCATTCTCTGAACTCCAGTGTGTTAGTGCTGTGCGTTCTCTCTACTCCAGTGTTAGCGCTGTGCAATCTCTCTACTTCAGCATGTTAATGCTGTGCGTTCTCTCTACTCCAGAGCGTTAGCGCTGTGCCTTCTCTCTGCTCCAGAGTGTTAGCACTGTGCGTTCTCTCTACTCCAGCGTGTTACCGCTGTGCGTTCACTGAACTCCAGCGTGTTAGCGCTGTGCGTTCTCTGAACTCCAGAGAGTTAGCGCTGTGCATTATCTCTATTCCAGCGTGTTAGCGCTGTGCGTTCTCTGAACTCCAGATTGTTAGCGCTGTGCGTTCTCTCTACTTCAGAGTGCTAGCGTTGTGTGTTCTCTGAACTGCAGCGTGTTAGCGCTGTGCGTTCTCTCTACTTCAGTGTTAACGCTGTGCATTCTCTGAACTCCAGAGTGTGTTCGCTGTGCATTCTCTGAACTCCAGTGTGTTAGTGCTGTGCGTTCACTCTACTTCAGAGTGTTAACGCTGTGCATTCTCTGAACTCCAGAGTGTGTTCGCTGTGACTTCTCTGAACTCCAGTTTGTTAGTGCTGTGCGTTCACTCTACTTCAGAGTGTTAGCGCTGTGCATTCTCTGAACTCCAGCGTGTTAGCGCTGTGCGGTCTCTCTAGTCCAGAGTGTTAGCGCTGTGCGTTCCCTCTCCTCCAGCCTGTTTGCTCTTTGCGGTCTCTCTGCTCCAGAGTGTTAGCGCTGTGCATTCTCTCTACTCCAGTGTTAGCGCTGTGCGTTCTCTCTACTCCAGAGTGTTAGTGCTGTGCGTTCTCTCTACTCCAGTGTTAGCGCTGTGCGTTCTCTCTACTCCAGAATGCTGGTGCTGTGACTTTTCTGAGCTGCTGAGTGTTAGCGCTGTGCGTTCTCTCTGCTCCAAAGTGTTAGCGCTGTGCGTTCTCTCTACTCCAGAGTGTTAACGCTATGCGTTTTCTCTATTTCAGTGTGATCACTCTGCGTTCTCTGCACCCCAGAGTGTTAGCGCTGTGCGTTCTCTCTACTCCAGAATGTTAGCGCTGTGCATTCTCTCTACTCCAGAGTGTTAGCGCTGTATGTTCTCTATACTCCAGAGTGTTAGTGCTGTGCGTTCTCTCTACTCCAGAGTGTTAGCGCTGTGCGTTCTCTCTAATCCAGAGTGTTAACGCAGTGCGGTCTCTCTACTCCAGACTGTTAGCACTTTGCGTTCTCTGTCCAGAGTGTAAGCGCTGTGCATTCTCTCTACTCCAGTGTTAATGCTCTGCGTTCCCACTACTCCAGTGTTAGCGCTGTGCGTTCTCTCTACTTCAGAGCTTTAGCGCTGTGCGTTCTCTCTACTCCAGAGTGTTAGCGCTGTGCGTTCTCTCTACTCCAGCGTGTTAGCGCTGTGCATTCTCTGAACTCCAGAGAGTTAGCGCTGTGCGTTCTCTGAACTCCAGAATTTAGCGCTGTGGGTTCTCTGAACTCCAGCGTGTTAGCGCTGTGCGTTCTCTCTACTCCAGAGTGTTACCGCTGTGCGTTCTCTGAACTCCAGCGTATTAGCGCTGTGCATTCTCTGAACTCCAGAGAGTTAGCGCTGTGCATTATCTCTATTTCAGCGTGTTAGCGCTGTGCGTTCTCTGAACTCCAGCGTGTTAGCGCTGTGCATTCTCTCTACTCCAGAGTGTTGGCGCTGTGCGTTTTCTCTATTTCAGTGTGATCGCTGTGCGTTCTCTGAACCCTAGAGTGTTAGCGCTGTGCGTTCTCTCTACTCCAGAATGTTAGCGCTGTGCACTCTCTCTACTCCAGAGTGTTAGCGCTGTACGTTCTCTCTACTCCAGAGTGTTAGCGCTGTGCGTTCTCTCTACTCCAGAGTGTTAGCGTTGTGCGTTCTCTCTACTCCAGACTGTTACCACTGTGCGTATCTCCACTCCAGAGTGTTAACGTTGTGCGTTCCCTCTACTCCACTGTTAGCGCTGTGCATTCTCTCTACTTCAGAGTTTTAGCGCTGTGCGTACTCTGAACTCCAGCGTTTTAGCGCTGTGGGTTCTGTGAACTCCAGCGAGTTAGCGCTGTGCATTCTCTGAACTCCAGAATTTAGCGCTGTGGGTTCTGTGAACTCCAGCGAGTTAGCGCTGTGCATTCTCTGAACTCCAGAGAGTTAGCGCTGTGCGTTCTCTCTACTCCAGAGTGTTAGCGCTGTGCGTTCTCTGAACTGCAGAGTGTTAGCGCTGTGCGTTCTCTCTACTTCAGTGTTAGCGTTGTGCGTTCTCTGAACTCCAGAGAGTTAGCGCTGTGCATTCTCTGAACTCCAGAGAGTTAGCACTGTGCGTTCTCTCTACTCCAGAGTGTTAGCGCTGTGCGTTCTCTGAACTGCAGAGTGTTAGCGCTGTGCGTTCTCTCTACTTCAGTGTTAGCGTTGTGCGTTCTCTGAACTCCAGAGAGTTAGCGCTGTGCATTCTCTCTATTCCAGCGTGTTAGCGCTGTGCGTTCACTGAACTCCAGATTGTTAGCGCTGTACGTTCTCTGACCTCCAGAGTGTGATCGCTGTGCATTCTCTGAACTCCAGTGTGTTAGTGCTGTGCATTCTCTCTACTTCAGAGTGTTAGCTCTGCGACTTCTCTGATCTCCAGCCTGTTAGCGCTGTGCGTTCTCTCTACTCCAGTGTTAGCGCTGTGCGTTCTCTCTGCTCCAGAGTGTTACCGCTGTGCATTCTCTCTACTCCAGTGTTAGCGCTGTGCGTTCTCTCTACTCCAGAGTGTTAGTGCTGTGCGTTCTCTCTACTCCAGAATGCTGGTGCTGTGACTTTTCTGAGCTGCTGAGTGTTAGCGCTGTGCGTTCTCTCTGCTCCAAAGTGTTAGCGCTGTGCGTTCTCTCTACTCCAGAGTGTTAACGCTATGCGTTTTCTCTATTTCAGTGTGATCGCTCTGCGTTCTATGAACTCCAGAGTGTTAGTGCTGTACGAACTCTGAACTGCAGAGTGTGATCGCTGTGCATTCTCTGAACTCCAGTGTGTTAGTGCTGTGCGTTCTCTCTACTCCAGAGTGTTAGCGCTGTGCCTTCTCTCTACTCCAGAGTGTTAGCGCTGTGCGTTCTCTCCACTCCAGTGTGTTACCGCTGTGCGTTCTCTGAACTCCAGCGTGTTAGCGCTGTGCGTTCTCTGAACTCCAGAGAGTTAGCGCTGTGCATTATCTCTATTCCAGCGTGTTAGCGCTGTGCGTTCTCTGAACTCCAGATTGTTAGCGCTGTGCGTTCTCTCTACTTCAGAGTGCTAGCGCTGTGTGTTCTCTGAACTGGAGAGTGTTAGCGCTCTGCGTTCTCTCTATCTCAGTGTTAACGCTGTGCATTCTCTGAACTCCAGAGTGTGATCGCTGTGCATTCTCTGAACTCCAGTGTGTTAGTGCTGTGCGTTCACTCTACTTCAGAGTGTTAGCACTGTGCATACTCTGAACTCCAGCGTGTTAGCGCTGTGCGGTCTCTCTAGTCCAGAGTGTTAGCACTGTGCGTTCTCTCTCCTCCAGACTGTTTGCTCTTTGCGTTCTCTCTGCTCCAGAGTGTTAGCGCTGTGCATTCTCTCGACTTCAGATTATTACCGCTGTGACTTCTCTGAACTCCAGTGTGTTAGTGCTGTGCGTTCACTCTACTTCAGAGTGTTAGCGCTGTGCATTCTCTGAACTCCAGCGTGTTAGCGCTGTGCGGCCTCTCTAGTCCAGAGTGTTAGCGCTGTGCGTTCTCTCTCCTCCAGACTGTTTGCTCTTTGCGTTCTCTCTGCTCCAGAGTGTTAGCGCTGTGCATTCTGTCTACTCCAGTGTTAGCGCTGTGCGTTCTCTCTACTCCAGAGTGTTAGTGCTGTGCGTTCTCTCTACTCCAGTGTTAGCGCTGTGCTTTCTCTCTACTCCAGAGTGTTAGCGCTGTGACTTCTCTGAGCTGCTGAGTGTTAGTGCTGTGCGTTCTCTCTACTCCAAAGTGTTAGCGCTGTGCGTTCTCTCTACTCCAAAGTGTTAGCGCTGTGCGTTCTCTCTACTCCAGAGTGTTAACGCTGTGCGTTTTCTCTATTTCAGTGTGATCGCTGTGCGTTCTCTGAACCCCAGAATGTTAGCGCTGTGCGTTCTCTCTACTCCAGAGTGTTAGCGCTGTGCGTTCTCTCTACTCGAGAGTGTTAACGTTGTGCGTTCTCTCTACTCCAGAGTGTTAGCGCTGTGCGTTCTCTCGACTCGAGAGTGTTAACGTTGTGCGTTCTCTCTACTTCAGAGTGCTGGCGCTGTTCGTTCTGTTTCCAGAGTGTTAGCGCTGTGCGTTCTCTCTACTCCAGAGTGTTAGCGCTGTGCGTTCTCTCTAATCCAGAGTGTTAACGCAGTGCGGTCTCTCTACACCAGACTGTTAGCATTTTGCGTTCTCTCGGCTCCAGATTGTTAGCGCTGTGCGTTCTCTGTCCAGAGTTTAAGCGCTGTGCTTTCTCTCTACTCCAGTGTTCGCGCTCTGCGTTCTCTCTACTCCAGTGTAAGCGCTGTGCGTTCTCTCTACTCCAGCGTGTTAGCGCTCTGCGTTCTCTCTACTCCAGTGTTAGCGCTGTGCGTTCTCTCTAATCCACTGTGTTAACGCAGTGCAGTCTCTCTACTCCAGACTGTTAGCACTTTGCGTTCTCTCAGCTCCAGATTGTTAGCGCTGTGCGTTCTCTGTCCAGAGTGTAAGCGCTGTGCGTTCTCTCTACTCCAGTGTTAACGCTCTGCGTTCCCTCTACTCCAGTGTTAGCGCTGTGCGTTCTCTCTACTTCAGAGTTTTAGCGCTGTGCGTACTCTGAACTACAGCCTTTTAGCGCTGTGCGTTCTCTCTACTCCAGAGCGTTCGTGCTGTGCGTTCTCTGAACTCCAGAATTTAGCGCTGTGGGTTCTCTGAACTCCAGCGTGTTAGCGCTGTGCATTCTTTCTACTCCAGAGTGTTAGCGCTGTGCGTTCTCTGAACTCCAGCGTATTAGCGCTGTGCATTCTCTGAACTCCAGAAAGTTAGCGCTCTGCGTTCTCAGAACTGCAGAGTGTTAGCGCTGTGCATTCTCTCTACTGCAGAGTGTTAACGCTGTGCGTTCTATGAACTCCAGAGTGTTAGCGCTGTACGAACTCTGAACTCCAGAGTGTGATCGCTGTGCATTCTCTGAACTCCAGTGTGTTAGTGCTGTGCGTTCTCTCTACTCCAGACTGTTAGCGCTGTGCGTTCTCTCTACTTCAGCGTGTTAATGCTGTGCATTCTCTCTACTCCAGAGTGTTAGCGCTGTGCCTTCTCTCTACTCCAGAGTGTTAGCGCTGTGCATTCTCTCCACTCCAGCGTGTTACCGCTGTGCGTTCTCTGAACTCCAGCGTGTTAGCGCTGTGCGTTCTCTCCACTCCAGCGTGTTACCGCTGTGCGTTCTCTGAACTCCAGCGTGTTAGCGCTGTGCGTTCTCTGAACTCCAGAGAGTTAGCGCTGTGCATTATCTCTATTCCAGCGTGTTAGCGCTGTGCGTTCTCTGAACTCCAGATTGTTAGCGCTGTGCGTTCTCTCTACTTCAGAGTGCTAGCGCTGTGTGTTCTCTGAACTGGAGACTGTTAGCGCTGTGCGTTCTCTCTACTTCAGAGTTAACGCTGTGCGTTCTCTGAACTCCAGAGTGTGATCGCTGTGCATTCTCTGAACTCCAGTGTGTTAGTGCTGTGCGTTCACTCTACTTCAGAGTGTTAGCACTGTGCATACTCTGAACTCCAGCGTGTTAGCACTGTGCATTCTCTCTCCTCCAGACTGTTTGCTCTTTGCGTTCTCTCTGCTCCAGAGTGTTAGCGCTGTGCGTTTTCTCTACTTCAGATTATTACCGCTGTGACTTCTCTGAACTCCAGTGTGTTAGTGCTGTGCATTCACTCTACTTCAGAGTGTTAGCGCTGTGCATTCTCTGAACTCCAGCGTGTTAGCGCTGTGCGGCCTCTCTAGTCCAGAGTGTTAGCGCTGTGCGTTCTCTCTCCTCCAGACTGTTTGCTCTTTGCATTCTCTCTGCTCCAGAATGTTAGCGCTGTGCATTCTGTCTACTCCAGTGTTAGCGCTGTGCGTTCTCTCTACTCCAGAGTGTTAGTGCTGTGCGTTCTCTCTACTCCAGTGTTAGCGCTGTGCGTTCTCTCTACTCCAGAGTGTTAGCGCTGTGCATTCTCTCTACTCCAGTGTTAGCGCTGTGCATTCTCTCTACTCCAGAGTGTTAGTGCTGTGCATTCACTCTACTCCAGTGTTAGCGCTGTGCGTTGTCTCTACTCCAGAGTGCTGGCGCTGTGACTTCTCTGAGCTGCTGAGTGTTAGCGCTGTGCATTCTCTCTACTCCAAAGTGTTAGCGCTGTGCGTTCTCTCTACTCCAGAGTGTTAACGCTGTGCGTTTTCTCTATTTCAGTGTGATCGCTGTGCGTTCTCTGAACCCCAGAGTGTTAGCGCTGTGCGTTCTCTCTACTCCAGAATGTTAGCGCTGTGCATTCTCTCTACTCCAGAGTGTTAGCGCTGTGCGTTCTCTCTACTCCAGAGTGTTAGCGCTGTGCGTTCTCTCTACTCCAAAGTGTTAGCGCTGTGCGTTCTCTCTACTCCAGAGTGTTAGCGCTGTGCGTTCTCTCTACTCCAGAGTGTTAGCGCTGTGCGTTCTCTCTACTCCAAAGTGTTAGCGCTGTGCCTTCTCTCTACTCCAAAGTGTTAGCGCTGTGCTTTCTCTCTACTCCAGAGTGTTAGCGTTGTGCGTTCTCTCTACTCCAGAGTGTTAGCGCTGTGCTTTCTCTCTACTCCAGAGTGTTACCACTGTGCGTATCTCCACTCCAGAGTGTTAACGTTGTGCGTTGTCTCTACTTCAGATTATTGGTGCTGTTCGTTCTCTTTCCAGAGTGTTAGCTCTGAGCGTTCTCTCTACTTCAGACTGTAGGCGCTGTTCGTTCTATTTCCAGAGTGTTAGCTCTGTGCGTTCTCTCTACTCCAGAGTGTTAGCGCTGTGCGTTCTCTCTAATCCAGAGTGTTAACGCAGTGCGGTCTCTCTACTCCAGACTGTTAGCACTTTGCGTTCTGTCGGCTCCAGATTGTTAGCGCTGTGCGTTCTCTGTCCAGAGTTTAAGCGCTGTGCTTTCTCTCTACTCCAGTGTTAGCCCTCTGCGTTCTCTCTACTCCAGTGTTAGCGCTGTGCATTCTCTCTAATCCAGAGTGTTAACGCAGTGCGGTCTCTCTACTCCAGAATGTTTGCACTTTGCGTTCTCTCACCTCCAAATTGTTAGCGCTGTGCGTTCTCTGTCCAGAGTGTAAGCGCTGTGCGTTCTCTCTACTCCAGTGTTAACGCTCTGCGTTCCCTCTACTCCACTGTTAGCGCTGTGCGTTCTTTCTACTTCAGAGTTTTAGCACTGTGCGTACTCTGAACTCCAGCGTTTTAGCGCTGTGCGTTCACTCTACTCCAGAGCGTTAACGCTGTGCATTCTCTGAACTCCAGAATTTAGCGCTGTCGGTTCTCTGAACTCCAGCGTGTTAGCGCTGTGCATTCTCTGAACTCCAGAGAGTTAGCGCTGTGCGTTCTCTCTACTCCAGAGTGTTAGCGCTGTGCGTTCTCTGAACTGCAGAGTGTTAGCGCTGTGCGTTCTCTCTACTTCAGTGTTAGCGTTGTGCATTCTCTGAACTCCAGAGAGTTAGCGCTGTGCATTCTCTCTATTCCAGCCTGTTAGCGCTGTGCGTTCACTGAACTCCAGATTGTTAGCGCTGTATGTTCTCTGACCTCCAGAGTGTGATCGCTGTGCATTCTCTGAACTCCAGTGTGTTAGTGCTGTGCATTCTCTCTACTTCAGAGTGTTAGCGCTGTGACTTCTCTGATCTCCAGCCTGTTAGCGCTGTGCGTTCTCTCTACTCCAGTGTTAGCGCTGTGCGTTCTTTCTACTCGAGAGTGTTAGCGCTGTGCGTTCTCTGAACTCCAACGTATTAGCGCTGTGCCTTCTCAGAACTGCAGAGTGTTAGCACTGTGCGTTCTCTCTCCTCCAGAGTGTTAGCGCTGTGCGTTCTATGAACTCCAGAGTGTTAGCGCTGTACGAACTCTGAACTCCAGAGTGTGATCGCTGTGCATTCTCTGAACTCCAGTGTGTTAGTTCTGTGCGTTCTCTCTACTCCAGAGTGTTAGCGCTGTGCAATCTCTCTACTTCAGCGTGTTAATGCTGTGCTTTCTCTCTACTCCAGAGTGTTAGCGCTGTGCCTTCTCTCTACTCCAGAGTGTTTGCTCTTTGCGTTCTCTCTGCTCCAGAGTGTTAGCGCTATGCATTCTCTCTACTCCAGTGTTAGCGCTGTGCGTTCTCTCTACTCCAGAGTGTTAGCGCTGTGCGTTCTGTCCAATCCAGAGTGTTAACGCTGTGCATTTTCTCTATTTCAGTGTTATCGCTGTGCGTTCTCTGAACCCCAGAGTGTTAGCGCTGTGCGTTCTCTCTACTCCAGAGCTTTAACATTGTGCGTTCTCTCTACTTCAGACTGTTGGCACTGTTCGTTCTCTTTCCAGAGTGTTAGCGCTGTGCGTTCTCTCTACTCCAGAG
This sequence comes from Somniosus microcephalus, assembly GCF_052327205.1. Lineage (NCBI taxonomy): Eukaryota > Metazoa > Chordata > Chondrichthyes > Squaliformes > Somniosidae > Somniosus > Somniosus microcephalus. The sequence goes on from NC_140997.1 coordinate 133,068,801, forward strand.
TGTTAGCGCTGTGTGTACTCTGAACTCCAGCGTTTTAGCGCTGTGCGTTCTCTCTGCTGCAGTGTTAGCGCTGTGCGTTCTCTCTACTCCAGAGTGTTAGCGCTGTGCGTTCTCTCTACTCCAGATTGTTAACGCTGTGCGTTCTCTCTACTTCAGTGTTAGCGCTGTGCTTTCTCTGAACTCCAGAGTGTTAGCGCTGTGCGTTCTCTGAATTCCAGCGTGTTAGCGCTGTGCATTCACTGAACTCCAGTGTGTTAGTGCTGTGCGTTCTCTTTACATCAGAGTGTTAGCGCTGTGACTTCTCTGAACTCGAGCATGTTAGCGCTGTGCATTCTATCTACTACAGTGATAGCGCTGTGCGTTCTCTCTACTACAGAGTGTTAGCGCTGTGACTTCTCTGAGCTGCTTAGTGTTAACGCTGTGCATTCTCTCTACTCCAGAGTGTTAGCGCTGTGCATTCTCTGAACTCCAGAGAGTTAGCGCTGTGCGTTCTGTCTACTCCAGAGTGTTAGCGCTGTGCGTTCTCAGAAATGCAGAGTTTTAGCGCTGTGCGTTCTCTCTACTTCAGTGTTAGCGCTGTGCGTTCTATGAACTCCAGAGTATTAGCGCTGTACGTTCTCTGAACTCATGAGTGTGATCGCTGTGCATTCTCTGAACTCCAGTGTGTTCGCGCTGTGCGTTCCCTGTCCAGAGTGTATGCGCTGTGCGTTCTCTCTACTCCAGTGTTAGCATTGGGCGTTCTCTGTCCAGAGTGTAAGCGCTGTGCGTTCTCGCTACTCCAGTTTTAGCGCTCTGCGTTTTCTCTACTCCAGTGTTAGCGCAGTGTGTTCTCTCTACTTCAGAGTGTTAGCGCTGTATGAACTCTGAACTCCAGAGTGTGATCTCTGTGCAGCCTCTGAGCTCCAGTGTGTTAGTGCTGTGCGTTCTCTCTACTCCAGAGTCTTAGCACTGTGCAATCTCTCTACTTCAGCGTGTTAAAGCTGTGCGTTCTCTCTACTTCAGAGTGTTAGCGCTGTGCCTTCTCTCTACTCCAGAGTGTTAGCGCTGTGCTTTCTCTCTACTCCAGCGTGTTACCGCTGTGCGTTTTCTGAACTCCAGCGTGTTAGCGCTGTGCGTTCTCTGAACTCCAGAGAGTTAGCGCTGTGCATTATCTCTATTCCAGCGTGTTAGCGCTGTGCGTTCTCTGAACTCCAGATTGATAGCGCTGTGCGTTCTCTCTACTTCAGAGTGCTAGCGCTGTGTGTTCTCTGAAAGGCAGAGTGTTAGCGCTGTGCGTTCTCTCAACTTCAGTGTTAACGCTGTGCGTTCTCTGAACTCCAGAGTGTGATCGCTGTGCATTCTCTGAACTCCAGTGTGTTAGTGCTGTGCGTTCACTCTACTTCAGAGTGTTAGCGCTGTGCATTCTCTCTCCTCCAGACTGTTTGCTATTTGCGTTCTCTCTGCTCCAGAGTGTTAGCGCTGTGCGTTCTCTCTACTTCAGATTAATAGCGCTGTGACTTCTCTGAACTCCAGTGTGTTAGTGCTGTGCGTTCACTCAACTTCAGAGTGTTAGCGCTGTGCGTTCTCTCTACTCCAGAGTGTTAGCGCTGTGCGTTCTCTCTACTCCAGAGTGTTAGCGCTGTGCGTTCTCTCTACTCCAGAGTGTTAGCGCTGTGCATTCTCTCTACTCCAGAGTGTTAACGATGTGCGTTTTCTCTATTTCAGTGAGTTCGCTGTGCGTTCTCTGAACTCCAGTGTGTTAGCGCTGTGCGTTCTCTCTACTCCAGAGTGTTAACGCTGTGCATTTTCTCTATTTCAGTGTGATCGCTGTGCGCTCTATGAACTCCAGAGTATTAGCGCTGTATGTTCTCTGAACTCCAGAGTGTGATCGCTGTGCATTCTCTGAACTCCAGTGTGTTAGTGCTGTGCATTCTCTGTCCAGATTGTATGCGCTGTGCATTCTCTCTACTCCAGTGTTAGCGTTGTGCGTCCTCTGTCCAGAGTGTAAGCGCTGTGCGTTCTCGCTACTCCAGTTTTAGCGCTCTGCGTTCTCTCTACTCCAGTGTTAGCGCTGTGTGTTCTCTCTATTTCAAAGTGTTAGCGCTGTACGAACTCTGAACTCCAGAGTGTTAGCGCTGTGCCTTCTCTCTACTCCAGAGTGTTAGAGCTGTGTGTTCTCTCTACTCCAGCGTGTTACCGCTGTGCGTTCTCTGAACTCCAGCGTGTTAGTGCTGTGCGTTCTCTGAACTCCAGAGAGTTAGCACTGTGCATTATCTCTATTCCAGAGTGTTAGCGCTGTGCGTTCTCTGAACTCCAGATTGTTAGTGCTGTGCGTTCTCTCTACTTCAGAGTGCTAGCGCTGTGTGTTCTCTGAACTGCAGAGTGTTAGCGCTGTGCGTTCTCTCTACTTCAGTGTTAACGCTGTGCGTTCTCTGAACTCCAGAGTGTGATCGCTGTGCATTCTCTGAACTCCAGTGTGTTAGTGCTGTGCATTCACTCTACTTCAGATGTTAGCGCTGTGCATTCTCTGAACTCCAGCGTGTTAGCGCTGTGCGGTCTCTCTAAACCAGAGTGTTAGCGCTGTGCGTTCTCTCTCCTCCAGACAGTTTGCTCTTTGCGTTCTCTCTGCTCCAGAGTGTTAGCGCTGTGCGTCCTCTCTACTTCAGATTATTAGCGCTGTGACTTCTCTGAACTCCTGTGTGTTAGTGCTGTGCGTTCACTCTACTTCAGAGTGTTAGCGCTGTGCATTCTCTGAACTCCAGCGTGTTAGCGCTGTGCGGTCTCTCTAGACCAGAGTATTAGCGCTGTGCGTTCTCTCTCATCCAGACTGTTTACTCTTTGCGTTCTCTCTGCTCCAGAGTGTTAGAGCTGTGCATTCTCTCTACTCCAGCGTGTTACCGCTGTGCGTTCTCTGAACTCCAGCGTGTAAGCGCTGTGCGTTCTCTGAACTCCAGAGAGCTAGCGCTGTGCATTATCTCTATTCCAGCGTGTTAGCGCTGTGCGTTCTCTGAACTCCAGATTGTTAGCGCTGTGCGTTCTCTCTACTTCAGAGTGCTAGCGCTGTGTGTTCTCTGAACTGCAGAGTGTTAGCGCTGTGCGTTCTCTCTACTCCAGAGTGTTAACATTGTGCGTTCTCTCTACTTCAGACTGTTGGCGCTGTTCGTTCTCTTTCCAGAGTGTTAGCTCTGTGCGTTCTCTCTACTCCAGAGTGTTAGCGCTGTGCATTCTCTCTACTCCAGAGTGTTAGCGCTGTGCGTTCTCTCTACCCCAGAGTGTTATCGCTGTGTATTCTCTCTACTCCAGAGTGTTAGCGCTGTGCGTTCTCTCTACTCCAGAGTGTTAGCACTGTGCATTCTCTCTAATCCAGAGTGTTAACGCAGTGCGGTCTCTCTACTCCAGACTGTTAGCACTTTGCGTTCTCTCAGCTCCAGATTGTTAGCGCTGTGCGTTCTCTTTCCAGAGTGTAAGCGCTGTGCGTTCTCTCTACTCCAGTGTTAGTGCTCTGCGTTCTCTCTACTCCAGTGTTAGCGCTGTGCGTTCTATCTACTTCAGAGTGTTAGCGCTATGTGTACTCTGAACTCCAGCGTTTTAGCGCTGTGCGTTCTCTCTGCTCCAGTGTTAGCGCTATGCATTCTCTCTACTCCAGAGTGTTAGCGCTGTGCGTTCTCTCTACTCCAGAGTGTTAGCGCTGTGCGTTCTCTCTACTCCAGATTGTTAACGCTGTGCGATCTCTCTACTTCAGTGTTAGCGCTGTGCTTTCTCTGAACTCCAGAGTGTTAGCGCTGTGCGTTCTCTGAATTCCAGCGTGTTAGCGCTGTGCCTTCACTGAACTCCAGATTGTTAGCGCTGTACGTTCTCTGAACTCCAGAGTGTGATCGCTGTGCATTCTCTGAACTCCAGTGTGTTAGTGCTGTGCGTTCTCTTTACATCAGAGTGTTAGCGCTGTGACTTCTCTGAACTCCAGCATGTTAGCGCTGTGCGTTCTCTCTACTACAGTGATAGCGCTGTGCGTTCTATGAACTCCAGTGTATTAGCGCTGTACGTTCTCTGAACTCATGAGTGTGATCGCTGTGCATTCTGTGAACTCCAGTGTGTTAGTGCTGTGCGTTCTCTGTCCAGAGTGTATGCGCTGTGCGTTCTCTCTACTCCAGTGTTAGCATTGTGCGTTCTCTGTCCAGAGTGTAAGCGCTGTGCGTTCTCGCTACTCCAGTTTTAGCGCTCTGCGTTTTCTCTACTCCAGTGTTAGCGCAGTGTGTTCTCTCTACTTCAGAGTGTTAGCGCTGTACGAACTCTGAACTCCAGAGTGTGATCGCTGTGCAGTCTCTGAACTCCAGTGTGTTGGTGCTGTGCGTTCTCTCTACTCCAGAGTGTTAGCACTGTGCAATCTCTCTACTTCAGCGTGTTAATGCTGTGCGTTCTCTCTACTCCAGAGTGTTAGCGCTGTGCCTTCTCTCTACTCCAGAGTGTTAGCGCTGTGCATTCTCTCTACTCCAGCGTGTTACCGCTGTGCATTCTCTGAACTCCAGCGTGTTAGCGCTGTGCGTTCTCTGAACTCCAGAGAGTTAGCGCTGTGCATTATCTCTATTCCAGCGTGTTAGCGCTGTATGTTCTCTGAACTGCAGAGTGTTAGTGCTGTGCGTTCTCTCTACTCCAGTGTTAGTGCTCTGCGTTCTCTCTACTCCAGTGTTAGCGCTGTGCGTTCTATCTACTTCAGAGTGTTAGCGCTGTGTGTACTCTCAACTCCAGCGTTTTAGCGCTGTGCGTTCTCTCTGCTCCAGTGTTAGCGCTGTGCATTCTCTCTACTCCAGAGTGTTAGCACTGTGCGTCCTCTGAACTCCAGAGTTTAGCGCTGTGCATTCTCTCTACTCCAGAGTGTTAGCGCTGTGCGTTCTCTACTCCAGAGTGTTAGCGCTGTGCGTTCTCTCTACTCCAGAGTGTTAGCGCTGTGCATTCTCTCTACTCCAGATTGTTAACGCTGTGCGATCTCTCTACTTCAGTGTTAGCGCTGTGCTTTCTCTGAACTCCAGAGTGTTAGCGCTGTGCGTTCTCTGAATTCCAGCGTGTTAGCGCTGTGCATTCACTGAACTCCAGATTGTTAGCGCTGTACGTTCTCTGAACTCCAGAGTGTGATCGCTGTGCATTCCCTGAACTCCAGTGTGTTAGTGCTGTGCGTTCTCTTTACATCAGAGTGTTAGCGCTGTGACTTCTCTGAACTCGAGCATGTTAGCGCTGTGCATTCTCTCTACTACAGTGATAGCGCTGTGCGTTCTCTCTACTACAGAGTGTTAGCGCTGTGCGTTCTCTGAACTCCAGAGAGTTAGCGCTGTGCGTTCTGTCTACTCCAGAGTGTTAGCGCTGTGCGTTTTCAGAAATGCAGAGTTTTAGCGCTGTGCGTTCTCAGTTCAGTTCAGTTCAAATGCTTTATTGGCATGAAAGTTTACAGAGAACCATATTGCCAAAGCTTACATAGCAAAAAGGTACATTTTTCCAACATTCTGTAGGTGTCAATCGATTTGACATTTGTTGGGTATATACAATATTACTTTTAAACAATATTAATTTTAAACAGTCTTTCTACTTCATTTGGTACGTTCAATATTAATTTTAAACAGTCTTACTTTTAAACAGTCCTCAGGTTGTGACATGTTGTTACATATTTAGCCCCAAGGTATGGTCTGTCTCCTTCTCCTAGGACTAATCTCAATTTTGACAGATCATCCAATTCCTTGAAATCTGGGGTTGTTTGGCTTAGCTTGTTGAATAATATGTTTCTTGATGTGTTGAATTTTTCGCATTTTAGGAGGAAATGCATTTCTGTTTCAACCTCGCCAGCCAGACATTGATCGCATATTCTATTCTCTCTAGGCTGCCAGGATTTCTTGTATCTGCCTTTTTCAATTTCCAGTTGGTGGTCGCTTAGTCTGTACCTGGTGAGGGTCTGTCTCTGTTTTGTGTCTCTGATGGTCGTGAGGTAGTCTGCCAGTTTATATTCTCTTTTTAGGGCCCGGTAACATTCTAATCTGCTTTGGCTTTCGGTTATTTTGTTCCAATGTTCCAGGTAGGTTTCTTTGCATTGTTTAATGATTTGGTTCACTCGGATTGGTGTTTGGACGGCTGTGTTGGTCTGGGGCTGGTCAGGGTCCGGCTGAGTACTTCGTTTCAGTAGCAGCTGACTCAGGGGACTCTTTTCTGGGTTTAGCTCTTGGGTCTGAAAGGCTTTGAAATGAAGGGTGTCTGGGGAGCTAGATTTGAGGTGATTTAGGAAGTTTAGTGCTCGTTTTCTCTCTACTTCAGTGTTAGCGCTGTGCGTTCTATGAACTCCAGTGTATTAGCGCTGTACGTTCTCTGAACTCATGAGTGTGATTGCTGTGCATTCTGTGAACTCCAGTGTGTTAGTGCTGTGCGTTCTCTGTCCAGAGTGTATGCGCTGTGCGTTCTCTCTACTCCAGTGTTAGCATTGTGCGTTCTCTGTCCAGAGTGTAAGCGCTGTGCGTTCTCGCTACTCCAGTTTTAGCGCTCTGCGTTTTCTCTACTCCAGTGTTAGCGCAGTGTGTTCTCTCTACTTCAGAGTGTTAGTGCTGTACGAACTCTGAACTCCAGAGTGTGATCGCTGTGCAGTCTCTGAACTCCAGTGTGTTAGTGCTGTGCGTTCTCTCTACTCCAGAGTGTTAGCGCTGTGCGTTCCCTCTTTTCCAGCGTGTTACCGCTGTGCATTCTCTGAACTCCAGCGTGTTAGCGCTGTGCGTTCTCTGAACTCCAGAGAGTTAGCGCTGTGCATTATCTCTATTCCAGTGTGTTAGCGTTGTGTGTTCCCTGAACTGCAGAGTGATAGCGCTGTGCGTTCTCTCTACTTCAGTGTTAACGCTGTGCGTTCTCTGAACTCCAGAGAGTTAGCGCCGTGCATTATCTCTATTCCAGTGTGTTAGCGCTGTGTGTTCCCTGAACTGCAGAGTGATAGCGCTGTGCGTTCTCTCTACTTCAGTGTTAACGCTGTGCGTTCTCTGAACTCCAGAGTGTGATCGCTGTGCATTCTCTGAACTCCAGTGTGTTAGTGCTGTGCGTTCACTCTACTTCAGAGTGCTAGCGCTGTGCATTCTCTCTCCTCCAGACTGTTTGCTATTTGCGTTCTCTCTGCGCCAGAGTGTTAGCGCTGTGCGTTCTCTCTACTTCAGATTAATAGCGCTGTGCATTCTCTGAACTCCAGTGTGTTAGTGCTGTGCGTTCACTCTACTTCAGGGTGTTAGCGCTGTGCGTTCTCTCTACTCCAGAGTGTTAGCGCTGTGCGTTCTCTCTACTCCAGAGTGTTAACTATGTGCGTTTACTCTATTTCAGTGTGATCACTGTGCGTTCTCTGAACCCCAGAGTGTTAGCGCTGTGCATTCTCTCTACTCCAGAGTGTTAGCAATGTGCATTCTCTCTACTCCAGAGTGTTAGCGCTGTGCATTCTCTCTACTCCAGAGTGTTAGCGCTGTGCGTTCTCTCTACTCCAGAGTGTTAGCGCTGTGCGTTCTCTCTACTCCAGAGTGTTAACGCTGTGCATTTTCTCTATTTCAGTGTGATCGCTGTGCATTCTATGAACTCCAGAGTATTAGCGCTGTGCGTTCTCTGTCCAGAGTGTATGCGCTGTGCGTTCTCTCTACTCCAGTGTTAGCGTTGTGCGTTCTCTGTCCAGAGTGTAAGCGCTGTGCGTTCTCGCTACTCCAGTTTTAGCGCTCTGCGTTCTCTCTACTCCAGTGTTAGCGCTGTGTGTTCTCTCTATTTCAGAGTGTTAGCGCTGTACGAACTCTGAACTCCAGAGTGTTAGCGCTGTGCCTTCTCTCTACTCCAGAGTGTTAGAGCTGTGTGTTCTCTCTACTCCAGCGTGTTACCGTTGTGCGTTCTCTGAACTCCAGCGTGTTAGCGCCGTGCATTCTCTCAACTTCAGAGTGCTAGCGCTGTGTGTTCTCTGAACTGCAGAGTGTTAGCGCTGTGCGTTCTCTCTACTTCAGTGTTAACGCTGTGCGTTCTCTGAACTCCAGAGTGTGATCGCTGTGCATTCTCTGAACTCCAGTGTGTTAGTGCTGTGCGTTCACTCTACTTCAGAGTGCTAGCGCTGTGCATTCTCTCTCCTCCAGACTGTTTGCTATTTGCGTTCTCTCTGCTCCAGAGTGTTAGCGCTGTGCGTTCTCTCTACTTCAGATTAATAGTGCTGTGACTTCTCTGAACTCCAGTGTGTTAGTGCTGTGCGTTCACTCTACTTCAGAGTGTTAGCGCTGTGCATTCTCTGAACTCCAGCGTGTTAGCGCTGTGCGGTCTCTCTCGTCCAGAGTGTTAGCGCTGTGCGTTTTCTCTCCTCCAGACAGTTTGCTCTTTGCGTTCTCTCTGCTCCAGAGTGTTAGCGCTGTGCGTTCTCTCTACTTCAGATTATTAGCGCTGTGACTTCTCTGAACTCCAGTGTGTTAGTGCTGTGCATTCACTCCACTTCAGAGTGTTAGCGCTGTGCATTCTCTGAACTCCAGCGTGTTAGCACTGTGCAGTCTCTCTAGACCAGAGTGTTAGCGCTGTGCGTTCTCTCTCATCCAGACTGTTGACTCTTTGCGTTCTCTCTGCTCCAGAGTGTTAGCGCTGTGCATTCTCTCTACTCCAGAGTGTTAGCGCTGTGCATTTTCTCTATTTCAGTGTGATCGCTGTGCGTTCTCTGAACCCCAAAGTGTTAGTGCTGTGCATTCTCTCTACTCCAGAGTGTTAGCGCTGTGCATTCTCTCTGCTCCAGAGTGTTAGCGCTGTGCATTCTCTCTACACCAGCTTGTTTGCGCTGTGCATTCTCTCTACTCCAGAGTGTTAACGCTGTGCGTTTTCTCTATTTCAGTGTGATCGCTGTGCGTTCTCTGAAACCCAGAATGTTAGCGCTGTGCGTTCTCTCTACTCCAGAGTGTTAACATTGTGCGTTCTCTCTACTCCAGAGTGTTAGCGCTGTGCATTCTCTCTACTCCAGAGTGTTAGCGCTGTGCGTTCTCTCTACTCCAGAGTGTTAACGCTGTGTGTTCTCTCTACTTCAGAGTGTTAGTGCTGTGCGTTCTCTCTACTCCAGAGTGTTAGCACTGTGCAATCTCTCTACTTCAGCGTGTTAATGCTGTGCGTTCTCTCTACTTCAGAGTGTTAGCTCTGTGCCTTCTCTCTACTCCAGAGTGTTAGCGCTGTGCGTTCTCTCTACTCCAGCGTGTTACTGCTGTGCATTCTCTGAACTCCAGCGTGTTAGAGCTGTGCGTTCTCTGAACTCCAGAGAGTTAGCGCTGTGCATTATCTCTATTCCAGCGTGTTAGCGCTGTGCGTTCTCTGAACTCCAGATTGATAGCGCTGTGCGTTCTCTTTACTTCAGAGTGCTAGCGCTGTGTGTTCTCTGAACTGCAGAGTGTTAGCGCTGTGCGTTCTCTCTACTTCAGTGTTAACGCTGTGCGTTCTCTGAACTCCAGAGTGTGATCGCTGTGCATTCTCTGAACTCCAGTGTGTTAGTGCTGTGCGTTCACTCTACTTCAGAGTATTAGCGCTGTGCATTCTCTCTCCTCCAGACTGTTTGCTATTTGCATTCTCTCTGCTCCAGAGTGTTAGCGCTGTGCGTTCTCTCTACTTCAGATTAATAGCGCTGTGACTTCTCTGAACTCCAGTGTGTTAGTGCTGTGCGTTCACTCAAGTTCAGAGTGTTAGCGCTGTGCGTTTTCTCTACTCCAGAGTGTTAGCGCTGTGCGTTCTCTCTACTCCAGAGTGTTAGCGCTGTGCGTTCTCTCTACTCCAGTGTTAGCGTTGTGCGTTCTCTGTCCAGAGTGTAAGCGCTGTGCGTTCTCGCTACTCCAGTTTTAGCGCTCTGCGTTCTCTCTACTCCAGTGTTAGCGCTCTGTGTTCTCTCTATTCAGAGTGTTAGCGCTGTGCCTTCTCTCTACTCCAGAGTGTTAGCGCTGTGCGTTCTCTCTACTTCAGATTAATAGCGCTGTGACTTCTCTGAACTCCAGTGTGTTAGTGCTGTGCGTTCAGAGTGTTAGCGCTGTGCGTTCTCTGTACTCCAGAGTGTTAGCGCTGTGCGTTCTCTCTACTCCAGAGTGTTAGCGCTGTGCGTTCTCTCTACTCCAGTGTTAGCGTTGTGCGTTCTCTGTCCAGAGTGTAAGCGCTGTGCGTTCTCGCTACTCCAGTTTTAGCGCTCTGCGTTCTCTCTACTCCAGTGTTAGCGCTCTGTGTTCTCTCTACTTCAGAGTGTTAGCGCTGTGCATTCTCTGAACTCCAGAGAGTTAGCACTGTGCATTCTCTCTATTCCAGCGTGTTAGCTCTGTGCATTCACTGATCTCCAGAGTGTTAGCGCTGGCGTTCTCTCTACTTCAGATTAATAGCGCTGTGACTTCTCTGAATTCCAGTGTGTTAGTGCTGTGCGTTCACTCTGCTTCAGAGTGTTAGCGCTGTGCGTTCTCTCTACTCCAGAGTGTTAGCGCTGTGCGTTCTCTCTACTCCAGAGTGTTAGTGCTGTGCGTTCTCTCTACTCCAGAGTGTTAGCGCTGTGCGTTCTCTCTACTCCAGAGTGTTAGTGCTGTGCGTTCTCTCTACTCCAGAGTGTTAACGATGTGCGTTTTCTCTATTTCAGTGTGATCGCTGTGCATTCACTGATCTCCAGAGTGTTAGCGCTGGCGTTCTCTCTACTTCAGATTAATAGCGCTGTGACTTCTCTGAACTCCAGTGTGTTAGTGCTGTGCGTTCACTCTACTTCAGAGTGTTAGCGCTGTGCATTCTCTGAACTCCAGCGTGTTAGCGCTGTGCGGTCTCTCTAGACCAGAGTGTTAGCGCTGTGCGTTCTCTCTCATCCAGACTGTTTACTCTTTGCATTCTCTCTGCTCCAGACTGTTAGAGCTGTGCATTCTCTCTACTCCAGCGTGTTACCGCTGTGCGTTCTCTGAACTCCAGCGTGTTAGCGCTGTGCGTTCTCTGAACTCCAGAGAGTTAGCGCTGTGCATTATCTCTATTCCAGCGTGTTAGCGCTGTGCTTTCTCTGAACTCCAGATTGTTAGCGCTGTGCGTTCTCTCTCCTTCAGAGTGCTAGCGCTGTGTGTTCTCTGAACTGCAGAGTGTTAGCGCTGTGCGTTCTCTCTACTTCAGTGTTAACGCTGTGCGTTCTCTGAACTCCAGAGTGTGATCGCTGTGCATTCTCTGAACTCCAGTGTGTTAGTGCTGTGCGTTCACTCTACTTCAGAGTGTTAGCGCTGTGCATTCTCTGAACTCCAGCGTGTTAGCGCTGTGCGGTCTCTCTAGTCCAGAGTGTTAGCGCTGTGCTTTTTCTCTCCTCCAGACAGTTTGCTCTTTGCGTTCTCTCTGCTCCAGAGTGTTAGCGCTGTGCGTTCTCTCTACTTCAGATTATTAGCGCTGTGACTTCTCTGAACTCCAGTTTTATAGTGCTGTGCGTTCACTCTGCTTCAGAGTGTTAGCGCTGTGCATTCTCTGAACTCCAGCGTGTTAGCGCTGTGCAGTCTCTCTAGACCAGAGTGTTAGCGCTGTGCGTTCTCTCTCATCCAGACTGTTTACTCTTTGCGTTCTCTCTGCTCCAGAGTGTTAGCGCTGTGCATTCTCTCTACACCAGTGTTAGCGCTGTGCGTTCTCTCTACTCCAGAGTGTTAGCGCTGTGCGTTCTCTCTACTCCAGAGTGTTAGCGCTGTGTGTTCACTCTACTCCAGAGTGTTAACGCTGTGCGTTCTCTCTACTTCAGAGTGTTAGCGCTGTACGAACTCTGAACTCCAGAGTGTGATCGCTGTGCAGTCTCTGAACTCCAGTGTGTTAGTGCTGTGCGTTCTCTCTACTCCAGAGTGTTAGCACTGTGCAATCTCTCTACTTCAGCGTGTTAATGCTGTGCGTTCTCTCTACTCCAGAGTGTTAGCGCTGTGCCTTCTCTCTGCTCCAGAGTGTTAGCGCTGTGCGTTCTCTCTACTCCAGCGTGTTACCGCTGTGCGTTCTCTGAACTCCAGCGTGTTAGAGCTGTGCGTTCTCTGAACTCCAGAGAGTTAGCGCTGTGCATTATCTCTATTCCAGCGTGTTAGCGCTGTGCGTTCTCTGAACTCCAGATTGATAGCGCTGTGCATTCTCTCTACTTCAGAGTGCTAGCGCTGTGTGTTCTCTGAACTGCAGAGTGTTAGCGCTGTGCGTTCTCTCTACTTCAGTGTTAACGCTGTGCGTTCTCTGAACTCCAGAGTGTGATCGCTGTGCATTCTCTGAACTCCAGTGTGTTAGTGCTGTGCGTTCACTCTCCTTCAGAGTGTTAGCGCTGTGCATTCTCTCTCCTCCAGACTGTTTGCTATTTGCGTTCGCTCTGCTCCAGAGTGTTAGCGCTGTGCATTCTCTCTACTTCAGATTAATAGCGCTGTGACTTCTCTGAACTCCAGTGTGTTAGTGCTGTGCGTTCACTCTACTTCAGAGTGCTAGCGGTGTGCGTTCTCTCTACTCCAGAGTGTTAGCGCTGTGCGTTCTCTCTACTCCAGAGTGTTAACTATGTGCGTTTACTCTATTTCAGTGTGATCACTGTGCGTTCTCTGAACCCCAGAGTGTTAGCGCTGTGCATTCTCTCTACTCCAGAGTGTTAGCGCTGTGCGTTCTCTCTACTCCAGCGTGTTAGCGCTGTGCATTCTCTCTACTCCAGAGTGTTAGCGCTGTGCGTTCTCTGAACTCCAGCGTGTAAGCGCTGTGCGTTCTCTGAACACCAGAGAGTTAGCGCTGTGCATTCTCTCTACTCCAGAGTGTTAGCGCTGTGCGTTCTCTCTACTCCAGAGTGTTAACGCTGTGCATTTTCTCTATTTCAGTGTGATCGCTGTGCATTCTATGAACTCCAGAGTATTAGCGCTGTACGTTCTCTGAACTCCAGAGTGTGATCGCTGTGCATTCTCTGAACTCCAGTGTGTTAGTGCTGTGCGTTCTCTGTCCAGAGTGTATGCGCTGTGCGTTCTCTCTACTCCAGTGTTAGCGTTGTGCATTCTCTGTCCAGAGTGTAAGCGCTGTGCGTTCTCGCTACTCCAGTTTTAGCGCTCTGCGTTCTCTCTACTCCAGTGTTAGCGCTGTGTGTTCTCTTTATTTCAGAGTGTTAGCGCTGTACGAACTCTGAACTCCAGAGTGTTAGCGCTGTGCCTTCTCTCTACTCCAGAGTGTTAGAGCTGTGTGTTCTCTCTACTCCAGCGTGTTACCGTTGTGCGTTCTCTGAACTCCAGCGTGTTAGCGCTGTGCGTTCTCTCTACTTCAGTGTTAACGCTGTGCGTTCTCTGAACTCCAGAGCGTGATCGCTGTGCATTCTCTGAACTCCAGTGTGTTAGTGCTGTGCGTTCACTCTACTTCAGAGTGTTAGCGCTGTGCATTCTCTGAACTCCAGCGTGTTAGCGCTGTGCGGTCTCTCTAGTCCAGAGTGTTCGCACTGTGCGTTCTCTCTCCTCCAGACAGTTTGCTCTTTGTGTTCTCTCTGCTCCAGAGTGTTAGCGCTGTGCGTTCTCTCTACTTCAGATTATTAGCGCTGTGACTTCTCTGAACTCCAGTGTGTTAATGCTGTGCGTTCACTCTACTTCAGAGTGTTAGCGCTGTGCATTCTCTGAGCTCCAGCGTGTTAGCGCTGTGTGGTCTCTCTAGACCAGAGTGTTAGCGCTGTGCGTTCTCTCTCATCAAGACTGTTTACTCTTTGCGTTCTCTCTGCTCCAGAGTGTTAGAGCTGTGCGTTCTCTCTACTCCAGCGTGTTACCGCTGTGCGTTCTCTGAACTCCAGCGTGTTAGCGCTGTGCGTTCTCTGAACTCCAGATTGTTAGCGCTGTGCGTTCTCTCTACTTCAGAGTGCTAGCGCTGTGTGTTCTCTGAACTGCAGAGTGTTAGCGCTGTGCGTTCTCTCTACTTCAGTGTTAACGCTGTGCGTTCTCTGAACTCCAGAGTGTGATCGCTGTGCATTCTCTGAACTCCAGTGTGTTAGTACTGTGCGTTCACTCTACTTCAGAGTGTTAGCGCTGTGCATTCTCTGAACTCCAGCGTGTTAGCGCTGTGCGGTCTCTCTAGTCCAGAGTGTTAGCGCTGTGCGTTTTCTCTCCTCCAGACAGTTTGCTCTTTGTGTTCTCTCTGCTCCAGAGTGTTAGCTCTGTGCGTTCTCTCTACTTCAGATTATTAGCGCTGTGACTTCTCTGAACTCCAGTTTGTTAGTGCTGTGCGTTCACTCTGCTTCAGAGTGTTAGCGCTGTGCAGTCTCTCCAGACCAGAGTGTTAGCGCTGTGCGTTCTCTCTCATCCAGACTGTTTACTCTTTGCGTACTCTCTGCTCCAGAGTGTTAGTGCTGTGCATTCTCTCTACACCAGTGTTAGCGCTGTGCGTTCTCTCTACTCCAGAGTGTTAGCGCTGTGCGTTCTCTCTACTCCAGAGTGTTAGTGCTGTGCATTCTCTCTACACCAGTGTTAGCGCTGTGCGTTCTCTCTACTCCAGAGTGTTAGCGCTGTGCATTCTCTCTACTCCAGAGTGTTAGCGCTGTGCGTTTTCTCTATTTCAGTGTGATCGCTGTGCGTTCTCTGAAACCCAGAATGTTAGCGCTGTGCGTTCTCTCTACTCCAGAGTGTTAGCGCTGTGCATTCTCTCTACTCCAGACTGTTAGCGCTGTGCGTTCTCTCTACTCCAGAGTGTTAGCGCTGTGTGTTCACTCTACTCCAGAGTGTTAACGCTGTGCGTTCTCTGTACTTCGGAGTGTTAGCGCTGTACGAACTCTGAACTCCAGAGTGTGATCGCTGTGCAGTCTCTGAACTCCAGTGTGTTAGTGCTGTGCGTTCTCTCTACTCCAGAGTGTTAGCGCTGTGCCTTCTCTCTACTCCAGAGTGTTAGCGCTGTGCGTTCTCTCTACTCCAGCGTGTTACCGCTGTGCATTCTCTGAACTCCAGCGTGTTAAAGCTGTGCGTTCTCTGAACTCCAGAGAGTTAGCGCTGTGCATTATCTCTATTCCAGCGTGTTAGCGCTGTGCGTTCTCTGAACTCCAGATTGATAGCGCTGTGCGTTCTCTCTACTTCAGAGTGCTAGCGCTGTGTGTTCTCTGAACTGCAGAGTGTTAGCGCTGTGCGTTCTCTCTACTTCAGTGTTAACGCTGTGCGTTCTCTGAACTCCAGAGTGTGATCGCTGTGCATTCTCTGAACTCCAGTGTGTTAGTGCTGTGCGTTCACTCTACTTCAGAGTGTTAGCGCTGTGCATTCTCTCTCCTCCAGACTGTTTGCTATTTGCATTCTCTCTGCTCCAGAGTGTTAGCGCTGTGCCTTCTCTCAACTTCAGATTAATAGCGCTGTGACTTCTCTGAACTCCAGTGTGTTAGTGCTGTGCGTTCACTCAAGTTCAGAGTGTTAGCGCTGTGCGTTCTCTCTACTCCAGAGTGTTAGCGCTGTGCGTTCTCTCTACTCCAGAGTGTTAGCGCTGTGCGTTCTCTCTACTCCAGTGTTAGCGTTGTGCGTTCTCTGTCCAGAGTGTAAGCGCTGTGCGTTCTCGCTACTCCAGTTTTAGCGCTCTGCGTTCTCTCTACTCCAGTGTTAGCGCTCTGTGTTCTCTCTACTTCAGAGTGTTAGCGCTGTGCATTCCCTGAACTCCAGAGAGTTAGCACTGTGCATTCTCTCTGTTCCAGCGTGTTAGCTCTGTGCATTCACTGATCTCCAGAGTGTTAGCGCTGGCGTTCTCTCTACTTCAGATTAATAGCGCTGTGACTTCTCTGAACTCCAGTGTGTTAGTGCTGTGCGTTCACTCTACTTCAGAGTGTTAGCGCTGTGCATTCTCTGAACTCCAGACAGTTTGCTCTTTGCGTTCTCTCTGCTCCAGAGTTTTAGCGCTGTGACTTCTCTGAACTCCAGTGTGTTAGTGCTGTGCGTTCTCTCTACTTCAGATTATTAGCGCTGTGACTTCTCTGAACTCCAGTGTGTTAGTGCTGTGCGTTCACTCTACTTCAGAGTGTTAGCGCTGTGCATTCTCTGAGCTCCAGCGTGTTAGCGCTGTGCGGTCTCTCTAGACCAGAGTGTTAGCGCTGTGCGTTCTCTCTCATCCAGACTGTTTACTCTTTGCATTCTCTCTGCTCCAGAGTGTTAAAGCTGTGCATTCTCTCTACTCCAGTGTGTTACCGCTGTGCGTTCTCTGAACTCCAGCGTGTTAGCGCTGTGCGTTCTCTGAACTCCAGAGAGTTAGCGCTGTGCATTATCTCTATTCCAGCGTGTTAGCGCTGTGCGGTCTCTCTAGTCCAGAGTGTTCGCACTGTGCGTTCTCTCTCCTCCAGACAGTTTGCTCTTTGTGTTCTCTCTGCTCCAGAGTGTTAGCGCTGTGCGTTCTCTCTACTTCAGATTATTAGCGCTGTGACTTCTCTGAACTCCAGTGTGTTAATGCTGTGCGTTCACTCTACTTCAGAGTGTTAGCGCTGTGCATTCTCTGAGCTCCAGCGTGTTAGCGCTGTGTGGTCTCTCTAGACCAGAGTGTTAGCGCTGTGCGTTCTCTCTCATCAAGACTGTTTACTCTTTGCGTTCTCTCTGCTCCAGAGTGTTAGAGCTGTGCGTTCTCTCTACTCCAGCGTGTTACCGCTGTGCGTTCTCTGAACTCCAGCGTGTTAGCGCTGTGCGTTCTCTGAACTCCAGATTGTTAGCGCTGTGCGTTCTCTCTACTTCAGAGTGCTAGCGCTGTGTGTTCTCTGAACTGCAGAGTGTTAGCGCTGTGCGTTCTCTCTACTTCAGTGTTAACGCTGTGCGTTCTCTGAACTCCAGAGTGTGATCGCTGTGCATTCTCTGAACTCCAGTGTGTTAGTACTGTGCGTTCACTCTACTTCAGAGTGTTAGCGCTGTGCATTCTCTGAACTCCAGCGTGTTAGCGCTGTGCGGTCTCTCTAGTCCAGAGTGTTAGCGCTGTGCGTTTTCTCTCCTCCAGACAGTTTGCTCTTTGTGTTCTCTCTGCTCCAGAGTGTTAGCTCTGTGCGTTCTCTCTACTTCAGATTATTAGCGCTGTGACTTCTCTGAACTCCAGTTTGTTAGTGCTGTGCGTTCACTCTGCTTCAGAGTGTTAGCGCTGTGCAGTCTCTCCAGACCAGAGTGTTAGCGCTGTGCGTTCTCTCTCATCCAGACTGTTTACTCTTTGCGTACTCTCTGCTCCAGAGTGTTAGTGCTGTGCATTCTCTCTACACCAGTGTTAGCGCTGTGCGTTCTCTCTACTCCAGAGTGTTAGCGCTGTGCGTTCTCTCTACTCCAGAGTGTTAGTGCTGTGCATTCTCTCTACACCAGTGTTAGCGCTGTGCGTTCTCTCTACTCCAGAGTGTTAGCGCTGTGCATTCTCTCTACTCCAGAGTGTTAGCGCTGTGCGTTTTCTCTATTTCAGTGTGATCGCTGTGCGTTCTCTGAAACCCAGAATGTTAGCGCTGTGCGTTCTCTCTACTCCAGAGTGTTAGCGCTGTGCATTCTCTCTACTCCAGACTGTTAGCGCTGTGCGTTCTCTCTACTCCAGAGTGTTAGCGCTGTGTGTTCACTCTACTCCAGAGTGTTAACGCTGTGCGTTCTCTGTACTTCGGAGTGTTAGCGCTGTACGAACTCTGAACTCCAGAGTGTGATCGCTGTGCAGTCTCTGAACTCCAGTGTGTTAGTGCTGTGCGTTCTCTCTACTCCAGAGTGTTAGCGCTGTGCCTTCTCTCTACTCCAGAGTGTTAGCGCTGTGCGTTCTCTCTACTCCAGCGTGTTACCGCTGTGCATTCTCTGAACTCCAGCGTGTTAAAGCTGTGCGTTCTCTGAACTCCAGAGAGTTAGCGCTGTGCATTATCTCTATTCCAGCGTGTTAGCGCTGTGCGTTCTCTGAACTCCAGATTGATAGCGCTGTGCGTTCTCTCTACTTCAGAGTGCTAGCGCTGTGTGTTCTCTGAACTGCAGAGTGTTAGCGCTGTGCGTTCTCTCTACTTCAGTGTTAACGCTGTGCGTTCTCTGAACTCCAGAGTGTGATCGCTGTGCATTCTCTGAACTCCAGTGTGTTAGTGCTGTGCGTTCACTCTACTTCAGAGTGTTAGCGCTGTGCATTCTCTCTCCTCCAGACTGTTTGCTATTTGCATTCTCTCTGCTCCAGAGTGTTAGCGCTGTGCCTTCTCTCAACTTCAGATTAATAGCGCTGTGACTTCTCTGAACTCCAGTGTGTTAGTGCTGTGCGTTCACTCAAGTTCAGAGTGTTAGTGCTGTGCGTTCTCTCTACTCCAGAGTGTTAGCGCTGTGCGTTCTCTCTACTCCAGAGTGTTAGCGCTGTGCGTTCTCTCTACTCCAGTGTTAGCGTTGTGCGTTCTCTGTCCAGAGTGTAAGCGCTGTGCGTTCTCGCTACTCCAGTTTTAGCGCTCTGCGTTCTCTCTACTCCAGTGTTAGCGCTCTGTGTTCTCTCTACTTCAGAGTGTTAGCGCTGTGCATTCCCTGAACTCCAGAGAGTTAGCACTGTGCATTCTCTCTGTTCCAGCGTGTTAGCTCTGTGCATTCACTGATCTCCAGAGTGTTAGCGCTGGCGTTCTCTCTACTTCAGATTAATAGCGCTGTGACTTCTCTGAACTCCAGTGTGTTAGTGCTGTGCGTTCACTCTACTTCAGAGTGTTAGCGCTGTGCATTCTCTGAACTCCAGACAGTTTGCTCTTTGCGTTCTCTCTGCTCCAGAGTTTTAGCGCTGTGACTTCTCTGAACTCCAGTGTGTTAGTGCTGTGCGTTCTCTCTACTTCAGATTATTAGCGCTGTGACTTCTCTGAACTCCAGTGTGTTAGTGCTGTGCGTTCACTCTACTTCAGAGTGTTAGCGCTGTGCATTCTCTGAGCTCCAGCGTGTTAGCGCTGTGCGGTCTCTCTAGACCAGAGTGTTAGCGCTGTGCGTTCTCTCTCATCCAGACTGTTTACTCTTTGCATTCTCTCTGCTCCAGAGTGTTAGAGCTGTGCATTCTCTCTACTCCAGTGTGTTACCGCTGTGCGTTCTCTGAACTCCAGCGTGTTAGCGCTGTGCGTTCTCTGAACTCCAGAGAGTTAGCGCTGTGCATTATCTCTATTCCAGCGTGTTAGCGCTGTGCGTTCTCTGAACTCCAGATTGTTAGCGCTGTGCGTTCTCTCTCCTTCAGAGTGCTAGCGCTGTGTGTTCTCTGAACTGCAGAGTGTTAGCGCTGTGCGTTCTCTCTACTTCAGTGTTAACGCTGTGCGTTCTCTGAACTCCAGAGTGTGATCGCTGTGCATTCTCTGAACTCCAGTGTGTTAGTGCTGTGCGTTCACTCTACTTCGGAGTGTTAGTGCTGTGCATTCTCTGAACTCCAGCGTGTTAGCGCTGTGCGGTCTCTCTAGTCCAGAGTGTTAGCGCTGTGCGTTTTCTCTCCTCCAGACAGTTTGCTCTTTGCGTTCTCTCTGCTCCAGAGTGTTAGCGCTGTGCGTTCTCTCTACTTCAGATTATTAGCGCTGTGACTTCTCTGAACTCCAGTTTGTTAGTGCTGTGCGTTCACTCTGCTTCAGAGTGTTAGCGCTGTGCATTCTCTGAACTCCAGCGTGTTAGCGCTGTGCGGTCTCTCTAGACCAGAGTGTTAGCGCTGTGCGTTCTCTCTCATCCAGACTGTTTACTCTTTGCGTTCTCTCTGCTCCAGAGTGTTAGTGCTGTGCATTCTCTCTACACCAGTGTTAGCGCTGTGCGTTCTCTCTACTCCAGAGTGTTAGCGCTGTGCGTTCTCTCTACTCCAGAGTGTTAGCGCTGTGCATTTTCTCTATTTCAGTGTGATCGCTGTGCGTTCTCTGAACCCCAAAGTGTGATCGCTGTGCGTTCTCTCTACTCCAGAGTGTTAGCGCTGTGCGTTCTCTCTACTCCAGAGTGTTAGCGCTGTGCGTTCTCTCTACTCCAGAGTGTTAGCGCTGTGCATTCTCTCTGCTCCAGAGTGTTAGCGCTGTGCATTCTCTCTACACCAGCGTGTTAGCGCTGTGCGTTCTCTCAACTCCAGAGTGTTAACGCTGTGCGTTTTCTCTATTTCAGTGTGATCGCTGTGCGTTCTCTGAAACCCAGAATGTTAGCGCTGTGCGTTCTCTCTACTCCAGAGTGTTAACATTGTGCGTTCTCTCTACTTCAGATTGTTGGCGCTGTTCGTTCTCTTTCCAGAGTGTTACCTCGGTGCGTTCTCCCTACTCCAGAGTGTTACCTCGGTGCGTTCTCTCTACTCCAGCGTGTTAGCGCTGTGCGTTCTCTCTACTCCAGAGTGTTAGCGCTGTGCATTCTGTCTACTCCAGAGTGTTAGCGCTCTGCGTTCTCTCTACTCCAGAGTGTTAGCGCTGTGTGTTCACTCTACTCCAGAGTGTTAACGTTGTGCGTTCTCTCTACTTCAGAGTGTTAGCGCTGTGCGTTCTCTCTACTCCAGAGTGTTAACGCTGTGCGTTCTCTCTACTCCAGAGTGTTAACGTTGTGCGTTCTCTCTACTTCAGAGTGTTAGCGCTGTATGAACTCTGAACTCCAGAGTGTGATCGCTGTGCAGTCTCTGAACTCCAGTGTGTTAGTGCTGTGCGTTCTCTCTACTCCAGAGTGTTAGCACTGTGCAATCTCTCTACTTCAGCGTGTTAATGCTGTGCGTTCTCTCTACTCCAGAGTGTTAGCGCTGTGCCTTCTCTCTACTCCAGAGTGTTAGCGCTGTGCGTTCTCTCTACTCCAGCGTGTTACCGCTGTGCGTTCTCTGAACTCCAGCGTGTTAGAGCTGTGCGTTCTCTGAACTCCAGAGAGTTAGCGCTGTGCATTATCTCTATTCCAGCATGTTAGCGCTGTGCGTTCTCTGAACTCCAGATTGATAGCGCTGTGCATTCTCTCTACTTCAGAGTGCTAGCGCTGTGTGTTCTCTGAACTGCAGAGTGTTAGCGCTGTGCGTTCTCTCTCCTTCAGTGTTAACGCTGTGCATTCTCTGAACTCCAGAGTGTGATCGCTGTGCATTCTCTGAACTCCAGTGTGTTAGTGCTGTGCGTTCACTCTACTTCAGAGTGTTAGCGCTGTGCATTCTCTCTCCTCCAGACTGTTTGCTATTTGCGTTCTCTCTGCTCCAGAGTGTTAGCGCTGTGCGTTCTCTCTACTTCAGATTAATAGCGCTGTGACTTCTCTGAACTCCAGTGTGTTAGTGCTGTGCGTTCACTCAAGTTCAGAGTGTTAGCGCTGTGCGTTCTCTCTACTCCAGAGTGTTAGCGCTGTGCGTTCTCTCTACTCCAGTGTTAGCGTTGTGCGTTCTCTGTCCAGAGTGTAAGCGCTGTGCGTTCTCGCTACTCCAGTTTTAGCGCTCTGCGTTCTCTCTACTCCAGTGTTAGCGCTCTGTGTTCTCTCTACTTCAGAGTGTTAGCGCTGTGCATTCTCTGAACTCCAGAGAGTTAGCACTGTGCATTCTCTCTATTGCAGCGTGTTAGCTCTGTGCATTCACTGATCTCCAGAGTGTTAGCGCTGGCGTTCTCTCTACTTCAGATTAATAGCGCTGTGACTTCTCTGAACTCCAGTGTGTTAGTGCTGTGCGTTCACTCTACTTCAGAGTGTTAGCGCTGTGCGTTCTCTCTACTCCAGAGTGTTAGCGCTGTGCGTTCTCTCTACTCAAGAGTGTTAGTGCTGTGCATTCTCTCTACTCCAGAGTGTTAACGATGTGCGTTTTCTCTATTTCAGTGTGACCGCTGTGCGTTCTCTGAACCCCAGAGTGTTAGCGCTGTGCGTTCTCTCTACTCCAGAGTGTTAGCGCTGTGCATTCTCTCTACTCCAGAGTGTTAGCGCTGTGCGTTCTCTCTACTCCAGAGTGTTAGCGCTGTGCATTCTCTCTACTCCAGAGTGTTAGCGCTGTGCGTTCTCTCTACTCCAGAGTGTTAACGCTGTGCGTTTACTCTATTTCAGTGTGATCGTTGTGCGTTCTATGAACTCCAGAGTATTAGCGCTGTACGTTCTCTGAACTCATGAGTGTGATCGCTGTGCATTCTCTGAACTCCAGTGTGTTAGTGCTGTGCGTTCTCTGTCCAGATTGCATGCGCTGTGCATTCTCTCTACTCCAGTGTTAGCATTGTGCGTTCTCTGTCCAGTGTGTTAGTGCTGTGCGTTCTCTTTACTCCAGAGTGTTAGCACTGTGCAATCTCTCTACTTCAGCGTGATAATGCTGTGCGTTCTCTGTACTCCAGAGTGTTAGCTCTGTGCCTTCTCTCTACTCCAGAGTGTTAGCGCTGTGCGTTCTCTCTACTCCAGCGTGTTACCGCTGTGCGTTCTCTGAACTCCAGCGTGTTAGAGCTGTGCGTTCTCTGAACTCCAGAGATTTAGCGCTGTGCATTATCTCTATTCCAGCGTGTTAGCGCTGTGCGTTCTCTGAACTCCAGATTGATAGCGCTGTGTGTTCTCTCTACTTCAGAGTGCTAGCGCTGTGTGTTCTCTGAACTGCAGAGTGTTAGCGCTGTGCGTTCTCTCTACTTCAGTGTTAACGCTGTACGTTCTCTGAACTCCAGAGTGTGATCGCTGTGCATTCTCTGAACTCCAGTGTGTTAGTGCTGTGCGTTCACTCTACTTCAGAGTGTTAGCGCTGTGCATTCTCTCTCCTCCAGACTGTTTGCTATTTGTGTTCTCTCTGCTCCAGAGTGTTAGCGCTGTGCGTTCTCTCTACTTCAGATTAATAGCGCTGTGACTTCTCTGAACTCCAGTGTGTTAGTGCTGTGCGTTCACTCAACTTCAGAGTGTTAGCGCTATGCGTTCTCTCTACTCCAGAGTGTTAGCGCTGTGCGTTCTCTCAACTCCAGAGTGTTAACGCTGTGCGTTTTCTCTATTTCATTGTGATCGCTGTGCATTCTCTGAACTCCAGTGTGTTAGTGCTGTGCATTCTCTGTCCAGAGTGTATGCGCTGTGCGTTCTCTCTACTCCAGTGTTAGCGTTTTGCGTTCTCTGTCCAGAGTGTAAGCGCTGTGCGTTCTCGCTACTCCAGTTTTAGCGCTCTGCGTTCTCTCTACTCCAGTGTTAGCGCTCTGTGTTCTCTCTACTTCAGAGTGTTAGCGCTGTGCATTCTCTGAACTCCAGAGAGTTAGCACTGTGCATTCTCTCTATTCCAGCGTGTTAGCTCTGTGCATTCACTGATCTCCAGAGTGTTAGCGCTGGCGTTCTCTCTACTTCAGATTAATAGCGCTGTGACTTCTCTGAATTCCAGTGTGTTAGTGCTGTGCGTTCACTCTGCTTCAGAGTGTTAGCGCTGTGCGTTCTCTCTACTCCAGAGTGTTAGCGCTGTGCGTTCTCTCTACTCCAGAGTGTTAGTGCTGTGCGTTCTCTCTACTCCAGAGTGTTAGCGCTGTGCGTTCTCTCTACTCCAGAGTGTTAGTGCTGTGCGTTCTCTCTACTCCAGAGTGTTAACGATGTGCGTTTTCTCTATTTCAGTGTGATCGCTGTGCGTTCTCTGAACCCCAGAGTGTTAGCGCTGTGCATTCTCTCTACTCCAGAGTGTTAGCGCTGTGCGTTCTCTCTACTCCAGAGTGTTAGCGCTGAGCATTCTCTCTACTCCAGAGTGTTAGCGCTGTGCGTTCTCTCTACTCCAGAGTGTTAACGCTGTGCGTTTTGTCTATTTCAGTGTGATCGTTGTGCGTTCTATGAACTCCAGAGTATTAGCGCTGTACGTTCTCTGAACTCATGAGTGTGTTCGCTGTGCATTCTCTGAACTCCAGTGTGTTAGTGCTGTGCGTTCTCTGTCCAGATTGCATGCGCTGTGCATTCTCTCTACTCCAGTGTTAGCGTTGTGCGTTCTCTGTCCAGAGTGCAAGCGCTGTGCGTTCTCACTACTCCAGTTTTAGCGCTCTGCATTCTCTCTACTCCAGTGTTAGCGCTGTGTGTTCTCTCTATTTCAGAGTGTTAGTGCTGTACGAATTCTGAACTCCAGAGTGTTAGCGCTGTGCCTTCTCTCTACTCCAGGGTGTTAGAGCTGTGCGTTCTCTCTACTCCAGCGTGTTACCGCTGTGCGTTCTCTGAACTCCAGCGTGTTAGCGCTGTGCGTTCTCTGAACTCCAGCGTGTTAGCGCTGTGCGTTCTCTGAACTCCAGAGATTTAGAGCTGTGCATTATCTCTATTCCAGCGTGTTAGCGCTGTGCGCTCTCTGAACTCCAGATTTTTAGCGCTGTGCGTTCTCTCTACTTCAGAGTGCTAGCGCTGTGTGTTCTCTGAACTGCAGAGTCTCAGCGCTGTGCATTCTTTCTACTTCAGTGTTAACGCTGTGCGTTCTCTGAACTCCAGAGTGTGATCGCTGTGCATTCTCTGAACTCCAGTGTGTTAGTGCTGTGCGTTCACTCTACTTCAGAGTGTTAGCGCTGTGCATTCTCTGAACTCCAGCGTGTTAGCGCTGTGCGGTCTCTCTAGTCCAGAGTGTTAGCACTGTGCGCTCTCTCTCCTCCAGACAGTTTGCTCTTTGTGTTCTCTCTGCTCCAGAGTGTTAGCGCTGTGCGTTCTCTCTACTTCAGATTATTAGCGCTGTGACTCCTCTGACCTCCAGTGTGTTAGTGCTGTGCGTTTACTCTACTTCAGAGTGTTAGCGCTGTGCATTCTCTGAACTCCAGCGTGTTAGCTTTGTGCGTTCTCTCTACTCCAGCGTGTTAGCGCTGTGCGTTCTCTCTACTCCAGAGTGTTGGCGCTGTTCGTTGTCTTTCCAGAGTGTTAGCTCTGTGCGTTCTCTCTACTCCAGAGTGTTAGCGCTGTGCGTTCTCTCAGCTCCAGAGTGTAAGCGCTGTGCGTTCTCTCTACTCCAGTGTTAGTGCTCTGCGTTCTCTCTACTCCAGTGTTAGTGCTGTGCGTTCTCTCTACTTCAGAGTGTTAGCGCTGTGCGTACTCTGAACTCCAGCGTTTTAGCGCTGTGCGTTCTCTCTGCTCCAGTGTTAGCGCTGTGCGTTCTCTCTACTCCAGAGTGTTAGCGCTGTGCGTCCTCTGAACTCCAGAGTTTAGCGCTGTGCATTCTCTCTACTCCAGAGTGTTAGCGCTGTGCGTTCTCTCTACTCCAGTGTTAGTGCTCTGCGTTCTCTCTACTCCAGTGTTAGTGCTGTGCGTTCTCTCTACTTCAGAGTGTTAGCGCTGTGCGTACTCTGAACGCCAGCGTTTTAGCGCTGTGCGTTCTCTCTGCTCCAGTGTTAGCGCTGTGCGTTCTCTCTACGCCAGAGTGTTAGCGCTGTGCGTCCTCTGAACTCCAGAGTTTAGCGCTGTGCATTCTCTCTACTCCAGAGTGTTAGCGCTGTGCGTCCTCTGAACTCCAGAGTTTAGCGCTGTGCATTCTCTCTGCTCCCGAGTGTTAGCGCTGTGCATTCTCTCTACTCCAGAGTGTTAGCGCTGTGCGTTCTCTCTACTCCAGAGTGTTAACGCTGTGCGTTTTCTCTATTTCAGTGTGATCGCTGTGCGTTCTCTGAAACCCAGAATGTTAGCGCTGTGCGTTCTCTCTACTCCAGAGTGTTAACATTGTGCGTTCTCTCTACTTCAGACTGTTGGCGCTGTTCGTTCTCTTTCCAGACTGTTACCTCGGTGCGTTCACTCTACTCCAGAGTGTTAGCGCTGTGCGTTCTCTCTACTCCAGAGTGTTAGTGCTGTGCATTCTCTCTACTCCAGAGTGTTAGCGCTGTGCGTTCTCTCTACTCCAGAGTGTTAGTGCTGTGCGTTCTCTCTACTCCAGAGTGTTAACGATGTGCGTTTTCTCTATTTCAGTGTGATCGCTGTGCGTTCTCTGAACCCCAGAGTGTTAGCGCTGTGCATTCTCTCTACTCCAGAGTGTTAGCGCTGTGCGTTCTCTCTACTCCAGAGTGTTAGCGCTGAGCATTCTCTCTACTCCAGAGTGTTAGCGCTGTGCGTTCTCTCTACTCCAGAGTGTTAACGCTGTGCGTTTTGTCTATTTCAGTGTGATCGTTGTGCGTTCTATGAACTCCAGAGTATTAGCGCTGTACGTTCTCTGAACTCATGAGTGTGTTCGCTGTGCATTCTCTGAACTCCAGTGTGTTAGTGCTGTGCGTTCTCTGTCCAGATTGCATGCGCTGTGCATTCTCTCTACTCCAGTGTTAGCGTTGTGCGTTCTCTGTCCAGAGTGCAAGCGCTGTGCGTTCTCACTACTCCAGTTTTAGCGCTCTGCGTTCTCTCTACTCCAGTGTTAGCGCTGTGTGTTCTCTCTATTTCAGAGTGTTAGTGCTGTACGAATTCTGAACTCCAGAGTGTTAGCGCTGTGCCTTCTCTCTACTCCAGGGTGTTAGAGCTGTGCGTTCTCTCTACTCCAGCGTGTTACCGCTGTGCGTTCTCTGAACTCCAGCGTGTTAGCGCTGTGCGTTCTCTGAACTCCAGCGTGTTAGCGCTGTGCGTTCTCTGAACTCCAGAGAGTTAGAGCTGTGCATTATCTCTATTCCAGCGTGCTAGCGCTGTGCGCTCTCTGAACTCCAGATTTTTAGCGCTGTGCGTTCTCTCTACTTCAGAGTGCTAGCGCTGTGTGTTCTCTGAACTGCAGAGTCTCAGCGCTGTGCATTCTTTCTACTTCAGTGTTAACGCTGTGCGTTCTCTGAACTCCAGAGTGTGATCGCTGTGCATTCTCTGAACTCCAGTGTGTTAGTGCTGTGCGTTCACTCTACTTCAGAGTGTTAGCGCTGTGCATTCTCTGAACTCCAGCGTGTTAGCGCTGTGCGGTCTCTCTAGTCCAGAGTGTTAGCACTGTGCGCTCTCTCTCCTCCAGACAGTTTGCTCTTTGTGTTCTCTCTGCTCCAGAGTGTTAGCGCTGTGCGTTCTCTCTACTTCAGATTATTAGCGCTGTGACTCCTCTGACCTCCAGTGTGTTAGTGCTGTGCGTTTACTCTACTTCAGAGTGTTAGCGCTGTGCATTCTCTGAACTCCAGCGTGTTAGCTTTGTGCGTTCTCTCTACTCCAGCGTGTTAGCGCTGTGCGTTCTCTCTACTCCAGAGTGTTGGCGCTGTTCGTTGTCTTTCCAGAGTGTTAGCTCTGTGCGTTCTCTCTACTCCAGAGTGTTAGCGCTGTGCGTTCTCTCAGCTCCAGAGTGTAAGCGCTGTGCGTTCTCTCTACTCCAGTGTTAGTGCTCTGCGTTCTCTCTACTCCAGTGTTAGTGCTGTGCGTTCTCTCTACTTCAGAGTGTTAGCGCTGTGCGTACTCTGAACTCCAGCGTTTTAGCGCTGTGCGTTCTCTCTGCTCCAGTGTTAGCGCTGTGCGTTCTCTCTACTCCAGAGTGTTAGCGCTGTGCGTCCTCTGAACTCCAGAGTTTAGCGCTGTGCATTCTCTCTACTCCAGAGTGTTAGCGCTGTGCGTTCTCTCTACTCCAGTGTTAGTGCTCTGCGTTCTCTCTACTCCAGTGTTAGTGCTGTGCGTTCTCTCTACTTCAGAGTGTTAGCGCTGTGCGTACTCTGAACTCCAGCGTTTTAGCGCTGTGCGTTCTCTCTGCTCCAGTGTTAGCGCTGTGCGTTCTCTCTACGCCAGAGTGTTAGCGCTGTGCGTCCTCTGAACTCCAGAGTTTAGCGCTGTGCATTCTCTCTACTCCAGAGTGTTAGCGCTGTGCGTCCTCTGAACTCCAGAGTTTAGCGCTGTGCATTCTCTCTGCTCCCGAGTGTTAGCGCTGTGCATTCTCTCTACTCCAGAGTGTTAGCGCTGTGCGTTCTCTCTACTCCAGAGTGTTAACGCTGTGCGTTTTCTCTATTTCAGTGTGATCGCTGTGCGTTCTCTGAAACCCAGAATGTTAGCGCTGTGCATTCTCTCTACTCCAGAGTGTTAACATTGTGCGTTCTCTCTACTTCAGACTGTTGGCGCTGTTCGTTCTCTTTCCAGACTGTTACCTCGGTGCGTTCACTCTACTCCAGAGTGTTAGCGCTGTGCGTTCTCTCTACTCCAGAGTGTTAGCGCTGTGCATTCTCTCTACTCCAGAGTGTTAGCGCTGTGTGTTCACTCTACTCGAGAGTGTTAGCGCTGTGCGTTCTCTCTACTCCAGAGTGTTAGCGCTGTGCGTTCTCTCTACTACAGAGTGTTAACGTTGTGCGTTCTCTCTACTTCAGAGTGTTAGCGCTGTACGAACTCTGAACTCCAGAGTGTGATCGCTGTGCAGTCTCTGAACTCCAGTGTGTTAGTGCTGTGCGTTCTCTCTACTCCAGAGTGTTAGCACTGTGCAATCTCTCTACTTCAGCGTGTTAATGCTGTGCGTTCTCTCTACTCCAGAGTGTTAGCGCTGTGCCTTCTCTCTACTCCAGAGTGTTAGCGCTGTGCGTTCTCTCTACTCCAGCGTGTTAGCGCTGTGCGTTCTCTCTACTCCAGAGTGTTAATGCTGTGCGTTCTCTCTACTCCAGAGTGTTAGCGCTGTGCGTTCTCTCTACTCCAGAGTGTTAGCGCTGTGCGTTCTCTCTACTCCAGAGTGTTAGTGCTGTGCGTTCTCTCTACTCCAGCGTGTTACCGCTGTGCGTTCTCTGAACTCCAGCATGTTAGAGCTGTGCGTTCTCTGAACTCCACAGAGTTAGCTCTGTGCATTATCTCTATTCCAGCGTGTTAGCGCTGTGCGTTCTCTGAACTCCAGATTGATAGCGCTGTCCGTTCTCTCTACTTCAGAGTGCTAGCGCTGTGTGTTCTCTGAACTGCAGAGTGTTAGCGCTGTGCGTTCTCTCTACTTCAGTGTTAACGCTGTGCGTTCTCTGAACTCCAGAGTGTGATCGCTGTGCATTCTCTGAACTCCAGTGTGTTAGTGCTGTGCGTTCACTCTACTTCAGAGTGTTAGCGCTGTGCATTCTCTCTCCTCCAGACTGTTTGCTATTTGCGTTCTCTCTGCTCCAGAGCGTTAGCGCTGTGCGTTCTCTCTACTTCAGGTTAATAGCGCTGTGACTTCTGTGAACTCCAGTGTGTAAGTGCTGTGCGTTCACTCAACTTCAGAGTGTTAGCGCTGTGCGTTCTCTCTACTCCAGAGTGTTAGCGCTGTGCGTTCTCTCTACTCCAGAGTGTTAGCGCTGTGCGTTCTCTCTACTCCAGAGTGTTAACGCTGTGCGTTTTCTCTATTTCAGTGTGATCGCTGTGCATTCTCTGAACTCCAGTGTGTTAGTGCTGTGCATTCTCTGTCCAGAGTGTATGCGCTGTGCGTTCTCTCTACTCCAGTGTTAGTGTTGTGTGTTCTCTGTCCAGAGTGTAAGCGCTGTGCGTTCTCGCTACTCCAGTTTTAGCGCTCTGCGTTCTCTCTACTCCAGTGTATGCGCTGTGCGTTCTCTCTACTCCAGTGTTAGCGCTGTGTGTTCTCTGTCCAGAGTGTAAGCGCTGTGCGTTCTCGCTACTCCAGTTTTAGCGCTCTGCGTTCTCTCTACTCCAGTGTTAGCGCTCTGTGTTCTCTCTACTTCAGAGTGTTAGCGCTGTGCATTCTCTGAACTCCAGAGAGTTAGCACTGTGCATTCTCTCTATTCCAGCGCGTTAGCTCTGTGCATTCACTGATCTCCAGAGTGTTAGCGCTGGCGTTCTCTCTACTTCAGATTAATAGTGCTGTGACTTCTCTGAACTCCAGTGTGTTAGTGCTGTGCTTTCACTCTACTTCAGAGTGTTAGCGCTGTGCGTTCTCTCTACTCCAGAGTGTTAGTGCTGTGCGTTCTCTCTACTCCAGAGTGTTAACGATGAGCGTTTTCTCTATTTCAGTGTGATCGCTGTGCGTTCTCTGAACCCCAGAGTGTTAGCGCTGTGCGTTCTCTCTACTCCAGAGTGTTAACGCTGTGCGTTTTCTCTATTTCAGTGTGATCATTGTGCGTTCTATGAACTCCAGAGCATTAGCGCTGTACGTTCTCTGAACTCATGAGTGTGATCGCTGTGCATTCTCTGAACTCCAGTGTGTTAGTGCTGTGCGTTCTCTGTCCAGATTGCATGCGCTGTGCGTTCTCTCCACTCCAGTGTTAGCGTTGTGCGTTCTCTGTCCAGTGTGTTAGTGCTGTGCGTTTTCTCTACTCCAGAGTGTTAGCACTGTGCAATCTCTCTACTTCAGCGTGTTAATGCTGTGCGTTCTCTCTACTCCAGAGTGTTAGCGCTGTGCCTTCTCTCTACTCCAGAGTGTTAGCGCTGTGCGTTCTCTCTACTCCAGCGTGTTACTGCTGTGCGTTCTCTGAACTCCAGCGTGTTAGAGCTGTGCTTTCTCTGAACTCCAGAGAGTTAGCGCTGTGCATTATCTCTATTCCAGCGTGTTAGCGCTGTGCGTTCTCTGAACTCCAGATTGATAGCGCTGTGTGTTCTCTCTACTTCAGAGTGCTAGCGCTGTGTGTTCTCTGAACTGCAGAGTGTTAGCGCTGTGCGTTCTCTCTACTTCAGTGTTAACGCTGTGCGTTCTCTGAACTCCAGTGTGTTAGTGCTGTGCGTTCACTCTACTTCAGAGTGTTAGCGCTGTGCATTCTCTCTCCTCCAGACTGTTTGCTATTTGCGTTCTCTCTGCTCCAGAGTGTTGGCGCTGTGCGTTCTCTCTACTTCAGATTAATAGCGCTGTGACTTCTCTGAACTCCAGTGTGTTAGTGCTGTGCGTTCACTCAACTTCAGAGTGTTAGCGCTGTGCGTTCTCTCTACTTCAGAGTGTTAGCGCTGTGCGTTCTCTCTACTCCAGAGTGTTAGCGCTGTGCGTTCTCTCTACTCCAGAGTGTTAGTGCTGTGCGTTCTCTCTACTCCAGAGTGTTAACGATGTGCGTTTTCTCTATTTCAGTGTGATCGCTGTGCGTTCTCTGAACCCCAGAGTGTTAGCGCTGTGCGTTCTCTCTACTCCAGAGTGTTAGCGCTGTGCATTCTCTCTACTCCAGAGTGTTAGCGCTGTGCGTTCTCTCTACTCCAGAGTGTTAGCGCTGTGCATTCTCTCTACTCCAGAGTGTTAGCGCTGTGCGTTCTCTGTACTCCAGCGTGTTAACGCTGTGCGTTTTATCTATTTCAGTGTGATCGTTGTGCGTTCTATGAACTCCAGAGTATTAGCGCTGTACGTTCTCTGAACTCATGAGTGTGTTCGCTGTGCATTCTCTGAACTCCAGTGTGTTAGTGCTGTGCGTTCTCTCTACTTCAGAGTGCTAGCGCTGTGTGTTCTCTGAACTGCAGAGTGTTAGCGCTGTGCGTTCTCTCTACTTCACTGTTAACGCTGTGCATTCTCTGAACTCCAGTGTGTTAGTGCTGTGCGTTCACTCTACTTCAGAGTGTTAGCGCTGTGCATTCTCTCTCCTCCAGACTGTTTGCTATTTGCGTTCTCTCTGCTCCAGAGTGTTAGCGCTGTGCGTTCTCTCTACTTCAGATTAATAGCGCTGTGACTTCTCTGAACTCCAGTGTGTTAGTGCTGTGCGTTCACTCAACTTCAGAGTGTTAGCGCTGTGCGTTCTCTCTACTCCAGAGTGTTAGCGCTGTGCATTCTCTCTACTCCAGAGTGTTAGCGCTGTGCGTTCTCTCTACTCCAGAGTGTTAACGCTGTGCGTTTTCTCTATTTCAGTGTGATCGCTGTGCATTCTCTGAACTCCAGTGTGTTAGTGCTGTGCATTCTCTGTCCAGAGTGTATGCGCTGTGCGTTCTCTCTACTCCAGTGTTAGCGTTGTGCGTTCTCTGTCCAGAGTGTAAGCGCTGTGCGTTCTCACTACTCCAGTTTTAGCGCTCTGCGTTCTCTCTACTCCAGTGTTAGCGCTCTGTGTTCTCTCTACTTCAGAGTGTTAGCGCTGTGCATCCTCTGAACTCCAGAGAGTTAGCACTGTGCATTCTCTCTATTCCAGCGTGTTAGCTCTGTGCATTCACTGATCTCCAGAGTGTTAGCGCTGGCGTTCTCTCTACTTCAGATTAATAGCGCTGTGACTTCTCTGAACTCCAGTGTGTTAGTGCTGTGCGTTCACTCTACTTCAGAGTGTTAGCGCTGTGCGTTCTCTCTACTCCAGAGTGTTAGCGCTGTGCGTTCTCTCTACTCCAGAGTGTTAGTGCTGTGCGTTCTCTCTACTCCAGAGTGTTAACGATGTGCGTTTTCTCTATTTCAGTGTGATCGCTGTGCGTTCTCTGAACCCCAGAGTGTTAGCGCTGTGCGTTCTCTCTACTCCAGAGTGTTAGCGCTGTGCATTCTCTCTACTCCAGAGTGTTAGCGCTGTGCGTTTTCTCTATTTCAGTGTGATCGTTGTGCGTTCTATGAACTCCAGAGTATTAGCGCTGTACGTTCTCTGAACTCATGAGTGTGTTCGCTGTGGATTCTCTGAACTCGTGTGTTAGTGCTGTGCGTTCTCTGTCCAGATTGCATGCGCTGTGCGTTCTCTCTACTCCAGTGTTTGCGTTGTGCGTTCTCTGTCCAGAGTGCAAGCGCTGTGCGTTCTCACTACTCCAGTTTTAGCGTTCTGCGTTCTCTCTATTCCAGTGTTAGCGCTGTGTGTTCTCTCTATTTCAGAGTGTTAGTGCTGTACGAACTCTGAACTCCAGAGTGTTAGCGCTGTGCCTTCTCTCTACTCCAGAGTGTTAGAGCTGTGCGTTCTCTCTACTCCAGCGTGTTACCGCTGTGCGTTCTCTGAACTCCAGCGTGTTAGCGCTGTGCGTTCTCTGAACTCCAGAGAGTTAGCGCTGTGCATTATCTCTATTCCAGCGTGTTAGCGCTGTGCGTTCTCTGAACTCCAGATTTTTAGCGCTGTGCGTTCTCTCTACTTCAGAGTGCTAGCGCTGTGTGTTCTCTGAACTGCAGAGTCTTAGCGCTGTGCATTCTTTCTACTTCAGTGTTAACGCTGTGCGTTCTCTGAACTCCAGAGTGTGATCGCTGTGCATTCTCTGAACTCCAGTGTGTTAGTGCTGTGCGTTCACTCTACTTCAGAGTGTTAGCGCTGTGCATTCTCTGAACTCCAGCGTGTTAGCGCTGTGCGGTCTCTCTAGTCGAGAGTGTTAGCGCTGTGCGTTCTCTCTCATCCAGACTGTTTACTCTTTGCGTTCTCTCTGCTCCAGAGTGTTAGTGCTGTGCATTCTCTCTACTCCAGTGTTAGCGCTGTGCGTTCTCTCAACTCCAGAGTGTTAGCGCTGTGCGTTCTCTCTACTCCAGAGTGTTAACGCTGTGCGTTTTCTCTATTTCAGTGTGAACGCTGTGCGTTCTCTGAACCCCAGAGTGTTAGCGCTGTGCGTTCTCTCTACTCCAGAGTGTTGGCGCTGTGCATTCTCTCTACTCCAGAGTGTTGGCGCTATGCGTTCTCTCTACTCCAGAGTTTTGGCGCTGTGCATTCTCTCTACTCCAGAGTGTTAGCACTGTGCGTTCTCTCTCCTCCAGACAGTTTGCTCTTTGTGTTCTCTCTGCTCCAGAGTGTTAGCGCTGTGCGTTCTCTCTACTTCAGATTATTAGCGCTGTGACTTCTCTGACCTCCAGTGTGTTAGTGCTGTGCGTTCACTCTACTTCAGAGTGTTAGCGCTGTGCATTCTCTGAACTCCAGCGTGTTAGCGCTGTGCGGTCTCTCTAGACCAGAGTGTTAGCGCTGTGCGTTCTCTCTCATCCAGACTGTTTACTCTTTGCGTTCTCTCTGCTCCAGAGTGTTAGTGCTGTGCATTCTCTCTACTCCAGTGTTAGCGCTGTGCATTCTCTCTACTCCAGAGTGTTAGCGCTGTGCGTTCTCTCTACTCCAGAGTGTTAACGCTGTGCGTTTTCTCTATTTCAGTGTGAACGCTGTGCGTTCTCTGAACCCCAGAGTGTTAGCGCTGTGCGTTCTCTCTACTCCAGAGTGTTAGCGCTATGCGTTCTCTCTACTCCAGAGTGTTAACGCTGTGCGTTTTCTCTATTTCAGTGTGATCGCTGTGCGTTCTCTGAAACCCAGAGTGTTAGCGTTGTGCGTTCTCTCTTCTCCAGAGTGTTAACATTGTGCGTTCTCTCTACTTCAGACTGTTGGCGCTGTTCGTTCTCTTTCCAGAGTGTTAGCTCTGTGCGTTCTCTCTACTCCAGAGTGTTAATGCTGTGCGTTCTCTCTACTCCAGCGTGTTAGCGCTGTGCGTTCTCTCTACTCCAGAGTGTTAGCGCTGTGCGTTCTCTCTAATCCAGAGATTTAACGCAGTGCGGTCTCTCTACTCCAGACTGTTAGCACTTTGCGTTCTCTCAGCTCCAGATTGTTAGCGCTGTGCGTTCTCTGTCCAGAGTGTAAGCGCTGTGCGTTCTCTCTACTCCAGTGTTAGTGCTCTGCGTTCTCTCTACTCCAGTGTTAGTGCTGTGCGTTCTCTCTACTTCAGAGTGTTAGCGCTGTGCGTACTCTGAACTCCAGCGTTTTAGCGCTGTGCGTTCTCTCTGCTCCAGTGTTAGCGCTGTGCGTTCTCTCTACTCCAGAGTGTTAGCGCTGTGCGTCCTCTGAACTCCAGAGTGTTAGCGCTGTGCGTTCTCTCTACTCCAGATTGTTAATGCTGTGCGTTCTCTCTACTTCAGTATTAGCGCTGTGCTATCTCTGAACTCCAGAGTGTTAGCGCTGTGCGTTCTCTTAATTCCAGTGTGTTAGCGCTGTGCATTCACTGAACTCCAGATTGTTAGCGCTGTACGTTCTCTGAACTCCAGAGTGTGATCGCTGTGCATTCTCTGTACTCCAGTGTGTTAGTGCTGTGCGTTCTCTGTCCAGAGTGTATGCGCTGTGCGTTCTCTCTACTCCAGTGTTAGCGTTGTGCATTCTCTGTCCAGAGTGTAAGCGCTGTGTGTTCTCGCTGCTCCAGTTTTAGCGCTCTGCGTTCTCTCTACTCCAGTGTTAGCGCTGTGTGTTCTCTCTACTTCAGAGTGTTAGCGCTGTGCGTTCTCTGAACTCCAGAGAGTTACCGCTGTGCATTCTCTCTACTCCAGAGTGTTAGCGCTGTGTGTTCTCACTGCTCCAGAGTGTTAGCGTTGTGCGTTCTCTCTACTCCAGAGTGTTAGCGCTGTGCGTTCTCTCTACTCCAGAGTGTTAACGCTGTGCGTTCTCTCTACTCCAGAGTGTTAACATTGTGCGTTCTCTCTACTTCAGAGTGTTGGCGCTGTTCGTTCACTTTCCAGAGTGTTAGCGCTGTGTGTTCTCACTGCTCCAGAGTGTCAGCGTTGTGCGTTCTCTCTACTCCAGAGTGTTAGCGCTGTGCGTTCTCTCTACTCCAGAGTGTTAACGCTGTGCGTTCTCTCTACTCCAGAGTGTTAACGCTGTGCGTTCTCTCTACTTCAGAGTGTTAACATTGTGCGTTCTCTCTACTTCAGAGTGTTGGCGCTGTTCGTTCACTTTCCAGAGTGTTAGCGCTGTGCGTTCTCTCTACTCCAGAGTGTTAACGCTGTGCGTTCTCTCTACTCCAGAGTGTTAACGCTGTGCGTTCTCTCTACTTCAGAGTGTTAACATTGTGCGTTCTCTCTACTTCAGAGTGTTGGCGCTGTTCGTTCACTTTCCAGAGTGTTAGCTCTGTGCGTTCTCTCTACTCCAGAGTGTTAGCGCTGTGCGTTCTCTCTAATCCAGAGTGTTAACGCAGTGCGGTCTCTCTACTCCAGAATGTTAGCACTTTGCGTTCTCTCAGCTCCAGATTGTTAACGCAGTGCGTTCTCTGTCCAGAGTGTAAGCGCTGTGCGTTCTCTCTACTCCAGTGTTCGCGCTCTGCGTTCTCTCTACTCCAGTGTTAGCGCTGTGCATTCTCTCTACTTCAGAGTGTTAGCGCTGTGCGTACTCTGAACTCCAGCGTTTTAGCGCTGTACGTTCTCTCTACTCCAGAGTGTTAGCACTGTGTGTTCTCTCTACTCCAGCGTGTTAGCGATGTGCGTCCTCTGAACTCCACAGTTTAGCGCTGTGCGTTCTCTGAACTCCAGCCTGTTAGCGCTTTGCGTTCTCTGAACTCCAGAGAGTTAGAGCTGTGCGTTCTCTCTACTCCAGAGTGTTAGCGCTGTGCATTCTCTGAACTGCAGAGTGTTAGCACTGTGCATTCTCTTTACTTCAGTGTTAGCGCTGTGCGTTCTCTGAATTCCAGCGTGTTAGCGCTGTGCGTTCTCTGATCTTGTAAGCTTCGCAATTTTCAGCAAAAATCACGCAAGAAAACTGGATAAAATTAAGACTGTTTATTGACCAAAGTAAGCTTGCACAGAAAAACCTTTGATAAAAGGGCATACAAAATGGCCGCCGGGCCCCGTGATCAGTTTATGAACCATTTTATTTCTGTTACTGCAAGCCAGACAGGCTTGTGGATTGAAGACAGTGAGCCCACGAAAGCCAGTCTCTGGGAACCGAAACTCAGAGCAACAGCATACATATTCAATGGATTATAAGTACAGGATGGGGCCCATCAAGATATGGGCGGACAATGTAAAAACACTTATACCCATTTATCGTACAAAGGAAAAACCGTTTAGCAGCCATCAAGGAAAATGTCCGGACCGATCAATATGCGAACCGAGCCACGGTGACAATGCAAAAGACATTGAAAGACATTATCGGCCAGGAAGGCCAGTTTAAGTTATCACCGGCTCCGTTGCAAGACAAAGCGCCCCTGCAGAGATTTCTGCCCGCCAAAATTAATACAAAGACAGGACTATGATTTGGCGGGAGATAAGACTGTCCCAAAAGAGTATAACTATGGATTGAAAGTCCATCTAAGTTACTTCGGACTCCGGGTTACTTGAACAACTTCTTCTTCACTGCCACGGCTTCTTGTTGGGCGACTTCAGGCTTCCATTTCTTCAAGAACTTTCTTCTACGAGGAACGAACAAAGGGCGGACGGTGCCCGGATCGGCGCCTCTTCCACTTCGGCAGATCGATGAAAACGTTTTCGTTTTTTTAAAGACGGACGGTTTCGGTAAAAGGACAACGTGGTCGGTGTTCAGCCAAACAAGGCTCGGCCACGACGAGAAGACGACGAGGGTGGCCCGGGTACTGGGGTCGGGAGATCATCGACGACCCAGGCCGACGGAGAAGAAACCCTCTGGAGAACCGGCGATCGATGCCACAAGATTCTCCCAAGTGCATAGCCTGCATCTGGGTCTGCTCCATGAACCCAAATTGACTTGGTGGATCTCAACCTTAACGAGCGCTCATCGAGGCTGGGTCTACCCCACCGCCTCGAGGGAGGAGAGAATATCGACTGCGCCAGAAGTTTCCAAATCCACGTGACGACGGAAAGCGGTGCCAAAAAGGCTGCGAACCCCCTTTCTCGCGATTTCGAGAGTGGTGAGCATGATCCCAAGTTCCCCAGGTCGAAACTTAGTTTAGGTATAGGGGAGGGAGTTAAGGGAAATCGTAATGTGTTTCCCCTTTTTCGATGTGCCGTGTGTTCCCCATTTCCATAGAGTCAAGTTCATAAATTTGTGCATGATTGTAGTAACTTTAATCTGTGCCTATGACATGTATTTTGTAATGCTTCAAACTGTTTAAAAATAAAAGCATCCATTTCGTGCTATTCAACCTGGTCTATTGAGTTCTTTCTCTGCACTACTGTTCTCTGCACCTAAGTCCAAGGTCTAGAACCGTAGGGGGGAGTGGGTCGAACCACTCAAGGGTAATTATTGCACGAAGCCTGGCAGGAGACCAGAAAGAGCAAGAGAAACCCCCTACAATCTCTAGAGTGTTAGCACTGTGCATTCTCTCTATTCCAGCGTGTTAGCGCTGTGCGTTCACTGAAAGCCAGATTGTTAGCGCTGTACTTTCTCTGAACTCCAGAGTGTGATTGCTGTGCATTCTCTGAACTCCAGTGTGTTAGTGCTGTGCGTTCTCTCTACTTCAGAGTGCTAGCGCTTTGTGTTCTCTGAACTGCAGAGTGTTAGCGCTGTGCGTTCTCTCTACTTCAGTGTTAACGCTGTGCATTCTCTGAACTCCAGTGTGTTAGTGCTGTGCGTTCACTTTACTTCAGAGTGTTAGCGCTGTGCATTCTCTCTCCTCCAGACTGTTTGCTATTTGCGTTCTCTCTGCTCCAGAGTGTTAGCGCTGTGCGTTCTCTCTACTTCAGATTAATAGCGCTGTGACTTCTCTGAACTCCAGAGTGTTAGCGCTGTGCGTTCTCTCTACTCCAGTGTTAGCGTTGTGCGTTCTCTGTCCAGAGTGTAAGCGCTGTGCGTTCTCGCTACTCCAGTTTTAGCGCTCTGCGTTCTCTCTACTCCAGTGTTAGCGCTCTGTGTTCTCTCTACTTCAGAGTGTTAGCGCTGTGCATTCTCTGAACGCCAGAGAGTTAGCACTGTGCATTCTCTCTATTCCAGCGTGTTAGCTCTGTGCATTCACTGATCTCCAGAGTGTTAGCGCTGGCGTCCTCTCTACTTCAGATTAATAGCGCTGTGACTTCTCTGAACTCCAGTGTGTTAGTGCTGTGCGTTCACTCTACTTCAGAGTGTTAGCGCTGTGCGTTCTCTCTACTCCAGAGTGTTAGTGCTGTGCGTTCTCTCTACTCCAGAGTGTTAACGATGTGCGTTTTCTCTATTTCAGTGTGATCGCTGTGCGTTCTCTGAACCCCAGAGTGTTAGCGCTGTGCGTTCTCTCTACTCCAGAGTGTTAGCGCTGTGCATTCTCTCTACTCCAGAGTGTTAGCGCTGTGCGTTCTCTCTACTCCAGAGTGTTAGCGCTGTACATTCTCTCTACTCCAGAGTGTTAGCGCTGTGCGTTCTCTCTACTCCAGAGTGTTAACGCTGTGCGTTTTCTCTATTTCAGTGTGATCGTTGTGCGTTCTATGAACTCCATAGTATTAGCGCTGTACGTTCTCTGAACTCATGAGTGTGTTCGCTGTGCATTCTCTGAACTCCAGTGTGTTAGTGCTGTGCGTTCTCTGTCCAGATTGCATGCGCTGTGCGTTCTCTCTACTCCAGTGTTAGCGTTGTGCGTTCTCTGTCCAGAGTGCAAGTGCTGTACGTTCTCACTACTCCAGTTTTAGCGCTCTGCGTTCTCTCTACTCCAGTGTTAGCGCTGTGTGTTCTCTCTATTTCAGAGTGTTAGTGCTGCACGAACTCTGAACTCCAGAGTGTTAGCGCTGTGCCTTCTCTCTACTCCAGAGTGTTAGAGCTGTGCGTTCTCTCTACTCCAGCGTGTTACCGCTGTGCGTTCTCTGAACTCCAGCGTGTTAGCGCTGTGTGTTCTCTGAACTCCAGAGAGTTAGCGCTGTGCATTATCTCTATTCCAGCGTGTTAGCGCTGTGCGTTCTCTGAACTCCAGATTTTTAGCGCTGTGCGTTCTCTCTACTTCAGAGTGCTAGCGCTGTGTGTTCTCTGAACTGCAGAGTCTTAGCGCTGTGCATTCTTTCTACTTCAGTGTTAACGCTGTGCGTTCTCTAAACTCCAGAGTGTGGTCGCTGTGCATTCTCTGAACTCCAGTGTGTTAGTGCTGTGCGTTCACTCTACTTCAGAGTGTTAGCGCTGTGCATTCTCTGAACTCCAGCGTGTTAGCGCTGTGCGGTCTCTCTAGTCCAGAGTGTTAGCACTGTGCGTTCTCTCTCCTCCAGACAGTTTGCTCTTTGTGTTCTTTCTGCTCCAGAGTGTTAGCGCTGTGCATTCACTCTACTTCAGATTATTAGCGCTGTGACTTCTCTGACCTCCAGTGTGTTAGTGCTGTGCGTTCACTCTACTTCAGAGTGTTAGCGCTGTGCATTCTCTGAACTCCAGCGTGTTAGCGCTGTGCGGTCTCTCTAGACCAGAGTGTTAGCGCTGTGCGTTCTCTCTCATCCAGACTGTTTACTCTTTGCGTTCTCTCTGCTCCAGAGTGTTAGTGCTGTGCATTCTCTCTACTCCAGTGTTAGCGCTGTGCGTTCTCTCTACTCCAGAGTGTTAGCGCTGTGCGTTCTCTCTACTCCAGAGTGTTAACGCTGTGCGTTTTCTCTATTTCAGTGTGAACGCTGTGCGTTCTCTGAACCCCAGAGTGTTAGCGCTGTGCGTTCTCTCTACTCCAGAGTGCTAGCGCTGTGCATTCTCTCTACTCCAGAGTGTTAGCTCTGTGCGTTCTCTCTACTCCAGAGTGTTAGCGCTGTGCGTTCTCTCTAATCCAGAGTGTTAACGCAGTGCGGTCTCTCTACTCCAGACTGTTAGCACTTTGCGTTCTCTCGGCTCCAGATTGTTAGCGCTGTGCGTTCTCTGTCCAGAGTGTAAGCACTGTGCGTTCTCTCTACTCCAGTGTTCACGCTCTGCGTTCTCTCTACTCCAGTGTTAGCGCTGTGCATTCTCTCTACTTCAGAGTGTTAGCGCTGTGCGTACTCTGAACTCCAGCGTTTTAGCGCTGTACGTTCTCTCTACTCCAGAGTGTTAGCGCTGTGCGTTCTCTCTACTCCAGCGTGTTAGCGATGTGCGTCCTCTGAACTCCAGAGTTTAGCGCTGTGCGTTCTCCGAACTCCAGCCTGTTAGCGCTTTGCGTTCTCTGAACTCCAGAGAGTTAGCGCTGTGCGTTCTCTCTACTCCAGAGTGTTAGCGCTGTGCATTCTCTGAACTGCAGAGTGTTAGCACTGTGCATTCTCTTTACTTCAGTGTTAGCGCTGTGCGTTCTCTGAATTCCAGCGTGTTAGCGCTGTGCGTTCTCTGATCTCCAGAGTGTTAGCACTGTGCATTCTCTCTATTCCAGCGTGTTAGCGCTGTGCGTTCGCTGAACGCCAGATTTTTAGCGCTGTACTTTCTCTGAACTCCAGAGTGTGATTGCTGTGCATTCTCTGAACTCCAGTGTGTTAGTGCTGTGCGTTCTCTCTACTTCAGAGTGCTAGTGCTGTGACTTCTCTGAAGTCTAGCGTGTTAGCTCTGTGTGTTCTCTCTACTCCAGTGTTAGCGCTGTGCGTTCTCAGAACTGCAGAGTGTTAGCGCTGTGCGTTCTCTGTACTTCGGTGTTAGCGCTGTGCGTTCTATGAACTCCAGAGTGCTGGCGCTGTACGTTCTCTGAACTCCAGTGTGTTAGCGTTGTGCATTCTCTGTCCAGAGTGTAAGCGCTGTGCGTTTTCGCTACTCCAGTGTTAGCGCTCTGCGTTCTCTCTACTCCAGTGTTAGCGCTGTGTGTTCTCTCTACTTCAGAGTGTTAGCGCTGTGCGTTCTCTGAACTCCAGCGTGTTAGCGCTGTGCATTCTCTGAACTCCAGAGAGTTGGCGCTGTGCATTCTCTCTACTCCAGAGTGTT
This sequence comes from Somniosus microcephalus, assembly GCF_052327205.1. Taxonomy (NCBI): domain Eukaryota; kingdom Metazoa; phylum Chordata; class Chondrichthyes; order Squaliformes; family Somniosidae; genus Somniosus; species Somniosus microcephalus. The sequence goes on from NC_140997.1 coordinate 133,109,707, forward strand.
AGCGCTGTGCATTCTCTGAACTCCAGAGAGTGATCGCTGTGCATTCTCTGAACTCCAGAGTGTTAGTGGTGTGCATTCTCTCTACTCCAGAGTGTTAGTGCTGTGCGTTCTCTGAACTCCAGCCATTTAACGCTGTGCGTTCTCTGAACTCCAGAGAGTTAGCACTGTGCATTCTCTCTATTCCAGCGTGTTAGCTCTGTGCGTTCACTGAACTCCAGATTGATAGCGCTGTGCGTTCTCTCTACTTCAGATTGCTAGCGCTGAGTGTTCTCTGAACTGCAGAGTGTGATCGCTCTGCGTTCTCTGAACTCCAGTGTGTTAGCGCTGTGCGTTCTCTCTAACTCAGTCTTAGCGCTGTGCTTTCTCTGAACTCCAGAGTGTTAGCGCTTTGCATTCTCTCTACTCCAGAGTGTTAGCGCTGTGTGTTCTCTGAACTGCAGAGTGTTATCGCTAAGTACTCTCTCTACTCCAGAGTGTTAGCGCTGTGCATTCTCTCTACTCCAGCGTGTTAGTGCTGTGCGTTCTCTCTACTCCACAGTTTTAACGCTGTGCGTTCTCTCTACTCCAGAGTGTCAACGTTGTGCGTTCTCTCTACTTCAGAGTGTTGGCGCTGTTCGTTCTCTTTCCAGAGTGTTAGCTCTGTGCGTTCTCTCTACTCCAGAGTGTTAGCGCTGTGCGTTCTCTCTACTCCAGAGTGTTAATGTTGTGCGTTCTCTCTACTTCAGACTGTTGGCGCTGTTCGTTCTCTTTCCAGAGTGTTAGCTCTGTGCGTTCTCTCTACTCCAGACTGTTAGCACTTTGCGTTCTCTCGGCTCCAGATTGTTAGCACTGTGCGTTCTCTGCCCAGAGTGTAAGCGCTGTACGTTCTCTCTACTCCAGTGTTAGCGCTCTGCGTTCCCTCTACTCCAGTGTTCGCGCTGTGCGTTCTCTCTACTTCTGATTGTAAGCGCTGTGCGTTCTCTCTACTCCAGTGTTAACGCTGTGTGTTCTCTCTACTTCAGAGTGTTAGCGCTGTGCGTTCTCTGAACTCCAGCGTGTTAGCGCTGTGCGTTCTCTGAACTCCAGCGTGTTAGCGCTGTGCGTTCTCTGAACTCCAGAGAATTAGCGCTGTGCATTCTCTCTACTCCAGAGTGTTAGCGCTCTACGTTCTCTGAACTCCAGAGTGTGATCGCTGTGCATTCTCTGAACTCCAGAGTGTTAGTAGTGTGCATTCTCTCTACTCCAGAGTGTTAGTGCTGTGCGTTCTCTGAACTCCAGCCTGTTAGCGCTGTGCATTCTCTGAACTGCAGAGAGTTAGCACTGTGCATTCTCTCTATTCCAGCGTGTTAGCTCTGTGCGTTCACTGAACTCCAGATTGATAGCGCTGTACGTTCTCTCTACTTCAGATTGCTAGTGCTGAGTGTTCTCTGAACTGCAGAGTGTGAACGCTATGCGTTCTCTGAACTCCAGTATGTTAGCGCTGTGCTTTCTCTCTAACTCAGTGTTAGCGCTGTGCGTTCTCTGAACTCCAGAGTGTTAGCTCTGTGCGTTCACTCTACTCCAGAGTGTTAGCGCTGTACGTTCTCTCTACTCCAGAGTGTTAGCGCTCTGCGTTCTCTCTACTGAAGTGTGTTAGCGCTGTGCGGTCTCTCTACTCCACAGTGTTAACGCTGTGCGTTCTCTCTACTCCAGAGTGTTAACGTTGTGCGTTCTCTCTACTTCAACTTGTTGGCGCTGTTCGTTCGCTTTCCAGAGTGTTAGCGCTGTGCGTGCTCTCTACTCCAGAGTGTTAGTGCTGCGCGTTCTCTCTACTCCAGAGTGTTAACGTTGTGCGTTCTCTCTACTTCAGACTGTTGGCGCTGTTCGTTCCCTTTCCAGAGTGTTAGCTCTGTGCGTTCTCTCTAATCCAGAGTGTTAACGCAGTGCGGTCTCTCTACTCCAGACTGTTAGCACTTTGCGTTCTCTCGGCTCCAGATTGTTAGCGCTGTGCGTTCTCTGTCCAGAGTGTAAGCACTGTGCGTTCTCTCTACTCCAGTGTTCACGCTCTGCGTTCTCTCTACTCCAGTGTTAGCGCTGTGCATTCTCTCTACTTCAGAGTGTTAGAGCTGTGCGTACTCTGAACTCCAGCGTTTTAGCGCTGTACGTTCTCTCTACTCCAGAGTGTTAGCGCTGTGCGTTCTCTCTACTCCAGCGTGTTAGCGATGTGCGTCCTCTGAACTCCAGAGTTTAGCGCTGTGCGTTCTCCGAACTCCAGCCTGTTAGCGCTTTGCGTTCTCTGAACTCCAGAGAGTTAGCGCTGTGCGTTCTCTCTACTCCAGAGTGTTAGCGCTGTGCATTCTCTGAACTGCAGAGTGTTAGCACTGTGCATTCTCTTTACTTCAGTGTTAGCGCTGTGCGTTCTCTGAATTCCAGCGTGTTAGCGCTGTGCGTTCTCTGATCTCCAGAGTGTTAGCACTGTGCATTCTCTCTATTCCAGCGTGTTAGCGCTGTGCGTTCACTGAACGCCAGATTGTTAGCGCTGTACTTTCTCTGAACTCCAGAGTGTGATTGCTGTGCATTCTCTGAACTCCAGTGTGTTAGTGCTGTGCGTTCTCTCTACTTCAGAGTGTTAGTGCTGTGACTTCTCTGAAGTCCAGCGTGTTAGCTCTGTGTGTTCTCTCTACTCCAGTGTTAGCGCTGTGCGTTCTCTCTACTCCAGAGTGTTAGCGCTGTGCGTTCTCTCTACTCCAGAGTGTTAGCGCTGTGCGTTCTCTCTACTCCAGAGTGTTAGCGCTGTGACTTCTCTGAGCTGCTGAGTGTTAACGCTGTGCGTTCTCTCTACTCCAGAGTGTTAGCGCTGTGTGTTCCCTGAACTCCAGCGTGTTAGCGCTGTGCGTTCTCTGAACTCCAGCGTGTTAGCGCTGTGCGTTCTCTCTACTCCAGATTGTTAGCGCTGTGCGTTCTCAGAACTGCAGAGTGTTAGCGCTGTGCGTTCTCTGTACTTCGGTGTTAGCGCTGTGCGTTCTATGAACGCCAGAGTGCTGGCGCTGTACGTTCTCTGAACTACAGTGTGTTAGTGCTGTGCGTTCTCTGTCCAGAGTGTATTCGCTGTGCTTTCTCTCTACTCCAGTGTTAGCGTTGTGCATTCTCTGTCCAGAGTGTAAGCGCTGTGCGTTTTCGCTACTCCAGTGTTAGCGCTCTGCGTTCTCTCTACTCCAGTGTTAGCGCTGTGTGTTCTCTCTACTTCAGAGTGTTAGCGCTGTGCGTTCTCTGAACTCCAGCGTGTTAGCGCTGTGCATTCTCTGAACTCCAGAGAGTTAGCGCTGTGCATTCTCTCTACTCCAGAGTGTTAGCGCTGTGCATTCTCTGAACTCCAGAGTGTGATCGCTGTGCATTCTCTGAACTCCAGAGTGTTAGTGGTGTGCATTCTCTCTACTCCAGAGTGTTAGTGCTGTGCGTTCTCTGAACTCCAGCCATTTAACGCTGTGCGTTCTCTGAACTCCAGAGAGTTAGCACTGTGCATTCTCTCTATTCCAGCGTGTTAGCTCTGTGCGTTCACTGAACTCCAGATTGATAGCGCTGTGCGTTCTCTCTACTTCAGATTGCTAGCGCTGAGTGTTCTCTGAACTGCAGAGTGTGATCGCTGTGCGTTCTCTGAACTCCAGTGTGTTAGCGCTGTGCGTTCTCCCTAACTCAGTCTTAGCGCTGTGCGTTCTCTGAACTCCAGAGTGTTAGCGCTTTGCGTTCTCTCTACTCCAGAGTGTTAGCGCTGTGTGTTCTCTCTACTCCAGCGTGTTAGCGCTGTGCGTTCTCTCTACTCCACAGTTTTAATGCTGTGCGTTCTCTCTACTCCAGAGTGTCAACGTTGTGCGTTCTCTCTACTTCAGAGTGTTGGCGCTGTTCGTTCTCTTTCCAGAGTGTTAGCTCTGTGCGTTCTCTCTACTCCAGAGTGTTAGCGCTGTGCGTTCTCTCTAATCCAGAGTGTTAACGCAGTGCAGTCTCTCTACTCCAGATTGTTAGCACTGTGCGTTCTCTGCCCAGAGTGTAAGCGCTGTACGTTCTCTCTACTCCAGTGTTAGCGCTCTGCGTTCCCTCTACTCCAGTGTTAGCGGTGTGCGTTCTCTCTACTTCTGATTGTAAGCGCTGTGCGTTCTCGCTACTCCAGTGTTAGCGCTCTGTGTTCTCTCTACTCCAGTGTTAACGCTGTGTGTTCTCTCTACTTCAGAGTGTTAGCGCTGTGCGTTCTCTGAACTCCAGCGTGTTAGCGCTGTGCGTTCTCTGAACTCCAGTGAGTTAGCGCTGTGCATTCTCTCTACTCCAGAGTGTTAGCACTGTGCATTCTCTGAACTCCAGAGTGTGATCGCTGTGCATTCTCTGAACTCCAGAGTGTTAGTAGTGTGCATTCTCTCTACTCCAGAGTGTTAGTGCTGTGCGTTCTCTGAACTCCAGCCTGTTAGCGCTGTGCATTCTCTGAACTGCAGAGAGTTAGCTCTGTGCATTCTCTCTATTCCAGCGTGTTAGCTCTGTGCGTTCACTGAACTCCAGATTGATAGCGCTGTACGTTCTCTCTACTTCAGATTGCTAGCGCTGAGTGTTCTCTGAACTGCAGAGTGTGAACGCTGTGCGTTCTCTGAACTCCAGTATGTTAGCGCTGTGCTTTCTCTCTAACTCAGTGTTAGCGCTGTGCGTTCTCTGAACTCCAGAGTGTTAGCGCTGTGCGTTCACTCTACTCCAGAGTGTTAGCGCTGTACGTTCTCTCTACTCCAGAGTGTTAGCGCTCTGCGTTCTCTCTACTGAAGTGTGTTAGCGCTGTGCGGTCTCTCTACTCCACAGTGTTAACGCTGTGCGTTCTCTCTACTCCAGAATGTTAACGTTGTGCGTTCTCTCTACTTCAACTTGTTGGCGCTGTTCGTTCGCTTTCCAGAGTGTTAGCTCTGTGCGTTCTCTCTACTCCAGAGTGTTAGTGCTGCACGTTCTCTCTACTCCAGAATGTTAATGTTGTGCGTTCTCTCTACTTCAGACTGTTGGCGCTGTTCGTTCTCTTTCCAGAGTGTTAGCTCTGTGCGTTCTCTCTACTCCAGAGTGTTAGCGCTGTGCGTTCGCTCTAATCCAGTGTGTTAACGCAGTGCGGTCTCTCTACTCCAGACTGTTAGCACTTTGCGTTCTCTCGGCTCCAGATTGTTAGCGCTGTGCGTTCTCTGTCCAGAGTGTAAGCGCTGTGCGTTCTCTCTACTCGAGTGTTAGCGCTCTGCGTTGCCTCTAATCCAGTGTTAGCGCTGTGCGTTCTCTCTACTTCAGAGTGTTAGCGCTGTGCGTACTCTGAACTCCAGCATTTTAGCGCTGTGCGTTCCCTCTACTCCAGAGTGTTAGCGCTGTGCATTCTCTCTACTCCAGAGTGTTAGTGCTGTGCGTTCTCTAAACTCCAGAGTTTAGCGCTGTGCGTACTCTGAACTCCAGCATTTTAGTGCTGTGCGTTCTCTCTACTCCAGAGTGTTAGCGCTGTGTGTTCTCTCTACTCCAGAGTATTAGCGCTGTGCGTTCTTTGAACTCCAGAGTTTAGCGCTGTGCATTCTCTGAACTCCAGCGTGTTCGCGCTGTGCGTTCTCTGAACTCCAGAGAGTTCACAGAATCACAGAATCACAGAATCTACAGTGCAGATAGAGGCCATTTCGGCCCATTGAGCCTGCACCAACACATATCCCACCCTATCCCCGTAACCCCACGTATTTAATCCCCTAACACTAAGGGTCAATTTATCATAGCCAAATCAACCTAACCTGCACATCTTTGGACTGTGGGAGGAAACCGGAGCACCCGGAGGAAACCCACGCAGACACAGGGAGAATGTGCAAACTCCACACAGACAGTTGCCCGAGGCCAGATTTGAACCCGGGTCCCTGGCGCTGTGAGGCAACAGTGCTAACCACTATGCCACCGTGCCCCCCAGTTAGCGCTGTGCGTTCTCTCTGCTCCAGAGTGTTAGCGCTGTGCGTTCTCTGAACTGCAGAGTGTTAGCGCTGTGCGTTCTCTCTACTTCAGTGTTAGCGCTGTGCGTTCTCTGAACTCCAGAGTGTTAGCGCTGTGCGTTCTCTGAACTCCAGAGTGTTAGCGCTGTGCGTTCTCTGAACTCCAGAGTGTTAGCGCTGTGCGTTCTCTGAATTCCAGCGTGTTAGCGCTGTGCGTTCTCTGAACTCCAGAGTGTTAGCGCTGTGCATTCTCTCTATTCCAGAGTGTTAGCGCTGTACGTTCTCTGAACTCCAGAGTGTGATCGCTGTGCATTCTCTGAACTCCAGTGTGTTAGTGCTGTGCATTCTCTCTACTTCAGATTGTTAGCGCTGTGACTTCTCTGAAATCCAGCGTGTTCGCGCTGTGCGTTCTCTCTACTCCAGTGTTAGCGCTGTGCATTCTATCTACTCCAGAGTGTTAGCGCTGTGACTTCTCTGAGCTGCTGAGTGTTAACACTGTGCGTTCTCTCTACTCCAGAGTGTTAGCACTGTGCATTCTCTGAACTCCAGCGTGTTAGCGCTGTGCGTTCTCTGAACTCCAGAGAGTTAGCGCTGTGCGTTCACTCTACTCCAGAGTTTTAGCGCTGTGCGTTCTCAGAACTGCAGAGTGTTAGCGCCGTGCATTCTCTCTACTTCAGTGTTAGTGTAAGGGTTGGGGCTTCTTTATACTGGTTTAAAGTAATTTTCCTGGTCTTGCAGCCTTTGCCTGCACTCAGACCCATTTTAAAACAGCGGTTTCGAATCGCTACCCCACCTTCCAGTTCTGACTGCAGGGCTTATAATTATTGATATTAAAACAGACACGTAGTTTGGATGAGAGAAAAAAATCAGGTTTTATTACCTAAATAAACTACAATCAAAAGAATAAGCTATACCACACGAACACAGTAATTACAGTAAAACTATATAACGGGGTTGCAGACGGCAAAAATGAGGGGTACAATGGCTACAATGTTATTTAAACAATCTTAGCAATTCCCTTAAATCACCATCCCCCAAACTGCTTAACTAGGTTGCCTTGTTGAGGAGTCAGAACACCCTGCTCACCTGTGGTCCAGCGAAGTAAAAGAGCGAGATAGCTTCTCAGCTGCTATCTTTATACCTGGTGAGGCCCCTGCCGTTCTGCCTTGCAAGGGCTGTGTGCAAAATTCCCCACCCAAAGGGTCCAATACACAAGAGAAAGCTGTGATTGGCTAACTCAAAGTGGTTAGACTGGGTTAATGTGTCTTCCGGAGCTCCCTGGGCTGAAACAAAGAGAATGCAACAGCTCTATTGTCCAGTGCTGGGTGATTTAAAACCCATTCAAATCTTAAACGTTTCCCATTCAAGATACAAAAGACTCTTCTGCAGTTTAGATGTATCCACTCGATATACAAACAAATGCTAATAGCATTCAGTTGCTTTGTAAACAAAGCATTGTCCTTTGTCATCATTGAACCTTACTTTCAGACACAGAAAGCTGCATTCCAAGCCTCTTTTGTCTTCGGCCATGTGGTGACAGCCATTTTTATCCCTGGAAATTTAAAAGCACATCGCCCAGGGATTCTTTAATCAAAAAAATGAATATTCAGAACTGTAAATTATTGCGAATTCTTACAGTCCGCCCTTGGATACTTCCAGCTTGCTTGTAGTATCCTCTTGAAGAAATGAGCAATAATTTCTGACCCCTCACAAACAACCATCCCCTATATTTACCTAATAGCTATCTGCCACTGATCCCCGTCCCGTCTATTCCCCTTAAATTCAAGAAAAAAAACCATGGTACGGTAGGCATCTTACAGATACTTCAGTTTTCAATAAGGGGTCTCATACCCCTACACGCTTGTAAAATTATACAGTGTAAACCAAATTTACAATCACCTTTTTACATCATAAGTTATTACAAAATGTTGCAATCTTAGTTACACAATGTAATCAAAACAATCCCAAGCACAGAGAGGGTCCTACGACTCTGCTCAACTTGGAGTTGTCACAAACTGGTCCCAAGCACGGAGAGGATCCTACGCCTCTACTCAAATTGGGGCTGTAACACAAAATACAAAAAAAATTAAACATTTGAAATAACATGCTTAAATAAACCCCGATCATCACGTGCTGATGATGGGTCGCGAAATTCGAGTGGGCATTGCTCCTCCCACCCGGGCAGTAAAAGTACCTTCCACCCCCCTTTGATCGTAAAACAGGCAGAATGGATTTACCGACCAGCCTGCTCCGCCAGCCCTGAACCATTCCCTTGTCCCTTTGTGGAGGCAGGGTACCCCTCACGTTTAAAATTTACCTTGGCACAGACCGAGACCGGGGAGTATGGGATCTCATGACTCCCAGTCCCTCCCCCTCCTGTCTTCCCTCGACTGGCTGCAGAAAATGATGGGTGCCTGTGTGGCGGCTCTCCCTGGCCCCACACTGATCTGGCCACCCACTCATCCTTCCCAGCCATACTTATCCTCCTTGCCCGTGGGCCCCCGGGTGAGTTCCTCCCTCCCCCGACCGCACCCACGCGACTCTTGGGTCTCCCCCTCCTCTATACAATCATTCCCGGGCCATCACCACCCACCCCCGGGGAACGCATCCCTATGACCAGGCGCCCGCGCTTCCCCATCATGACTCCTCAACAGCGAGGTCTCCCGCAAGTGAACTTCGGTCAGGATAGTGCTGGGTTGGGGGCCGTGCCCCACCCAGCTGGGGCCATCTCCTCCCCGTAGGAGGAGTAGGCAAATTCCTCCGGACTCTGTCCGGTTTTTCCCGAAGATCGCTGCGGGGTCTCCTGGATTTGTCCAGTGGCGAGGTGATCCCCAACATTCCGTATCTTCATTCGATGTCCAGCTCAGGCTGGGCGAACATGGCTGCTTCATTTTCCCATCTCCTGCAAAAACTTAAAAGGGACATGCAGCCAGGTCTCACTGACCTGCTGCCTTAGATGGAGACATGGTCGGGTCCCTCGACCTCGGACCAAAATACAAACATTCGGCACACATGTAAACTTAAACTCTTTAAACTTAAACTTAGTTATATCAACAAAACTTAAAATGCACCTTAAAGCAAGCTATTTCACACCAAAGCTATAATACAAATGCCGCCCGTCTCCGGACGGCCAGTCTAATCTTTGGCACTGTCGCAGATTGCTGCTGGCTGCAGCGAAGCTGGACTGCCTCCTGTCTCTGGTCCCCCGCAGCTTATGGCTGTTGAGTGGGGACCCCTGTTCTCTGGCTTCTCCCCGGCTCGGGAGACCGCCCTACTCCACTGTAAAGTGGGTGACCATGCTTTCTTAGGCTGGGGCACCTGCTGAGACCTTCTGAGGGGTGTCTCTATGGGGGAAACTTTGGCTGGCGGACCCTGAGCTTGGATCACAGCCCCATCTGGCTGGGAACCTTCTCCCCCATGTCCAAATAGCCCGCACTGTATAATGTACCTGGCAGCCTGCCGGTGCAAATCTCTCTCTGGGTTTGTCTGCTCTTCCCTGCCCACTCCTGTGCTGGGGGCAGGTATACTCTCACCACCCGCTGCTGGTGGCTGGAAATTTCCTCCCCATGTTTAAAACCTGGTGTCAGCTCCCCCCCTTTGTCTCCTGCAAGAGGGATTGCTATCCCTGCCCCCGCAGGGTCCCACATCATGGGGGGGGGGGGCACTCTAGAAGCGGGCTGGGAAGCTGGTCCCTTTAAACAGGCCACAGTGCCTGTCTTTACAGGCGGTGAACTTGAACTTGCATGGACAGCAAACTCATGTTCCCTCACCCAGGTGGCTTTAACTGGGGAATTTTGGACCTGCCTTTTTTCTGGGGCCAAAACTATCCCCTGTGTGCCTCCCTTGTCCCGGATTTCTGCTACTGGACCTGCTCTACAGGGGTCCCAGAACTCTCCTTTCCTGTTCCCTGGCTTAAACAGCTTACTCTGAATAGGAATGGCTCCTCCCCCCACACAAGCCACAGTGCTTGCCTGTGAACTCGAACATGCTGTGGGCTGAGGATTCCTATTCTCAGGCTCACTCCTCACGGGCGGACCGTACCTCTGTTGTTGGAGAGGGTACACTGGTCCTGGTCCCCGCCTGCCTAGCGGGACCTGCTGGTGTTCTTCTACCACTCCATTGTCCACCCCTCCTCGCTGCCAGAGCTCCTCAAGACTCGGAGCTGTGGGCTGCGGTCTTGGGGTCTCTAATTCCCAATCCAGCACCGTTCTGGGTGCTGCCTGTGAGATGGTTCTACTTGGGCTGCCAGTAAAGTCCAGCTGACCTACCTTCGGGCTGATCACGCAAACCATTCCCCTTGCTACCTTTAAAGCCATGTTAAGGCTTTCTATCTCTGCCCTACAGGGGCCATGATCTGCTTCACCAAACCTGGCATTCTCTTCCCGCAGTCTCATCTCATTTTCCCTGGCCTCAGTGATTTGGTACTTTAGGAATTCTATCTCATTTCTCGCATGGCTCTCTCCCTCGCTAGCTTCTTGGGTGAGGTGTGCATTCTCCTCTTGTAGCCTCATCTCTCTGTCCCTTGCTTCTGTGACTTCCAGCAGAAGGCGCTCTATAAATGCCTGGCATTTCGTGACCTCTAGTGTGAGGCGTGCATTCTCTTCCCGCACCCTCATACCACTAGCTCTGGCCTCATACACCTCTCTGAGGCGTTCTACCTCCGCCTGGCATTTTTCAAGCTGGGACTCCCGATTCTTGGCCTCTTTAAACTCCTCCTGCTCTCCCATCTCACCCTTCCTAGCCCAGCCACCTATACCCCGATAGGTCAGCTTACACATTGCCACTACCTTCCGCAGGGCTGCCCACAGACTGAAAGCAAGAAAGACAATAACTGATGCTTTCTCTAGATCCAGACCACTTATCATATCAAAAACGGCCTGCAGTCCTGCCCGCGGTCGACATTGTAAGGGTGGGGGCTTTTTAAAACTGGTTTAAAGTAATTTTCCTGGTCTTGCAGCCTTTGCCTGCACTCAGACCAATTTTAAAACAGCGGTTTCGAATCGCTACCCCACCTTCCAGTTCTGACTGCAGGGCTTATAATTATTGATATTAAAACAGACACGTAATTTGGATGAGAGAAAAAAATCAAGTTTTATTACCTAAATAAACTACAATCAAAAGAATAAGCTATACCACACGAACACAGTAATTACAGTAAAACTATATAACGGGGTTGCAGATGGCAAAAATGAGGGATACAATGGCTACAATGTTATTTAAACAATCTTAGCAATTCCCTTAAATCACCATCCCCCAAACTCCTGCTAAGTTGCCTTGTTGAGGAGTCAGAAACTCCGCTCACCTGTGGTCCAGCGAAGTAAGAGAGAGAGAGCTAGCTTCTCAGCCGCTATCTTTATACCTGGTGAGGTCCTGCCGTTCTGCCTTGCAAGGGCTGTGTGCAAAATTCCCCACCCAAAGGATCCAATACACAAGAGAAAGCTGTGATTGGCTAACTCAAAGTGGTTAGACTGGGTTAATATGTCTTCCGGAGCTCCCTGGGCTGAAACAAAGAGAATGCAACAGCCCTATTGTCCAGTGCTGGGTGATTTAAAACCCATTCAAATCTTAAACATTTCCCATTCAAGATACAAAAGTCTCTTCTGCAGTTTAGATGCATCCACTCGATATACAAACAAATGCTAATAGCATTCAGTTGCTTTGTAAACAAAGCATTGTCCTTTGTCTTCATTGAACCTTACTTCCAGACACAGAAAGCTGCATTCCAAGCCTCTTTTGTCTTCGGCCATGTGGTGTGACAGCCATTTTTATCCCTGGAAATTTAAAAGCACATCGCCCAGGGATTCTTTAATCAAAAAAATTGATCTTCGGAACAGTAAATTATTGCGAATTCTTACATTAGCGCTGTGCGTTCTATGAACTCCAGAGTGTTAGTGCTGTGCGTCTCTGAACTCATGAGTGTGATCGCTGTGCATTCTCTGAACTCCAGTGTGTTAGTGCTGTGCGTTCTCTCTACTCCAGAGTGTTAGCGCTGTGCGTTCTCTCTACTCCAGCGTGTTAGCGCTGTGCATTTTCTGAACGCCAGCGTTTTAGCGCTGTGCGTTCTCTGTACTCCAGAGAGTTAGCGCTGTGCATTCTCTCTATTTCAGCGTGTTAGCGCTGTGTGTTCACTGAACTCCAGAGTGTTAGCGCTGTGCATTCTCTGAACTCCAGCGTTTTAGCGCTGTGCGTTCGCTGAACTCCAGAGAGTTAGCGCTGTGCATTCTCTCTATTTCAGCGTGTTAGCGCTGTGTGTTCACTGAACTCCAGAGTGTTAGCGCTGTGCGTTCTCTCTACTCCAGCGTGTTAGCGCTGTGCATTCTCTGAACTACAGCGTCTTAGCGCTGTGCGTTCTCTGAACTCCAAAGAGTTAGCACTGTGCATTCTCTCTATTTCAGCGTGTTAGCGCTGTGCGTTCACTGAACTCCAGATTGTTAGCGCTGTTCGTTCCCTCTACTTCAGAGTGCTAGCGCTGTGTGTTCTCTGAACTGCAGAGTGTTAGCGCTGTGCGTTCTCTCTACTTCAGTGTTAATGCTGTGCGTTCTCTGAACTCCAGAGTGTTAGCACTGTACGTTCTCTGAACTCCAGAGTGTGATCGCTGTGCATTCTCTGAACTCCAGTGTGTTAGTGCTGTGCGTTCACTCTACTTCAGAGTGTTAGCGCTGTGCATTCACTGAACTCCAGTGTGTTAGCGCTATGCGGTCTCTGTTGTCCAGAGTGTTAGCGCTGTGCGTTCTCTCTACTCCACACTGTTTGCTCTTTGCGTTCTCTCTGCTCCAGAGTTTTAGCGCTGTGCGTTCTCTCTACTCCAGCATGTTAGTGCTGTGCGTTCGCTCTGTGCGTTCTCTCTACTTCAGAGTATTAGCGCTGTGACTTCTCTGAGCTGCTGAGTGTTAGCGCTGTGCGTTCTCGCTACTCCAGTGTTAGCGCTGTGCGTTCTCTCTACTCCAGTGTTAGCGCTGTGCATTCTCTCTACTCCAGTGTGTTAGCGCTGTGCGTTCTCTCTACTCCAGAGTGTTAACGCTGTGTGTTTTCTCTATTTCAGTGTGATCGCTGTGCGTTCTCTGAACACCAGAGTGTTAGCGCAGTGCGTTCTCTCTACTCCAGCATGTTAGTGCTGTGCGTTCTCTCTACTCCAGTGTGATCGCTGTGCGTTCTCTGAACCCCAGGGTGTTAGCGCTGTGCGTTCCCTCTACTCCAGTGTTAGCGCTGTGCATTCTCTCTACTCAAGAGTGTTAGCGCTGTGCGTTCTCTCCACTCCAGAGTGTTAGCACTGTGCGTTCTCTCTACTCCAGAGTGTTAATGCTGTGCATTCTCTCTACTTCAGAGTGTTAACGTTGTGCGTTCTCTCTACTCCAGAGTGTTAGCTCTGTGCGTTCTCTCTACTCCAGAGTGTTAGCGCTGTGCATTCTCTCTACTCCAGAGTGTTAGCGCTGTGCGTTCTCTCTACTCCAGAGTGTTAGCGCTGTGCGTTCTCTCTACTCCAGAGTGTTAGCGCTGTGCGTTCTCTCTACTTCAGAGTGTTAATGCTGTGCGTTCTCTCAACTCCAGAGTGTGATCGCTGTGCGTTCTCTGAACCCCAGAGTGTTAGCGCTGTGCGTTCTCTCAACTCCAGAGTGTGATCGCTGTACATTCTCTCTACTCCAGAGTGTTAGCGCTGTGCGTTCTCTCTACTCCAGAGTGTTAGCGCTGTGCGTTCTCTCTACTCCAGCGTGTTAGCACTGTGCGTTCTCTCTACTCCAGAGTGTTAATGCTGTGCGCTCTCTCTACTCCAGAGTGTTAACGTGGAGCGTTCACTCTACTTCAGACTGTTGGCGCTGTTCGTACTCTTTCCAGAGTGTTAGCACTGTGTGTTCTCTCTAATCCAGAGTGTAAATGCAGTGCGGTCTCTCTACTCCAGCCAGTTAACACTTTGCGTTCTCTCGGCTCCAGATTGTTAGTGCTGTGCGTTCTCTGTCCAGAGTGTATGCGCTGTGCGTTCTCTCAACTCCAGTGTTCGCGCTCTGCGTTCTCTCTACTCCAGTGTTAGCGCTGTGCGTTCTCTCTACTTCAGAGTGTTAGCGCTGTGCGTACTCTGAACTCCAGCGTTTTAGCGCTGTGCCTTATCTCTACTCCAGTGTGTTAGCGCTGTGCATCCTCTGAACACCAGAGTTTAGCGCTGTGCGTTCTCTGAACTCCAGCGTGTCAGCGCTGTGCATTCTCTGAACTGCAGAGAGTTAGCGCTGTGCGTTCTCTCTACTCCAGAGTGTTAGTGCTGTGCGTTCTCTGAAATGCAGAGTTTAGCGCTGTGCGTTCTCTGAAATCCAGAGTGTTAGCGCTGTGCGTTCTCTGAATTCCAGCGTGTTAGCGCTGTGCGTTCTCTGAACTCCAGATTGATAGCGCTGTGCGTTCTCTCTACTTCAGAGTGCTGGCGCTGTGCGTTCTCTGAACTCCAGTGTGTTAGCGCTGTGCGTTCTCTCTACCTCAGTGTTAGCGCTGTGCGTTCTCTGAACTCCAGTGTTAGCGCTGTGCGTTCTCTCTAGTTCACAGTATTAGCGCTGTGACTTCTCTGAGCTGCTGAGTGTTAGCGCTGTGCGTTCTCTCTACTCCAGTGTTAGCGCTGTGCATTCACTCTACTCCAGTGTGTTAGCGCTGTGTGTTTTCTCTATTTCAGTGTTAGCGCTGTGCGTTCTCTCTACTCCAGTGTTAGCGCTGTGCATTCACTCTACTCCAGTGTGTTAGCACTGTGCGTTCTCTCTACTCCAGCGTGTTAGTGCTGTGCGTTCTCTCTACACCAGTGTGATCGCTGTGCGTTCTCTGAACCCCAGAATGTTAGCACTGTGCGTTCTCTCTACTCCAGTGTTAGCGCTGTGCATTCTCTCTACTCCAGAGTGTTAGCGCTGTGCGTTCTCTCTACTCCAGAGTGTTAGCGCTGTGCGTTCTCTCTACTCCAGAGTGTTAATGCTGTGCATTCTCTCTACTTCAGAGTGTTAACGTTGTGCGTTCTCTCTACTCCAGAGTGTTAGCTCTGTGCGTTCTCTCTACTCCAGAGTGTTAGTGCTGTGCATTCTCTCTCTCCAGAGTGTTAGCACTGTGCATTCTCTCAACTCCAGAGTGTGATCGCTGTGCATTCTCTGAACCCCAGAGTGTTAGCGCTGTGCGTTCTCTCTACTCCAGAGTGTTAGCGCTGTGCGTTCTCTGAACCCGAGTGTTAGTGCTGTGCGTTCTCTCTACTCCAGAGTGTTAGCGTTGTGCGTTCGCTGAACTCCAGAGTGTTAGTGCTGTGCGTTCTCTCTACTCCAGAGTGTTAGCACTGTGCATTCTCTGAACTCCAGCGTGTCAGCGCTGTGCGTTCTCTCTACACCAGAGTGTTAGCGTTGTGTGTTCGCTCTACTCCAGTTTGTTAGCACTGTGCATTCTCTGAACTCCAGTGTATTAGCGGTGTGCGTTCTCTGAACTTCAGAGTGTTAGCGCTGTGCATGCTCTCTATTCCAGAGTGTTAGCACTGTGCGTTCTCTGAACTCCAGTCTGCTAGCACTATGCGTTCTCCTAACTCAAGAGTGTTAGCGCTGTGCGTTTTCTCTACTACTGAGAGTTAGCGCTTGAAAGGATTCGCAAATTTCATGTCTTTCAACTCTATGTCGTCCAAGCTGTTTATGACAGAGGATCCTGTGTTAAACGCTGTGAAAACCTCATTCGAGGCTCCCCTTCTTTGTCTCCCCGCATTACCAAAATACTCATTGTGTGTGGTGTACAGTTCTGTTTTGTCTACATTGGCAAAATTAACTCATAGAATTTCCTAAACATTTCTTTTAACAGGGCCTGGTATAGCTGTACTGTCTCTTGGGGCACCACTCAGGTAAGTGTAACTCGGTAAGGTTTAAAATCACGGAAGCTACTGTGTAGTGTACCCCCTGGTATAGCACCTGATCCGTCGGCACTAGTACCAGCCCATTCCCTGGTCCCTTGGTGGTGGCAGAGCACCCATCCCTGTGTGTTCTTGCTGCCTGGGTTGTGGGCAGGGGCTTTCGGGGGTGGGTTACAAGTTTAGTGGCATTCACTGGGATCGGGGAGTATGGGACCGTGCACGCCTGCAGGCTGGAATCCCACTTCACCCCCTCCCCGGCATCTTGCCATTGCCGGTGGAAAATGATGGATATGCCTGTGGGGCATGTTGTGTATGTAATAGGTATGTTACTTTAAACCTATGGCCAGGGCAGCACTACTTTGTAGGGCGTAGTGATACCGTAGTACCACTCCTGGCCATAGGGGTATAAATAGTACTGTGGGTACTGATCTCCCTCAGTTTCCCGCCTGTTGGTATTAAGTAAAGACCTACGTTGAATCTTCCAAGCTGTCTCGTCATTATTGCATTAAGTATAGACACATACTTTATACTGGCGACGAGTAAGGTTCGAACTCATCAGCACACGGTGCAACAAAGGAACGGTAGCAGTACGGAGAGAGAAGGAGAGAGGCTTCTTACCAGCCAGCCTGCAGAGTCCAGCGTCGACCAAAGGAGGCCGCCCAGCACTCCGGGTTCGGGAGGAGCGGCAGCAACGGAGCGAGAGAGAGAGGTTTCCAGCGGCGGCTGCGGCAGCTGAGAGAAGAGGCTGAACGGGCGCTCCAGCCACGGGGCAAAAGTCCACCCAGGGCCAGGTAAACTGAAATCCTTCCCGGGGAACGGGAGCTGCAAGGGCCAGAACGGGCAGGCGATCTGGGGAACAAACGGAGCCACAAGGACTAGCGGGCCACGAGAGGGGAAGGTCATTGTTAATAGCGGCGGTGGCAATAACGGGAGCTGCAAGGGCCAAAAATAACGACGCTGGAGAGAGGTCATTGACAGCAGAGGGAGAAAAGACGGGAAAAACGCCATCTAGTGGAGAAAGCGGAAACAGTTTTTTTTTTCTCTTCAAAAGTTTAAAATGGCTAAAGAAGGTTGTTTGTCAGCATTTGTTGAGGACACAGAAGAGTGGGATGTGATGTAAGAAAAGGAGCCTTACACATCAAGTAACTTTAAGGTAAGCTTTAAGCAACTTACAAACACACTATATACAAGAGAGGTCTTTACCATGCCTCTGGTAGAAGCCTCTTACAATACTGAACAGTCCAGTATTTATACCAGTCCAACAGGAAGTGACATATGACAGGAAGTGAGGTATGTACACAGTTCATAGTTCATAGTTCACAGTTCACAGGAAGTGATGACATAACTTCCCGGAAGTTATTATTATTATCACAGGATGCCTATATCGAAAGGCATGAACTTTATTGCATAGTAAACAAGGTGGAAGATGACCAAAAGGTAGCAACCTTATTAAATTTTATGGGGGCAAAAACATACGGTCTGCTGAGGAATCTTCTTACTCCAGACAAGCCAGCAGACAAAACGTACGCCCAAATTGTTGATACACTAAGGGAACATTTAAACCCTAAGCCACCATTTATAGCGGAAAGGTACTGCTTCTACAGACACGACCAAAGGAATGATGAGTCGCAGGCAGCCTATTTAGCTGAGCTCAGAAGGTTGTCCAAACATTGCCAGTTTGGAGCCATATTGGCGGACGCGATCAGAGACAGATTTGTCTGTGGCATGTTAAATGAGAATACACGTAAACGGTTGCTAGCCAAGAAACAGCTCAGCCTAGATCAGGTGATTGAAATAGCATCGGTCCACAAAGCAGCAGCACAGGGTGCTGCTCAAATACTACATAACACAACCGGCTATGACACCCATGAGGTGACATTTCACAAAGGTAAATGCTACCGTTGTGGCAAAACCACCCACGACCAAAGTAATTGTTGGTTTCGTGATAAAATATGCCGGCAGTGTGGGAAGAAGGGGCATATAGCGAAAGTTTGTCGGTCTGGTACGAAACCCAATCGTGGGGGCAATCCGAGCAGTACCAAGGCAAGGACAAAAATACATAAGATGTCTGACAGTAGCTCAGACGAGTCACAGGAAGGCACAAAAGCAGAGCCTAAAGGTCTGGGATGTCTCAAGTTATATGGTGTAGACAAAACGGAGGACCACAGCACAATGTGGGTTAAAATGAAGGTAGCAGGCGTCGAAGTTAATATGGAGCTGGACACGGGTTCGGCCCTATCAGTAATTAATGAACAAGATTATAACAGGCTGTTCAAACGCATTCCCTTAAAGGATACGGAAATTAAATTAAAAACATATACGGGACAAAAAGTTTACCCGAAGGGAAAAATGCAAGTAACAGTTAAATACAATGGCAGAAAAGTGCCAGGACTTTATTTATACGTCCTACCAAACGGTGGACCACCACTTTTGGGTAGGGAATGGAAAAGAAAAATCCATTTCGACTGGAAGTCGATACACGAGTTAAAAGTAGAGACCACCACGGATGATACAACCATTACAAGCAGGCTGTCGAAACTATTGGCAAAAACGCCAGAGGTGTTCCAACAAGAGCTGGGGACCTTAAAGGACATTAGAGCAAAAATAACTATTGCTCAAGACGCAAACCCCAAGTTTTGTAAGGCCAGACCGTGCCTTATGCCATTCGGCCAGCGGTGGAAGCAGAACTGGATGCCTTAGAGAGTGCAGGTGTCCTTACAAAGATTGAGTGGAGCGAGTGGGCCACGCCCATCATCCCAGTTATAAAGAAATCTGCAAATAACACACCGGGGGAACCAAAGAAGGTTCGCATTTGCGGGGATTTTAAGATAACTATTAACCCAGTCCTGCACACGGTACAGTATCCGCTGCCGCGGATAGAGGACATATTCGCATCGTTAGCTGGGGGTAGACACTTTACGAAGATTGACCTTTGTCAAGCTTATTTACAGATGGAGGTGGAGCAGGACTCGAAAAAGCTCCTAACGATTAACATACACAAGGGATTGTACCAGTACAATCGCCTGGTATTTGGTGTGGCGTCCGCCCCGGCAATATGGCAGAGGACCATGGAACAGGTCCTACAGGGCATTCCAGGAAAGCAATGCTACCTGGATGACATCCTGGTGACAGGACAAACGGATAACGACCACCTCGCTAACCTGGAGCGAGTACTTCTGCGGTTACAACAATACGGACTCAGGGCGAACAAGCAGAAATGTGAGTTTTTCCAGGAACGTATCTCATACTGTGGTTACATTATAGATAAGGAAGGCCTGCATAAGTCCCCGGAAAAGATCGAGGCAGTAGTGAAGGCCACGCCCCCTGAGAATGTATCTCAGTTACGATCATTCTTAGGCCTTATAAACTATTACCATAAGTTCCTCCCGAACTTATCGTCCATTTTACATCCACTAAATTCATTGCTGCAAAAGGGAGTCTCCTGGAATTGGGACGAAGCGTGTGAGGCTCCTTTTAAAAAGGGTAAACAACTCATTACATCAAAGGAAGTGCTCACACACTTTGACCCAAAAATGCCAATGAGGTTGGCATGTGACGCCTCCCCGTACGGTATAGGGGCAGTGTTGTCACACAAATTTCCCAACGGGACGGAGAGGTCAATAGCATTTGCCTCAAGGTCGTTAACTACAGCCGAAAGAAACTATGCGCAAATCGACAGGGAGGCCCTCAGTCTGGTGTGGGGTGTAAAAAAATTCCACCACTACCTGCATGGGCAACGTTTCACACTACTGATGGATCATCAACTGTTGGTGTCGATATTTAATCCAACAAAAGGGGTGCCCCTGATGACGGCCCAAAGGCTACAGAGATGGTCACTGTTCTTAGGAGCACACCAGTACCTTATCGAATATAAGGGTACCAAACAGCATGGCAATGCGGATGGCCTGTCGCGGCTACCCTTGCCTGCCGAGATCGAAGAGATAGTACAGGACCCCGTGGAAATATATCATACGGCTGTTATGGAACACTTGCCCATCACCAGCCAATGTATCGAGCGGGAAACACGGAACGACCCGACATTGGCAAGGGTTTACGAATTAACCGTGAAAGGCTGGCCGGCGCAGGGTGACGCATCATTGCCGGCGTTTTCGGCAAGGAAGGACCAGTTGTCCGTCTGCCGGGGCACATTGATGTGCGGAGCCAGGGTGGTGGTCCCTCAAAAATTACAACATAAAGTGTTGCAGGACTTACACGAAGGTCATCTGGGGGGTGTCAAAATGAAAAGCCTCGCCAGAGCCTATGTCTGGTGGCCCGGCATTGACAGGGACATTGAGGAAGTAGCAAAAGCGTGCCAAGGGTGCCAGATGGTACAGAACGTACCACCACAAACCCCACTACATCCGTGGGAGTGGCCCTCAACGCTGTGGCAAAGGATCCACGTGGACTTCGCTGGCCCCTTCCTGGATGCGATGTTCCTTATTGTAGTGGACGCCCATTCAAAATGGCCGGAGGTCGTAAAGATGTCATCAACGACAGCTGAAAAGACGGTCGCAGTCTTAAGGACCATTTTTGCCCGTAACGGGGTGCCCGAGCAAGTCTGTTCGGACAATGGGCCACAATTTGTGGCAGAAGAATTTCAAGCATTCCTAAAAAGGAATGGAGTGCGATATTATACGTCCGCACCATATCATCCGGCTACAAATGGGCTGGCAGAGCGATTTGTTCAGACTTTTAAAAAGGCCATCAAGGCGATGGGGGAGGAAAGGTTGCCACTACAACACAAGGTGGACAACTTCCTATTCGCATACCGTAATGCTGCACATACGGTGACCAACCAGGCCCCCGCCGTCATGTTCTTTAATAGAAGGTTAAGGTCTCGCCTTGAATTGCTCAGACCAAACATTCGGAGAGATGTGGAAAACCGAGTATTTCGTAGGGCTCCTGACAGACAAACACGGAGCTTCGAGGTGGGGCAGCAAGTGTTGGCCCGTGATTATAGGAATGAAAAGTGGCGGTCTGGTACGATAAAGGCCTGCCAGGGACCCTTGATGTACACAGTTGAGACAGGGGAAGGCATAATCAGACGACATGCTGATCAACTTGTGGAGTCCAGAAACCCAACTGATTCACTACCTCAAACGTCTCAGCACATTGTTACAGCGGAATCACGGCCCAGCTCGTCATTACAGAGGTCTCAGGATTGCGAGGAGTTCAGCACTCCAGTGATCTCCACGGCACAGGATGTGCCATCAGACACCGACGAGTCCAGCGATGAAGGGGTGACGGAAGTACCGCCGCCTACACCGAGACCGACTAGAGAAAGACGTTATCCTAGTCGAGATAGGAGGCCTCCTCAGAGACTGAATCTATAACATGTTTCTGCTTATATATATATAAGTAGACAACTCTTGATGTAAATATGTTATGTATATTGTGTTACCAAATGTTATTAGCCCTAGTTATGGGGCATCTATTGACTTAATTGCACGGGTACGTTTTAATTAAAAGGGGAGGAATGTTGTGTATGTAATAGGTATGTTACTTTAAACCTGTGGCCAGGGCAGCACTACTTTGTAGGGCGTAGTGATACCGTAGTACCACTCCTGGCCATAGGGGTATAAATAGTACTGTGGGTACTGATCTCCCCTCAGTTTCCCACCTGTTGGTATTAAGTAAAGACCTACGTTGAATCTTCCAAGCTGTCTCGTCATTATTGCATTAAGTATAGACACATACTTTATAGGGCAGACCTTCTCTGACCCCCACATACAGACATAAATCCCCTGATCCGGTTCCCACCACTTGTCCCAGCACACACTCAATCCCCCGTGAGTCCCTGTAATCGTCCGATGGGTATTGTTCTCCAATCGTTCCCACTCAACTGCGGGGTTTCCCATATCCTTGCTCAGTTTTCTGAGTCACCACCACCTATCCAAAGGAATCTGTCCCTTGCATGTTAAACATACACGTTTCCCTACGATGACACTGACCCTTGTAGCAACGACCTGTACCCTGGGGCACAGGAGGGAGGCCTCCCCGTACGTGAACCCGGTCTGGCTGGAGTACTGAGTCGAATTGGACCCTAACCACCCTGGCCACCTTCCCTCGTGGAAGTAGATGGTGAGCTCCTCCACACCCCGTTCGCCACCTCCATCGGTAACGATCTGTGCTCTCTCTCCTGAGCACCCATAGATGTGGGAGTCCTCCACGTCACCTCGCTTTCCAATGCTCATTCCTATCAGGGCGAGTAGGAGTACGCCCCCCTTCATCTTGAAATCCTCTCCTGCAAAGAAACACAAGAGCATATAACCAGGCCCTGAGTAGATTCTCTGGCTTGGGTGAAGCATAGTCGAGTCTTGCGACCTCGACTCAATATAAACACTCTTAACAATACTACTACTATTTAAACTACCAATTGTAATGTATGTACCTTTAATGGGGGGAACTACTTTCTACAGCTCATGTATACTGTAGTACCGGCAGTGACCACATGTATATAACGCTGAGTAATAATCTGTTGTTTCAGTTGCAGTTTGAACCACGTTGAGTAAACACCTGTTGTACCGTTCTCTGCAGTCCTTTTCTTATTATTACACGGAAGTAACAGTGGCGACGAGCAAGTTCTAACCTACCTGCAATTCTGCATCACCTCCCAGGGATTCGATCCTGGAGAACAGTGGAAGAAGGTCGAGTCCAGAAGCACGGGCGTCGACCACGGGCAACCGCCCAGTCATCCAGCGGAGATTTGAGCATCGCAGGGGAGGCTGTCGAGAGCCAGGCTTGGTTTTCCAGTCACGGTGGTCCAGCGAAACGGGCTGGCAACAGGTACTGCGCAGACCCTTCCCTGACAGCGACGGGCTAGAGCCCGACCGAGCGGCACAGAAAAAGGCTGAGCAGCGTCAACGGGGGAGAGAGAGAGGGCAGAGCGCACAGGGCGCAGCCGGTGTTCAGGGCCGAGCAGCGTCAACGGGGGAGAGAGGCACACAGGAAAACGCGAGGCACTGCCATTGCCACGAGGACTGCAGAGAGGGGCATTGGCAGCAGCGCAGGAGCAGCGCACGAAACCCACAGGGCATCGCCATTTGCCACGAGGACCGCCGAGAGCGGCGTTGGCAGCAGCGCGGTAGACGCCATTTTAAGCCGCAGCGGGGAAGAAAGGAAAGCGCAGGAAACGCCATTTTAAGCCAGTCTAACCACACCCAAAAATGCCGAAGAGTGGCAGTATCACAGCATTCGACAATGAAGTCGAAGATTGGACGACATATGTCGAACGCATAGAAGTATACTGCAAGGCGAACGAAGTGCCAGATGACGAGAAAGCGCTGGTATTGTTGAATTCAATGGGTGCAAAAACGTATGGCTTACTACGAAACCTAGTAACCCCAGAGAAGCCAGTAGAAAAGGATTTTGAAAACATAGTGTCAATCCTACAGGACCACTTAAACCCCACACCGCTGCTGATAGCAGAAAGATTTATGTTTCACAAAAGGAACCAGCATAAAGATGAAAGTAATGCTGAGTATTTAACGGAACTGCGCAAGCTATCGAAGCACTGCCAGTTTGGAACGGGACTAGCAGATACTTTAAGGGACAAGTTTGTGTGTGGGCTTCAAAGTGAAGGAACCCAGAAACGGCTTCTATCAGAAAAGGATCTTACGCTGGACAAGGCTTTCAGCATTGCAGTATCACACGAAGCAGCAGCACGGGGCGCTGCAGAGATACAACGGAGACCGCAAGAATATGGCACAAATGAAATGTCATACGGAACAGTGAAGTGCTATCGCTGCGGCAGAACAACACACGACCATAATGATTGCTGGTTCAAGGACAAAGTGTGCAGACAGTGTGGAAAAGTAGGACACATAGCAAGAGTCTGCAGGTCGGGAAAGAAAACCAGCAGCAAGAAATCTCCACAGGAGAAGTACAAGAAGGTACATAAGGTGATGAAGAGTAGTTCAGACGAACAGAAGAGTGATACAGACTCCGGAAGCAAGGAGCTGGGTTGTCTGAAACTACATAATGTGATCAAAACGGAGGATCACCAAACTATCTGGGTCACGCTCAAGATAGCAGGAGTCCAAGTGAAAATGGACTTGGACACAGGATCAGCCCTAACAGTCATAAACCGAAGGAACTACAAGCGGCTATTCTCACATATACCCTTGAGAGATACAAAGATTGTCTTGAAGACATACACGGGGCAAAAAGTCTACCCCAAAGGAAAAATAAGGGTGAACATTATATATAACGGCAAGGAAACACCAAAAATGGACCTATATGTATTGCCAGATGGAGGACCACCACTACTAGGACGTGAACGGATCCGGAAGATACAGCTAGATTGGCATTCCATACAAGCACTGACTGTAGATGCCAAAAAAGGATGACGACGTCACACCTGGACGACTGTCAAAAATGCTAACTGATGCACAAGAAGTGTTCCAGCAGGGACTCGGAACACTAAAAGGCATAACAGCGATGATCAAAATAGTGGAAAATGCAAGCCCAAAGTTTTTAAAGTCCAGACCGGTACCTTATGCGATCCGCCCAGCCGTCAAAGCAGAGCTGGAAGGTTTGGAACGTTCAGGAGTACTGTCCAAAATGGACTGGAGCGAGTGGGCTACACCCATCGTTCCTGTAATGAAGAGGTCGTTGAGTAATACGCCTGGGGAACCAAAGAAGGTTCGCATCTGTGGGGACTTTAAGGTGACAGTGAGCCCAGTCCTTCACACTGTACAATATCCGCTTCCGCGGATTGAAGATATTTTCGCCTCGCTATCTGGAGGGAAATGCTTCACTAAGATTGATCTGGCCCAGGCGTACCTGCAAATGGAGGTAGAAGAAGCCTCGAAACAGTACCTCACGATCAACACTCATAAAGGTCTCTACCAATACAACCGGCTGGTGTTCGGGGTAGCATCAGCTCCGGCTATTTGGCAAAGGGCAATGGAACAAGTCCTGCAAGGGATTCCAGGGACCCAGTGTTATTTGGACGACATCCTGGTCACGGGCGAAAATGACAGTGATCACCTCGCCAACCTGGAGCAGGTGCTCACTAGATTGAAGGAATATGGGCTCCGAGCTAATCGCCACAAATGCGAGTTTTTCCAGAAGCAGATCTCGTATTGTGGCCACGTTATTGATAAAGAGGGGTTACATAAGTCCCCTGAAAAGATTGAGGCAGTAGTCAAGGCTCCAGCACTGGAAAATGTGTCACAACTGAGGTCGTTCCTCGGGCTGGTGAACTACTACCATAAGTTCTTGCCGAATTTGTCTACCGTACTGCACCCACTGAACACCCTACTGCAAACGGGGGTACCATGGAAGTGGAGTGATGAATGTAAACGAGCTTTCCAGAAGAGCAAAGCATTGATCACATCAAAAGAGGTGTTGGCTCATTTCAACCCAGCACTACCAATTCGGCTGGCGTGTGATGCATCACCCTATGGCATTGGAGCGGTGCTGTCGCACAAATTCCCGGACAGCTTGGAGAGGCCAGTAGCCTTTGCGTCTCGGTCACTAACCTCAGCCGAGCGTAACTACGCTCAGATTGACAGGGAGGCCCTCAGCCTAGTGTGGGGAGTGAAAAAGTTCAATCACTATCTGCACGGGCAGAAGTTCACCTTGCTGACTGACCACCAACCACTTGTCTCCATCTTTAATCCAAAGAAGGGCGTTCCGGTGATGACTGCGCAATGGCTACAAAGATGGTCCCTTTTTCTAGGGGCGCACCAATATGAAATCGAGTATAAGGGCACGAAACAGCATGGAAACGCTGATGGGCTATCACGCCTGCCACTGCCTACTGCGGAGGAAGCACCAGCAGTGGATCCTGTCGAAATATTTCATTCGACTATAATTGAATGCTTGCCAGTAACTAACGCTGGTATAGAGAAGGAGACCCGAAATGACCCGACACTGTCTCGGGTATATGATTTGACGGTGAATGGATGGCCAGCACATGGCGACTCACTGTTGCCAGCATTCTCATCCAGAAGAGAACAGCTGTCAGTATGCCAGGGGACCTTGATGTGTGGATCCCGAGTGGTAATTCCACCCAAGTTAAGGGAGAGAGTGCTCAATGAGCTTCACGAAGGTCATCTGGGAGGGGTGAAAATGAAAGGCCTTGCTAGGGCTTATGTGTGGTGGCCGGGGATCGATCAGCAAATCGAGGACCTGACAAAGAGCTGCTCAGGATGCCAGAAGGTCCAAAATGCACCACCACATGCCCCTCTACACCCATGGGAGTGGCCCTCATCTCCATGGCAACGGGTGCATATTGATTTTGCTGGTCCATTCATGGACTCAATGTTTTTAATAGCTGTGGATGTGCACTCGAAATGGCCTGAGGTGATCAAAATGTCCTCCACCACCACGGAGAAAACCATTGCAGTCCTATGGACCATTTTTGCCAGGAACGGCTTGCCAGAGCAGATTTGCTCTGATAACGGACCACAGTTTGTGTCCGAAGAGTTTCGAAGATTTATGAAAAGGAATGGGGTAAGGCATTACACATCCGCCCCGTATCATCCAGCCACAAATGGATTGGCTGAGAGGTTCGTACAAACCTTTAAAAAAGCAGTAAAGGCCATGTGCGATGACGACATTCCACTGCAGCATAAGGTGGACAATTTCCTGTTAGCCTACAGAAATGCGACACATGCAGTCACCAACCAGGCACCGGCCATGATGTTCTTTAACCGAAGGTTGAGATCTCGTCTGGATTTGCTCAGACCAAATGTATGAAGAGATGTTGAGAGTAAGCAGTTCCAGCACATCAATGAGAAGCCGACAAGGAGCTTCAATGTAGGGCAACCAGTTTTGGCCCGCGACTACCAAACAGAGAAATGGCAACCAGGAACGATATGCACACGGCAGGGGCCACTAATGTACACAGTGGACGTTGGGGAGAGCATCGTGAGACGCCATGCTGACCAGATCCTAGAGTCACAGGAACAAGTCAACCCCATGCCTCGCCCATACGTACCTGGTGATGAACCCGACGTACAGGTAGCATCTACCCCAGAAACAGTAGCATCGGAAGCTGATGAACCAACCGACGACAGGGGGCCAGAATCGCCTCCGCACCAAGAGCAAGACACTCAGGAAAGGCGCTATCCAGAAAGGATCAGGAAGCCTCCCAAAGACTGAATTTATAAATAGACTATTTTCAGCTAATGTTGCATGTTAAAAGTGTTAATTGTAATTAGTTTGATATTTAATTGTTAAATGAGTGTTATGGTACTGTTAATCTAAAAGGGGAGGAATTGTAATGTATGTACCTTTAAGGGGGGGAACTACTTTCTACAGCTCATGTATACTGTAGTACCGGCAGTGACCACACCTGTATATAACGCTGAGTAGTAATCTGTTGTTTCAGTTGCAGTTTGAACCATGTTGAGTAAACACCTGTTGTACCGTTCTCTGCAGTCCTTTTCTTATTATTACACGGATGTAACACCAATCACCTCGTTTAAACTTAAACTAAACACCCAAACTTAACAATATCACACTTAAATTGCATAACTATGTACATCCGCCGCCCGTCTCCAGGCGGTCAGCCTAATCCCTGTTCGGGCTGCGGCACACCGCTCCCTTTGGTGTAGCCGCACTGTCCTGTACTTTCGGTCCCTCGCAGCATGTGGCTGCTGGCTGGGGACCTCTGCCCTCAGACCGATCCCTGACTCGAGAGGCTGCCCTTTTAAACTGGGGAGCAGGTGACCACGGTTTCCTTGGCTGTGGCGTTCGTGGGGATCTTCTGGGGACTTTGGCGGGTGGAGTTTTTCTGGCTGGTGGTTCTTTAACCCGAGCCACTGCCCCCTCCGGTGCGGTCTGTGGGCTTTCCACTACCGCTGGCTGGGGATCTTCCTCCTCAGGCTTTACCTCTCCTGAACCTGGGCTAGGGGCAGGTAACTCTTCGCAGCCTGGTGCTGCAGGCTGAGGGTCCTCGCTCTCAGGTCCCACCTCATCTAAACCTGGGTCAAGGGCGGGGTCTTCGCCCTCAGGTCTCACCTCATCTAAATCCCAGAAGTGTGGGGGAGAGTCCCAAACAGTGGGTGGGATGGCCGCTCCCTTAACACAAGCCACTGCACCTGCCTGTGCAGTCCGTGAACTTGCTCCTGCTGCAGACTGAGGATTTCTATCCTCAGACCTTGCCCCAACTGGCTGTTCCCTTTTCTTGGGCTGAAACAATTTACACTGATTAATATGGAACCATTTAGTGCGCCAAGGCATCTAAATGGCGTATACCATGGGGCTGGCCTTGTCTACAATGCTGTAGGGCCCCATGTATAACGGTTCTAGATTTCCTACCCGAGCAAAATTCCTCACCATAACCTGATCCCCTATTTCCCACTCATGGCGCTTTCGGGGTTCTAACAGCAATCGGTTACTCCAATGCTGTTTTCCCATGTTCCCAGCCGCCTGCCCGTGGACCTGCTTAAGGTGCTCAAAGAGGTTCCTGGCAAACCTGTCCCGGTCTACCTCCCCGAGCTGACCTTCTGTGAGCACCGGGGCTAGTACATGGGTGGGGGTCCGCATAACCCTGCCAGTCATCAGCTCGTGCGGGGAGTACCCCGTGCTTTTTGACTGGCTGGCCCGGATCCCCATCAGGACCAACAGTAGGTTTCAGAAGCCATTTTCTTTTGGGTACCCTTTTTAATAACTTGTCCAAAAATCAGGGTCCCTTTCTTAGCAACTTTTGGGGAATGTGGGAATTTTGAGAACCCTACACACGGGACCTCATGCGGCCACGTACCTTAGAGGAAAAATTGCCTACAACCCTCCTCCACCTCTGGCCTCTTGTGCATAGAGTCTAGAACTAGGGGGCATAGTCTCAGGATAAGGGGTCGGCCTTTTAAGACTGAGATGAGAAGGAATTTCTTCACTCAGAGGGTTGTGAATCTTTGGATTTCTCTGCCCCAAAGTGCTGTGGATGCTGAGTCGTTGAGTATATTCAAGGCTGAGATTGATAACTTTTTGGACTCCAGTGGAAACAAGGGATATGAGGATAGGGTAGGTCTGAAGCCTGTCTATTACCACCTGTGAGGCCTAAAGCCTGACTATTACCACCTGTGAGGCCTGAAGAATGACTATTACCACCTGTGAGGTCTGAAGACTGACTATTACCACCTGTGAGGCCTGAAGCCTGACTAATACCACCTGTGAGACCTGAAGAATGACTATTACCACCTGTGAGGCCTGAAGAATGACTATTACCACCTGTGAGGCCTGAAGCCTGACTAATACCACCTGTGAGGACTGAAGAATGACTATTACCACCTGTGAGGCCTGAAGCCTAACTATTACCATCTGTGAGGCCTGAAGCCTGACTAATACCACCTGTGAGGCCTGAAGAATGACTATTACCACCTGTGAGGCCTGAAGAATGACTAATACCACCTGTGAGACCTGAAGCCTGACTAATACCACCTGTGAGGCCTGAAGCCTAACTATTACCGTCTGTGAGGCCTGAAGCCTAACTATTACCACCTGTGAGGCCTGAAGAATGACTATTACCACCTGTGAAGCCTGAAGAATGACTATTACCGTCTGTGAGGCCTGAAGCCTAACTATTACCGTCTGTGAGGCCTGAAGAATGACTATTACCGTCTGTGAGGCCTGAAGAATGACTATTACCACATGTGAAGCCTGAAGAATGACTATTACCATCTGTGAGGCCTGAAGAATGACTATTACCACCTGTGAGGCCTGAAGAATGATTATTACCGTCTGTGAGGCCTGAAGAATGACTATTACCGTCTGTGAGGCCTGAAGAATGACTATTACCGTCTGTGAGGCCTGAAGAATGACTATTACCGTCTGTGAGGCCTGAAGAATGACTATTACCATCTGTGAGGCCTGAAGAATGACTATTACCACCTGTGAGGCCTGAAGAATGACTATTACCACCTGTGACCACCTGTGAGGCCTGAAGCCTGACTATTACCATCTCTGAGGTGGACGAACAAGAAGAGTGAATTATCACCTTATTTTGGCTCTGTTATTTTCAGCGTCACTCTCTCCTCTGCTGGACACCAAGATTTGGGTAGAAACCTGGTCAGAGCGACAGCCCTCATCCTTGAGGAGTCTCGTCCATGATGGCAAATTGTACCTTGTAACTCTTCGAAGGGTTCCCAGTTGACTTGCTGCTTTAAGGGAAACCTGTTGCATGCCATTTTGAATGACCTATCTCCAGGCTGAGGTGGCTCCATTTCCTCTGCAGTAAAACAAGATTATGGAGTTAATTCTGAACCGCGCAAAAAGCTGACCCTGATAATGGAGATGGCGGAAACCGTTTAAAACGTCAACGCTGGGCCAAAGCTCTTTGATCAGATCGGCTGATCTGCATCGTCTTATTCTAACTGCTCAGTGGCGCCATTTTAATGAGACTCGACCAACTGCGTGCCTGTCACTGGTCTAAGAGCACAATCCCTATTTCCCTCTTTGCTGTATCACTGTGCTGAAAATAGAAACCATACAAACAGGAAAACATCAGAATAAACCAGGAATTCCATACAATGGAGCGTATGGAGTGGGAGGAAATGGGAAGGTGGGGGGGATGGGGATGGTTTTCCACAGGGATTCTATCCATGTGTCTGGTGCGTGTTTATCTGCAGTCAACTGCATTTTTCCTTTTAACAGCTCTACGCTAATCAGTTGTGGAATGAAAGGTGCTATTTTCAGCCTGATTTGTAAGGTCGGGGTCATTCTTTCTGCCCTCGCGTCTCCTCGGAGCTGTTCCCGCTCTGTCAATGTAACTATGTCAGAAGTGGGGTGGAAGGCCTCCTTTATGCCCGGGTTCCCAACCCTCCAGGATTGCCCTGGAGTCTCCAGGAATTAAAGATTAATCTCCCCGAGAAGTATCACAGTCTGGGGGGGGGGGCATTAAAAACATGGTGGTTTTTTTTCCCCGTTCCTTTGAGCACTTTCATTTATTAGTTATAAAAATATTGGAGATGGGCTGTTTGACTGGACTGGGCCAGGCGAAACAGTTCGAGGAGGGAGGTCATGTGATGAAGCCACCAGGAATACGTCCAACCAGAGCTGGCAACCCCTAGTTCACGCACAGAAGCAGCAGAGTAAAGTCCCGGCACTGGAGCCGGAGCACTTCTGTGGAACTTCCCAGCCTCGTTTGGGAGGCTACATTTTTCCCTTGCATCACAGTAACGGTTCCATGATAGTGAGCTGGGGGATGCAGCACCAGAACAGTGCCACCCGCCCCACTCCACCCTCATCATCCAAAAAGGGAAGTGATGTTTTAAACTGGGCCACCAGTGAAACAGGCTCCGGGCAAAGGTCAGTGGGCTGTTTCACTGGCTGAGACTGAGAGTGGAGAAGGGATATGCTGAACCCTCACCAGTGGAGGGGTATAAACCAGGAGGAAGCGACCTGCTTCGCCCTTGGTCACAGAAGCAAGTTTTGTGAAACAGCTGTAGAACTAAGTCTATAAAAAGCTCTGGGCCTTTTCGGGGCAAAAGGGTGACCAAGGCACACGGCTTCCCAGAGGAGCATCAGTGTCAGACATCCATTGCGCAGAGGTTCGCTGTTTCAGTCCGACCCGTGAGTGTCTTTGGGGACTGCTGAGATGTTGAAGTGGTTGGAGGGAGCAGGTCATGAGGCACGGGACACTTCGCGGCAACTGGTGCGGCCTGTTAGCGCCATTGAATAAAGGGAAGGAAAAGGTCGACGCGCAAGCACCAAAGCAGCTTGTAAATTTGTAACTGAGAAGAGTAAAGATGTCCGAGTTTTAGAAGAAGGGGTCGGGAAGGTTGCCGAAATGCTGTCTTAAGAGAAATTCAAAGGAACTTGATGCAACAGCATGAAAGGCACTCGATGACTTGGGCCCACAATCAATGAGCAAGGTTTCTGTCAACGTCGTGTGACAGACACTCTCATTGCTTTCCTTTTGGTTTGAAAGTGGTGATCGCACATGTTTGGTCGAATTGTAAAGACACAGTGCTCTTCCAATCGCCAGTGCCTCATAAATTGCCAACGTAATCCTGGATCAGCTGAAGCATATGCTGTGTTCAGACTCTGATGATCCAGTGCAGCGTTCGGACTCTGGCGATCCAGTGCAGCGTTCGGACTCTGGCGATCCAGTGCCACTGATCAAACGACACCTCAAAGTGCTTGAGGGGGCTAGAGACAGTCAGAGGGAAGGAGAGCGAGAGATGGGTCAGAGGGGGAGAGAGCGAGAGACAGGATCAGAGGGAGAGAGAGCGAGAGACAGGGTCAGAGGGAGAGAGAGCAAGAGACAGGGTCAGAGGGAGAGAGAGCGAGAGACAGGGTCAGAGGGAGATAGAGAGAGAAACAGAGGGAGAGAGGGATAGAGAGAGAGACAGCGAAAGAGAGAGAAGGGTGAGGGTCCGGGCACGTGTAGCACGTTGTCGGGGTCTGAGCGGTGGCCGCACCTTGGAACAACACAGGTGGAGGTGCAGCACATGTACAATGGCCGCTAGAAGGAGGCGAAAGCAAACAATTTTTAGGCCCGCAGTGAATTGTTTAAAGCCGTAAAAAAATACAGGAAAGTGATGTTGAATGTCCTGCGGTAAGTTCCAGTTAAATTTTGCCAGGTGTTGCCCCCTTTTTGAAAGACTCTATTGGGTTATTTAAACCATGAGAAAAGGGGAAAAGTTTGTGCCCCTGTTTGTACCTCAGAGTCTGTGAGAGACGGGGGGAACGGCAGCAGAAAACGAGGAAACAATTTCTCCAAAACTGATCCCAACTCATCGCCAAGGCTGGGGATCGATAACCTCACTGCCGCCTGAAAGGATTCGCAAATTTCATGTCTCCCCATAAGATTTACTTCTGGCTTATTGGAGAAACCCTGGCTGGACTGAGTTTAAAATCCAGGGCTCCAGGGCCCAACAAGATGGCTACGGTCAACCTCATGGCCAAGGCCTGCAAAGTTCAGGTTTGGACTGACAAAGAAGGAATGTTCCAGAAATTAGAAGGCAGACAGGCCTTCTGCATTTATGTATGAGAAGCAAACAGTGGCATTCGGGCCTCTGATTAAAACCCATCAAGGCCATTTGCACAGATAATCAACGGGTAATAGCTGCATTCAGACCTTTGTTAGCTGACTTCAACACTGTTTGGAAACAATCAACGGGGCATTAAAACTGGAATGGCCCCATCACAAGGCCAGTTACACAAAGGAAAACACTTATGAGACATTTAAAACCCGATTAGCCGGCCATCCAGGTTGATGGGCCCAGATCGGTTTCCTTTGTATCATCTTCAACACGTCCAGGTCAGACAAAGAAACAGGCTGATCTGGCGAGTGATAAGGGCTCCCAGAAAGGGGTATAAGTAGTCCTTCGGGAAGCCACATCGCTCTCTCTCTCTCTCGCCTGGACTCCGGTGCCCTGCCTTACCATCAAGAAGATCGACGATGAAGAGCCCGTCCAGAGAATCAGGATACCGACAGTTACCTTTGAATCACTGGGGTATCTCTGCTCTGGGCGGTGAAAACCCTAAAGACATCGGCAGGCAACGGGGCACGGAGCAGGCGTTCTAACATCCGACACTGGTGAGCATAAATTTTCTGGCCCATCGCAAGACAACTTAGATAGGTGTAAAGGGTGAGAGTTAAGGGGATTGCTAAAATTGTCATTTGAGTCATTTTTCCTCGATGTGTCCGTTTCTCCTCCCCCGCTAAGTGTAATTGTGTTACATACACAGTGATTTTCTCTGTATAGTGTTTATTTTCCCCTAATTTTAATAAACATTGGTTTTCTTTGCACCAAACCACTGGTCTCGTTTTGTTTATATCACTGCTCGTAATAAGTCCGGTGGTCAGAACCAGAGGGGAAGCGATTTGAACCGCACGGGGCTGGAGCAGCTCAGATACGCCTGACTGGCCAGACACAAACCCCAAACCAAAACCCCTACACGCCTTAGGAAGTTTAACCGCTTTATTCACTTCTTATTTGAGCTTCGTTTGGAATTAGAGTTTATTTAAATATTTTTTTTCTTTTATGTTTAACGCTAGCATTGAAGACGGAAAGAGAAACTTGGAACAACTTCTTCTGTCAAAGCTGCAACAAGACTTGAAAGAATTTAAAGATTTTTAATGAACTTTTGCCAAAAAATGAGTGTTAAAAACGCTTTTTTCCTCCCTAAAAGTTTCGAATATGATTTTGGAAGTGTTAGTGTAAATAAATTCACTCTCCTCTGTTTAAGGTAAAGGCACACAGTTTATTATACGAAGCGCTTCGGGAGAAGGGTTCAAAAAACTCTGCAGTCTAATAACCCCTTTCTCGGTTTTACAATGGCAGCCGAGCTTCTTTTATACAGTTCAAAAAAGCCGGAAAGGTACCAATATCAGCAGTTATTACATTAATTCTTTGGCCAATCTGGTGCCTTAGCAACCTTCAATCACATTCTTTCAAAAACAACTTAATTATAAAACAACTTAATTATATTACTATACCGTTAGCTAACTTATTTCAAAAGCAACTTAATTATATTACTATACACTTTCGCGTGACATGTTGGTATTTTGCAACCCTACTCTTACAGTGAGAAACAAGCAAATGTGGTTATTGTCAGCACAAAACCAGTTTGAGTGAGATTATACCTATGTCTTGCCAGTTGCTTAACTCAGCCTTAACCTAAATCTTCTAAAACACCCTTTACCTCCCTTATTCTTCCAAAGCGTAATTTTTCGCCCTAACAGAAGAAACAAGCAAAAATCAATTTTCCCCTCATCTAAACAAGGTCTTGAGGTCCAAACGCTTTTAGCGAGGCTGTGAATTGCTTAAAACGTTTTAAAATTCAAATTTCTCAGTATTTGATTTTGAACTGAAGTGAGTAGCTTTACACAAACATACAACCCTGCTGTTGAGGAGGGGGAGAGCAGGGGAGGATTTGTAAGAGTTACATTTTACTTTGTATTGAGATTTTTAAAAATATCATTAAGACGTTGATGGGCCTTCAATAACCACAAAACTAGAAGTTATAGACTTAAACAAGTTGGCTTTTAATCACTAAGATCAGAGCTAACATCTCAACACGCCGACTGGTTCACAGGAATGAGTCATACAGATCCTGGGATCTTTATGTAAGAGAAGTCAGGGGCAGAACCAAGAGCCAAGACCTGGAACCTCCCAGGTTAGTCGGGAAAGAGGAAGTGAAACTATACACAGTGGGGGAGGGTAATATACATGAGTGCAAAATGAATACAGGATCAAGACAAACAGATTTCATTACATTCACCCCTTCTATAGATTTAGTCCATCGGGGTGATGTTTCTTAAAAGTTGGTATAAGTGAGTCTGTCAGGAGGTTTTGCAGTTCTCAGTGATCGGCGCAAAGTCGGTTGGGGTGCCTCTAGGGGAGTGGATTCTGGTTCCTCCGCTGTCCGGGCCTCCGCAGTGTCTTCCAGGTTATCTGCAGTGTCCTCCAGGTTAAAGTTGGGTATTGATACCTCTGGGCGTCCTGTCTCTTTGTAGTGTAGGTCTTCATCGGGTAGTCTCCCATCGTTCTCTCCGCTCCCCGAAGGAGCGAGGTCTTTTATGGAAACAGTGTCCTCTCGCCCGTCAGAGTATTCGATATAGGCGTACTGAGGGTTTGCATGGAGGAGCTGTACCTTTTCCACAAGGGGGTCTGTTTTATGGCCTCTCACGTGCTTCCGCAATAGTACTGTCCCCGGAGACGTCAGCCACGCGGGTAGAGATATGCCCGAGGTGGATTTCCAGGGGAAAACTAACATCTTTTCATGAGGGGTAGCGTTAGTGGCAGTACATAACAGAGACCTTATGGAGTGGAGCACGTCTGGGAGGACTTCCTGCCAGCGGGAGGTCGGAAGGCCTTTTGACTTTAAGGCTAACGTGACAGCCTTCCAAACAGTAGCATTCTCCCTTTCCACTTGCCCATTACCCCGGGGGTTGTAGCTAGTGGTTCTGCTAGTGGCTATCCCCTTCGAGAGCAAGAACTGGCGCAGCTCGTCACTCATGAATGACATCCCCCTATCGCTGTGTATGTAGTTCGGCATGCCAAACATGCAGAATAGATTACAGAGACACTTGATGACCGTGGCACTGGTCATGTCTGGGCAGGGAATGGTGAAGGGGAAGCGGGAATATTCATCAATGATATTGAGGAAGTATACGTTACGGTCGGCAGAGGGAAGGGGTCCCTTGAAGTCCAGACTTAGGCGCTCGAATGGCCGTGTGGCTTTGATAAGGTGTGCACGGTCAGGCCTGTAGAAACGAGGCTTGCATTCCGCACAGATGCGGCAGGCTCTGGTCATTGCCCTGGCCTCCTCGATGGAGTGGGGCAGATTGCGGGACTTTATAAAATGGTATAGTCGGGTGACCCCTGGGTGACAGAGGTCGTTGTGGAGACCCTGTAATTTGTCCGTATGAATGCTGGCACACATTCCCCGCGATAGGGCATCTGGAGGTTCATTAACGGCTCCCGGCCTGTACATAATATCATAGTCGAACGTGGATAGTTCGATCCTCCACCTGAGTATTTTGTCATTCTTGATTTTCCCCCTTTGTTTGTTATTAAACATGAAAGCCACCGACCGCTGGTCGGTGAGCAGGGTGAAACGTTTGCCGGCTAGGTAGTGTCTCCAGTGCCGCACTGCCTCCACTATAGCCTGTGCCTCCTTCCCGACAGAAGAGTGCCTGATTTCAGGTCCCTGAAGGGTTCGGGAGAAGAAGGCCACAGGTCTTCCAGCCTGATTGAGGGTCGCAGCTAAGGCAAAGTCTGACGCATCGCTTTCAACTTGAAAGGGAATGCATTCGTCCACTGCACACACTGCAGCCCTTTCAATGTCCTGGTGAAAGCCTCCCGAGCTTCAGCTGATAGTGGGAAGGACATCGATTTAATGAGGGGTCGGGCCTTATCAGAGTAATTGGGCACCCATTGGGCATAATACGAAAAAAATCCCAGGCAGCTTTTTAAAGCTTTGGGATTGTGTGGCAGGGGCAGTTCCTTTAGGGGGCGTAATCGGTCAGGGTCCAGTCCAATTACCCCATCTTCCACCACACAGCCGAGGATACAGAGACGGGTTGTGTTGAAGACACATTTGTCTTCGTTGTAGGTTAGATTCAGCTTTAGGGCAGTTTTTAAAAATCTCGCAAGATTTAGATCATGGTCTTGCTGGTTGTGCCCGCAGATAGTGACATTGTCCAGATAGGGGTAGGTAACTTGTAGTTTATTCTCGTCAACCATGCGGTCCATCTCACGTTGGAAGACCGAGACCCCATTTGTTACCCCGAAGGGCACTCTGAGAAAATGGTAGAGGCGCCCGTTCGCCTCGAAGGCGGTGTATGGGCGGTCCTCCGTTCTAATGGAGAGCTGGTGATACGCGGATTTGAGGTCGATAGTCGAGAAGGCTCGGTATTGCGCAATCTGGTTGACCATTTCTGATATGCGGGGTAAAGGGTCGGCGTCCAGCTGGGTATAAATATTAACAGTCTGGCTGTAGTCAATTACCATCCGTTTCTTTTCGCTATTTTTAACTATGACTACTCGGGCACGCCACGGGCTGGTACTGCATTCAATAATGCCTTCCCGCAGGAGTCTGTCCACTTCCGCCTTGATAAAGTGTCTGTCTTCCAGACTGTACTGTCTACTTTTGGTCGCTATGGGCCTACAGTTCGGAGCGAGATTAGCGAATAAAGAGGGCGGGCTGATTTTTAAGGTTGATAGGCCACAGACTGTGAGTGGCGGCTGGGACCCGCCATATGCTAGCGTGACACTTTCGTGGTAGCACTGGAAGTCCAGGCCCAAGATTACATTAACACAGAGTTCTGGCATCATGATGAGTTTAAAATCCTTGTAGTCCGTGCCTTTTACAGTCAGTGTTACCACACAGTCGCCCAAAATGTCCAAAGTGTGGGGCTTAGCAGCCATAGCAATTCTGCTCCGTGTAGGGGTTACCGTTAATGAGTGCCGCCGTACCAGACTAGGATGGATAAAACTCTCGGTACTCCCACAGTCAATTAAACATTTTGTTAAATTCCCGTTTACCTGTATGTCCATCATGGATTTTGTCAACGGGTGTGGCCTGGATTGATCCACCGTGATCGAAGCCACTGTTGGGCCCTGGGCGGCCGTTGAGTCGGGAAAAGATGGCGGATCCCAAGATGGCAGCCCGCACGGCACGCACGAGGCGGTGACGGAGTTGGAAATTGGATTCCCCCTGCAGACTTTGCTAAAATGCCCCTTTTTCTTACATTTGAAGCATGTAGCGTCCTTCGCTGGGCATCGTTGTCTGGGGTGCTTGGCCTGGCCGCAGAAGTAGCATTTCGGGCCTCGAGACATTGCCGCTGTAGTAGGACTCCTGGGTGAACTTCTGTGTGGGGACTTCGGCAGCGTAGAGCTGGTCTGAGACCTGGATGGGGAAGATGGCTGATTCCACGATGGCGGCCCCCTTGGCGCACACAAGGCGGTGAGGGCCACATGGCCGGAAGAATAAGAGTCAGAGTTTTTCTGGGCCACGTCCAGCGATTGCGCAGTGGCCACTGCCTTTTTTAAGTCCAGGACCTCCTTCTCCAGCAGTCTCTGCCGGATATAATTCGATTTGAGGCCCGTGATGAAGGAATCGCGGACCAATTCGTCAGAGTATGCGTTGGCCGTCACGGCCTTGCAGTTACAGTCCCGGACCAGGTCCTTTAGGCCCTGTAAGAAATCATCCATTGATTCCTCTGGTTGCTGCCTGCGTGTAGCCAGCAGATGTCTGGCGTACACTTCGTTTACCGGCCTCTGGTATTGGGCCTTCAGGATAGTGATGGCCTCCGTGTAAGAGGTGGCATCCCGGATGAACGAATAAATCCAATGACTTACGCGAGTAGTCAGTAGACTCAGTTTATCTACCTCGCTAGCGGATGAGGCCCCCGCGAAGAGTTCAAAGCATTTGAGCCAGTGTCCAAATTGATTTGATGCTTCAGCAGAATGTGGATCCAAGTCCAGACACTCTGGTTTTAGGAGTCGATCCATCCTAGTATTCTTTAGTGATTAAAATTGATGGGCCTTCAATAACCACAAAACTAGAAGTTATAGACTTAAACAAGTTGGCTTTTAATCACTAAGATCAGAGCTAACATCTCAACACGCCAACTGGTTCACAGGAATGAGTCATACAGATCCTGGGATCTTTATGTAAGAGAAGTCAGGGGCGGAGCCAAGAGCCAAGACCTGGAACCTCCCAGGTTAGTCGGGAAAGAGGAAGTGAAACTATACACAGTGGGGGAGGGTAATATACATGAGTGCAAAACGAATACAGGATCAAGACAAACAGATTTCATCACAGACGTTTAGGAAGAGAACCAAAAAAGGGGAAAAACCAAACCATTTTATTTTGTCTGCCATTCTATAGTCCGAACAAATCTCAGGAATAATGTACGTATAGATTTCCTCTTCAACATTTAGTGGAATGTTAATAGAAACATGAGTTATGTAATGATGTATAAAAATAGCAGGAAGCTACTTTAGAAGAAACCACTCTTTTGTGTATTGCGAAAGACACAGAAAAATACTTTGAATAAACTGATAATGTACAATTTCGATTTGGTATAAATGTTTGAAATAGGAGATTAAAAATTGAGAGTACAATGCAGTTTGTTTCCTGCTATTTAATTGCAAAGTACCTAAAATAATTCAACACTTTTTGTGATGCGATATTGTGGCTGTAATGGTATGCAGTAACATGTCATTCTAGAATGGTACACTAGGTGTAGCTGTATGTTTTAGTAGTGGGCTACATCTATATGGGTGGTCTTGTTTAACACGAGGCACTGGAAGAGGGAGTCAACATGGCTACTGTATACAAGTCTACATGGCTGAATAAATGACTAGCACAATCTAGCTGTTCATAATAAAAACGTCTATTTATTTATGAACATAACATGGTACCAGGAGTGGTAATATCTGCTGAATATTGCGAAACGCAATATGGAGAATTTGAAGCCACCGGAGGGTTTGAAACTCACGGGGAATGTGGACTGCAATTGGCGGGCTTTCAAACAACAATTCGAACTCTACATTGCCGCCATCGGGTTCGGTACGAAGCCAGACGCAAGGAAAATTGCGTTGCTGCTCATGGTTGCAGGCCCACAGGCGATAGAGGTATTTAATACGTTTGCATTTGATCAAGAGGAGGACAGAGAAAAAATGGATGACGTGCTAAAGAAATTTGATACACATTGTTCTCCCAAAAAGAATGAGACCTATGAGAGGTACATGTTCCATTCATGGACACAGCAGCAAAATGAGACTTTTGATAGCTTTGTGACCGATCTGAAACTGAAAGCACAGACATGTAATTTCTCTGAACTGAAATCATCCATGATTCATGACCAGATTGTGTTTGGTATTCATGATAAAAAGGTCAGGGAACGTCTGTTGAGAGAAACCGAACTAACATTGGAGGATGCTGTGAAAATATGCCATGCCAGTGAGCTAGCTCAGCAGCACGCAAAGACTTTCAGTGAAATTAATAATGGTGCGACTGTAGTGAGTGACAGTGCAGCTGTCGGTGCTGTGACCTGCAAGGGGAAGAAACGTGGGCAGAACAGGAATGCAAAGCAATCGGAGGATGGAACTTTCAATTGTAAACGCTGTGCTTACCAGCACCAGTCAAGACAATGCCCAGCGTTTGGGAAAATGTGCACAAAATATAATGGAAAGAATCACTTTGCCAAACAATGCTTTTCAAAAGTAAAAACAAAGAAAGAACATAAAGTTAATGCAGTAAAAGAGGACACTGATTTAAGTGAGACATTTTTTGTAGGAATGGTGTCATGTGACAATGGCCCAGTAATTCCGTTCCAAACGCGTGAGTACGGTCGGGGTACTCACGCGTCTGGCCGGAGGAAATGCCGGTTTTCAGCATGCACAGCGCATGCGGGGAAAACCGGCATTTCCAGTCCTCTGAACGAAGGGGTTCAGAGGCACAGCGCGTGCGACTGCACAGGCAGCGCTTGCGCAGTGAACTTCGGCGATTTCATTCATGGATTCAGTGAGGTTAAGTCCTTACAAGTTACACTTGAAAAAAGCATGTGTAAAGTTGCTCCAGAGGCTGCGGAGGAAGATATATTTTATTGTGGAGCTTCTGAAAGGCAATATTTTTGTTTGGGAAAGGGAGGAAAGTTATTTTAAGAAATGCTGAGGTAAGTTTTAAAGTTTAAATTTTTTTTTTTAAACGGGTTTTCAGTACTGTAGGTAGAAGGAGCAATTGTGGCTGTGTGAATTGAATGTGAAAATGAGTGTTCTAAAATGAGTAATGTAACATTTCCAACACTTTTAAGAAAGAAACTTTTCATCAGTAATAAGTAATTATGTATGTATGTCCGTATATATTCCTTTACGTATATGTATGTATGTTTTATATTCCTTTACTTATGTGTATGAATGTATGTTTTTAATTATGATTTTCCAATAAGTTACTTTCTCTGAAAGTCATAATTAAATACATACATTCATACACATAAGTAAAGGAATATATACATACACGCAAAGGAATATATACAGACATACATACATAATTA
This sequence comes from Somniosus microcephalus, assembly GCF_052327205.1. NCBI lineage: Eukaryota > Metazoa > Chordata > Chondrichthyes > Squaliformes > Somniosidae > Somniosus > Somniosus microcephalus. Next base: position 133,150,943 of record NC_140997.1, read on the forward strand.
CTTAAAAGAATATATTACTGATGAAAAGTTTCTTTCTTAAAAATGTTGGAGTCATTTTTACATTTAATAAACACAGCAAATTCAATTCACATAGCCACAATTGATCCTTCTACCTACAGTACTGAAAACCCATTTTAAAAAACAAAAATAAACTTTAAAACTTACCTCAGCATTTCTTAAAATAACTTTCCTCCCTTTCCCAAACAAAAATATTGCCTTTCAGAAGCTCCATGATAAAAATATCTTCCTCCACAGCCTCTGGAGCAACTGCACTCATGCTTTTTTCATGTGTAAGTTGTAAGGACTTAACCTCACTGAAAGCATTAATGAAAGCGGCGAATTTTACTGCGCACGCGCTGCCTGTACAGTCGCACGTGTTCTGCCTCTGAACCCCTTCGTTCAGAGGACAGGAAATGCCGGTTTTCCCCGCATGTGCTGTGCATGCTGAAAACCGGCATTTCCTCCAGCCAGACGCGTGAGTACCCCGACCGTACTCGTGCGTTTGGAAGGGAATTACTGGGCCAACATTTTACATGTCAATAAAATGAAAAATTTAACAATTGCACGATTTGCCCCCTCGCATCTGCGACTGAGGGTCCAAGGAGGTGCATTGCGCAAGAGGTCATCGTCATACGTATCCTCACACTGTTCCCTTTCGGGAACTGTATGAAGTGGTGGAAGGATTTCTGGCCACGTTAACACTCCTTCCGTGACCATAACCATCTTCATACCAGCCATTAGGGTGGTTAGTCCTATGGCGCGAGGGTTTTATGGGCTCCGACAACCCATCCGAGGGGGGGGGCCACCCACACCCGCGGACGCAAGTATCCTGTTGGATGTCCACCCAGAATTTATAGTTGGAGCTCTGACTCCACTTGCCGGGACTGGCTGGAGCGGGGTTCGAAACCCTACTCCTTCTGGCCCAGCGGCGGGGATGCTTACCACTACGCAAAAGGCCCACTCCGCGCAAAAGATGACACTCTTACGTTTCCTGCACCTTTTCCCTCCCCGTGACTGGAGCCCTATGCTGCCACTTGAAAGACCAAGCTATCATCTGTCCTTTTTGCGGCGCCTTGGACTTCTCATTGCCAATGATGAGCAGGCGCTGCACCTCCACCTCATTGAGGAGATTGCTGAGGTCATCATCAGTTCAATTGTGAGTTCTTTTAATGCCGTGAATTGTGCTCATTCCAGCCATTTCACGTTGCTAATCTGAGTGGGCCTTTGGCGTAGCGGTAGCATCTGGGCCACACGGCGTAGGGTTTCGAACCCCGCTCCAGACAGTCCCGGCAAGTGGAGTCGGAGCTCCGGCTCTAAATTCTGGGTAGACATCCAGTGGGATATTTGCGTCCATGGCTGTGGGTGGCACCCCCCCCCCCTCGTATAGGTTGTGGGAGCCCGTAAAACCCTCCCGCCATAGGACTAACCACCCTAATGGCTGGTACAAAGATGGTTACGGTCACGGAAGGAGCATTAATCACGGCCAGAAATCCTTCCACCACTTCATACCATTCCCCAAAGGGAACAGTGTGAAGACACGTACGACGACGATATTGCTAATTAAATAAATGGAATGAAAAAAATGCTTTCAGGGCTTTTAAAAGTCCTGAAATCGCTTTAATTCTGTTTAAAACTACTTCAGATTCTTCAAAATAATTTAAACATTTTTAAAAGTTTATAAAAGTTACCAAAAGCTTCTTAAAAATACAGAAAACCTATTTAAAATGCTGCTCTACATGTAAAAATGCTTTGCAGCTTGTGAAAAGCATTGGGGGCGTGTCCTTTTAATATGAGACCTCAAGGGGCGTGTCTCACTTGCACAGCGCGCTCCAGGCTTTGCGCTGGCTGCACTCCTGGGCGGCGTGATGTCAGACGCTGCCCGGGATTCTTCAGTTTCAAAATGGAATTCCAGGCGTCCCTGGAGGTGACCGGCAGGCGCGTCGGGTAAGTGCAGATCGGGGGCTTGCACGCGCGGCAAGCCCCCGACCCGAATTACTGCCCCAATATAGAAAAGGATACAGAAAATGTGCAGCCCTCAGGAATGGACAGTACTGAAAATAAAGTTAATGCAGTAAAAGAGGACAAATGGATGATGCCACTGCAGGTAAATGGAGCATTAGTTACATTGAAACTAGACACTGGGGCAAAAGCAAACTTAATCAGTATGAGTGACATTAAAAATATGAAAGAAAAGTCCAAAATACAGAAACAGTCAGTACCACTGAAGAACTATAATGGGCAGAAAATAGATAGCTTAGGTGTATGCAGACTTAAAGTGACAGTCAAAGACAAAGTGCATCATCTCATGTTTTCTGTTGTGGCTGAAGGACTTGATTCACTACTAGGTGACAAAGCTTGTGAGGACTTAGAACTGGTCAAGAGAGTCTACTGTGCCATAAGCAGACCAGATGACTCAGTGGATTCTGTAGTGAGTAATTTCCAGGATGTGTTCAAAGGGTTTGGAGTTCTACCATTCACTTACAAGATGCACAGCCAGTGGTACATGCTCCACGGAGAGTTCCAGCGCCCCTGTGTGACCTGCTCAAGAAAGAACTGGACAGAATGACCACACTAGGAATCATCAGGAAAGTCGAAGAGCCAACAGACTGGGTTAACTCCATGGTATGTGTAAAGAAAAAGAACAATGATCTAAGAGTATGCATGGATCCAAAGGACTTAAATGCAAACATAAAACGTGAACACTACCAGATTCCCAAACGAGAAGAAATCACCAGTGAAATGTCAGGTGCCAGATACTTCACAAAGCTCGATGCCTCACAAGGATTTTGGCAACTAAAACTGGATGAAGAGAGCACCAAATACTGTACCTTCAACACACCATTTGGCAGGTATTGTTTCCTCAGAATGCCTTTCCGGATAATATCTGCATCTGAAATCTTTCATAGAGCGATGGAACACATAATTGAAGGTCTGGAAGGAGTTCGGGTCAATGTTGACGACATTATCATCTGGGGCTCCACACTGAAAGAACACAATGAGAGACTGACTAAAGTGCTACAGAGCATACACCGGAATGGACTGAAGCTCAACAAAGCCAAGTGTCAGTTTGGCGTCCAGGAAGTCACTTTCCTAGGAGATAATCTATCTGGTAAAGGAATAGAGCCAGATATGGAAAAAGTAAACGCCATACTCAACATGCCCCGACCCACTGACAAAAAAGGAGTGCTACGCATCATGGGGATGATAAACTTCATTGGAAAGTTCATTCCTAACTTGTCAGCCAAGACAGCCTGTCTGCGAGACCTGCTACATAAAACAAATGAGTTCACATGGACAGAAAGACATGACCAAGAGTGGATGAACCTCAAAACAGTGCTGACAACCACACCTGTACTCACCTTCTTTGACCCAACAAAAAGAATCAAAGTGTCAACGGATGCATCAAAAGATGGCCTAGGTGCGGTCTTGCTACAAGCAGAGGGTGAAGATTGGAAGCCTGTTGCCTATGCCTCTGACTGATTCTGAGTGTCGATATGCCCAGATTGAAAAGGAATGTCTAGGCTTGGTAGTTGGACGAGAAAAGTTCCATGGCTACATATATGGACTTCCCACCTTCACAGTTGAGACAGACCACTGCCCACTGGTTGCCATCGTAAAAAAAAACCTGAATGAGGTGTCTCCAAGGATTCAACGACTCATGATGAAGCTGCAAAGATATGACTTTGAACTGATCTACACACCAGGCAAACACATAGTGTTAGCAGATGCACTATCCCGAGCACCCACAATGAGTCATGTGAGCTCTACTGAGGAAGATGTGGATGTTCATGTGAGTATGGTCACTGCTGCGCTGCCTGTGTCAGACACAAAATCAAAGCAAATAGCAGAAGAAACAGTAAAAGATACAATGTTACAAACAGTAATAGAGAACATTCATCATGGTTGGCCAAAGGTTCCTGTCCAAAGTACTATCACATCAGGTCAGAGTTGAGTGTCACAAGTGGACTATTACTAAGACAGAACAGAATAGTCATTCCACAGGCTCTACGTCGAGACATGCTCAAAAGGATTCATGAGGGACACCTCAGAATTGAAAAATGCAAAAGGAGAGCAAGAGACACTGTTTATTGGCCTGGCATAAATAAGGACATTGAGAACATGATAGGCAAATGTGAGACATGTCAGAAACACCAAAACAAACAAGCAAAGGAACCAATGATAGTAGCTGACTTACTATTCTGTCCTCCTCATGACCATGATTCGACAGATAGCTAAACCCTCATCACCAAACAGGAGGCGTTGATTGTTATAATCCAATTTAATAATACAGGGTGAAACTACAAAGGAAATAAGAAATAAGAAATTATAACATCAAACAAGGCCGATTTGTATCACAAATATCAATAAATGGTGGCATAGATCGAACATAAAGAACATGTGATAAAAGCTACTCACAGATTATGCCAACTAAGGGGGAAACCGAGAAGGTAAGCATCAGATACAGTAAACATCCCCAGACATGTAGTTTCCATGAGGCTGCTCCCTTTTTACTGGCTTTCCGATTCAAATTCAAACTCAACTGTCAGTGCACAAGCACACTGCAACGAAACGTCACATGACACAAATGAACAATAGGGAGGTATATAGTCGAACACTAGGGGGAGACAAAAACACAATCCCAAAGTCTATTAGGAGACGTAACACTCCCCGTCTGGTATCTCTAAGATTCCACATAATAAAGAAAATACAACTTATCAGAAAGCAACCGTCTGGTCTTCCTTGGAGAGAAGAAGCACGATCTCTGTGATTGGCCTGTAGAAGAGCTTTGTCCCATCACTGCTTGGGATCTTGACCTCTACCTTCCGAACTCTACCATCTTTGCTGGGGAAAACCTTAGAGATAATCCCCATCGGCCATTTGCTTCTTTTGTTCTGACTGTCCTTCATTAGAACTATGTTCCCCGTTTGGACGTTGGTCTTTGATGACTGCCATTTGCTACGTACTTGGAGAGTTGACAGGTACTCGTGTCGCCAACGGCTCCAGAAGGTGTTGGCCAGACTCTGTACCTGCTTCCACTGACGTCTGTAGAGGTCCTTGCTGCCGAACTCTCCTGGAGGTGTAGGAATGGCTTCTCCTTTTTGAGTGAGGAGGGTGGCAGGCGTCAGGATGAATGGGAACTCTGCATCCGATGCCGGAGGGACGAGTGGTCTTGCATTGATGATATTTTATGTAGCTTCAGGTTGGAACAGGCAAGCATCTCTTGAGTCCTTTTGAGCAGGCTGATGGCGGCTTCTGCAGTGGGTAATGACCTCAATCCGTCGTCAACGTAGAAGTCTCTTTCCACAAATCGTCTTGCATCAGTGCCGTAATCCTGTTCTCCTTCCTGAGCTGCACGTCGGAGGCCGTAGGTAGCAATTGCTGGAGACGGACTGTTCCCGAAGACGTGTACTTTCATCCTGTACTGCACAATCTCTTTGTCAAGGTCATTATCTTTGTACCAGAGGAACCTGAGGAAGTTCCTGTCGCGCTATCTGACAACGAAACAGTGAAACATTTGCTGGATGTCGGCTGTGATGGCAACGGATTCTCTCCTGAAATGCATGAGGACCCCAAGCAGACTGTTGTTAAGGTCTGGTCCTGACAGAAGGACATCATTGAGAGAGACATCATCATGTTTCGCACTTGAGTCAAAGACGACTCTGATCTGACCGGGCTTCTTAGGATGGTACACTCCAAATATAGGTAAGTACCAGCATTCTTCACCTTCTTTTAAGGGCAGAGCTACTTCTGCGTGCCCGTTGTCAAACACTTTCTGCATGAATGAGGTGAAGTGGTCCTTTGTATCCGGCTTTCTTTCCAGCGTGCGGCGGAGAGAGATGAGTCGATTGAGTGCTTGTCCTCGGTTGTTAGGCAGCCGTCGTCTTGGAGTTCTGAACGGGAGAGGAGCGACCCAGCTATTGCTACTGTCCATGAAGACCTCTTCATCCATGTTCTTTATAAAGAGTTTGTCCTCAATGGAAGGAGCTAACTTGTCACCGTCACTCGTCCTTTTGAAGACCGCCTGACCAAGACGATCCCCTTGCCTTCCATGTTCTGGTCGCTCAGTAGGATCATCAGAGAGAGAGCTTGGAACCTGTATGTCGTATCTTTCTTTCACTTGAAAGCTGCTGGGGCACGGATCAAAGAGTGAGGGGCGACCATTCTTCAGCACATTTGTATGGAATGTGTTCACTTTGGCAGGTCTGTGGGCGTTTCCCAGACAAACATCACCGATGATGACCCACCCTAGGTCAAGTCTCTGAGCATAAGGTGAGTCGTGTGGACCATTTATCTGTTCACGTACCTTGTGGATTCTCAATATGTCTCTGCCTAGTAGAAACAGGATGGGAGCTTGAGGGTCCAACGGTAGAATCTGGTAAGCCACTGGTTTGAGATGAGCATGATGAAGCGCTGCTTCAGGTGTAGGGATCTCTGACCTGTTATTAGGCACCTGGTTACACTCTATTAGTGTGGGCAGAGGCAGACTCGTCTTTCCATCAAGGGTCTCCACTACGAAACCACTGACCCTCCACTAGGCCGGCACAAGTTTTCAGTGAATATGGGGAGCTGTTTCCTTCTATGTTGAAGTGGTCGAAGAACTGAGACTTGGCGAGTGATCTGTTACTCTGATCATCCAGCATGGCGTATATCTTTATGGCTTTCTCTTGCTGTCCTTCAGGGTAGACCGTCACAAGACAGATTTTGGAACAGGATTTGCCGCTGATGTGTGCTCCGCAGACCTTGGTGCAATGTGAGGCTACTTCAGGTGTCAGAATGTTTTCCTCTTCCTCCCCGCCGTGCTCTGCTGCGGCGGTCGAGGCCGTTGAGACCCAGGGGGCTGGACCTGGGTGGAGTGCTGTGTTGTGGCCTTTGCTCTTGCATTCTGCGCATTTGACGGCCATGTTACAGTCCCGTGCCAGGTGAGTTGAAGAGGAACAGCATTTATAACAGATGCCACGTTCCTTTAAGAAGGATTTGCGATCCTCCAAAGTCCGTTCTCTGAAGCTCCGACACCTCCTGAGCAGGTGCGGCTTGTTGTGAATGGGGCATTGCTTGACAGGGTCGTCCATTTTCCCATCTGCGTCGTCGCTGGCGGAGGCGCTGGACAGTGACATTTCAGTTTTATGAACTGACACTGGAGTTCTCTGGCTGTACCTTGTAGCAGACTGTGCTGTCTTCGGTGGCCCAGGGCTTTGAGTGGAGAAAAAGAAGCTTGGGTCGTTTCTTATTTTAGCCTGCTGGCAGATAAACTTGGCAAAAAAGGAGAAGGGTGGGAAGGGAACGTTGTGATCTTCCTTATACTTTGATCCCTGAGTTACCCATTTTTCCTGCAAGTTGAATGGTAACTTTTCAACAATGGGATTTATCCCGCGTGCCGTGTCAAGGTACAGAAGACCTGGCAGACTTCCCTCAGTTTTTGCTGAGTCAATTTCCATTAGGACGTCACCTAACTCTCTGAGCTTCAGGGGGTCTCGATTGAGGATCTTGGGAAAGTTCTCCAGCTTCTTAAACAGTGCATTCTCAACCACCTCCGGGGAGCCATAGCTCTCGTCCAGACAATCCCATATCATCACATCTTCACTCAAAGAGTGGTGAGCCTGTGGAATTCCCTGCCACAGAGGGCTGTGAAGGCTAATTCAATAAATATTTTCAAGAGAGAATTGGATATATTTCTGAAGGCTAAGGGGATTAAGGGTTACGGAGAAAAGGCGGGGACGGGGTACTGAACTGGTAAGATCAGCTATGATCTCAGACGAAGATCAGCCATGATCTCATTGAATGGCGGAGCAGGCTCGAAGGGCCGAATGGCCTACTCCTGTTCCTATCTCTATGTTTCTATCTTAAACCCCCTTTCCGGGAGGTTAATGTGCACAGCTCGAATTCTCTTGGCGTGCTCAGAGGATTCCTTACCCAGCCATTTAGCAAGGAGGCCGATTTCTTCGCTTGCTGACAGGTCTAACCCTCTTGTGGTGTTCCGAAAAGTAGACCTCCATGCTCTGTAGTCTTCAGGTTGGTCGTTGAACTGTAGCAGCCCGGTGGTGATGAGTTCACGACGTGCGAAGAACCTCACGAAATCTGACATGCCTTGGGTCTGTTCGCGGTGAAGTAGAGCAGCTGGACTGTGATAGGTCTGTAGATGTTGTGAACGATAATGATGGGGTAGCTTTTGGTCTTCTGGTTGGAACTTGTGTTCGTCGTCTTCCACAGTGTTTTTGTTGGGCTCGCAACGGCGCTGAGATGCATGGCCAGACTCTTCCTGTTCGTGTATTAACTCTGGAACAGGCTCCATGTCAGGCATTGAAGGGTTAACAGCGTGTGCCCTGGAGTGGCTTTGTATGTATTCTGTGGTGCGTTGCACTGGATCTTGGTGAGGGAGATGAAGGTTAAGGTTGCTGCCTGTTGCTTCACCTTCAGCAGCTGCTTCAAGGACTTCTGCCTCCGCTAGAGCTGCTGCTGCCTCTTTTTCTATATCCAATACAGCTAATGTTGCTTCAATACGTGCCTTTTCCATTTTTATGTCCATTTCCTTTTGAGCAAAGGACATCTTTGCTTTGGCTGCTTCGGCCTTGGCTCTGGCCATCGCTGCTGCTGCACCAGTAGCAGACATACTTGAATGCCTGGAGGAGCCAGAACAGTGAGATCTGGTCTCCTCTGCTCATTTCAATGGTGACTGTTCCTCCATTCCAGCTTGTGGGACAGGGGTGGTCTGGAATGTGTGGCTTCGGAGATGCATTGATTCGTGTTGGTGTTGAGTATGTACCCAGGATGATGATGTAGAGTATCTGTACCTTTAGCAGATTCGCCCATGGGAAGGTAATCTTTTCACTATTCTGTCCTCCTCATGACCATGATTCGACAGATAGCTAAACCCTCATCACCAAACAGGAGGCGTTGATTGTTATAATCCAATTTAATAATACAGGGTGAAACTACAGAGGAAATAAGAAATAAGAAATTATAACATCAAACAAGGCCGATTTGTATCACAAATATCAATAAATGGTGGCATAGATCGAACATAAAGAACATGTGATAAAAGCTACTCACAGATTATGCCAACTAAGGGGGAAACCGAGAAGGTAAGCATCAGATACAGTAAACATCCCCAGACATGTAGTTTCCATGAGGCTGCTCCCTTTTTACTGGCTTTCCGATTCAAATTCAAACTCAACTGTCAGTGCACAAGCACACTGCAACGAAACGTCACATGACACAAATGAACAATAGGGAGGTATATAGTCGAACACTAGGGGGAGACAAAAACACAATCCCAAAGTCTATTAGGAGACGTAACACTTACCAACAGCACCATGGCAAAAGGTTGGTATGGACCTTTTTCAATTGAATGGTAAAGACTATCTATTAGTGATTGACTACTATTCTAACTATCCTGAGATGGCGCTGCTCTCAAGCACATCAGCAAGCGTGTCATAATGCATATTAAATCCATCTTCGCCAGACATGGGATTCCCAGGATTGCCGTTAGCGACAATGGTCCGTGCTTCAACTGTAAGGAGTGGCAACAGTTTGCAGCACAGTATGACTTTCAGCACATCACATCCAGTCCTCTGTATGCTCAGTCAAATGGTAAGGCAGAGAAAGGTGTTCAAGTTCTCAAACAGCTACTGAAGAAAGCAACAGAAAGCAAGTCTGATCCTTATCTCGCCCTGCTGAGCTACCGAGCCTCCCCTTTGGACTGTGGTTTTTCACCTGCTGAACTCCTAATGGGTCGCAAGTTGCGCACCACACTACCCTGCTGTGCAAAAGAAAAGCAGAGTAAGGAACTGGGACAGACTTCAACTGTTAAAGCTGAAACAGAAATCACACTATGACAAGTCATCCAAAACTATGAAACCATTGACAAGGGATGATGTTGTCAGGATTGAGGATCCAAATGCATGGAACAGGAAAGCTACAGTTCTTGAGGAAGTAGGACCAAGGTCATACACTGTTAGAACTAAGGAAGGACAGATTCTCAGGAGGAACCGCCGTTCCCTCCTGAAAACACAAGAAACTATCCAAGAGCAAATCGATGACAATGCCGCAACTGAATCTTGTCACTCACCACCAGAACAATCTAACACAAACACACATACAGGCTCTCATGCAAACACATCAGACTTACCTGTGCTGAGAAGATCCACACGTGAAGTAAAAAAGCCTGATAGACTTAATCTTTGAGTACAAAGAAAACTATAATAAAAGAATGAAAAGCTTAGAGTTCATAAAGTAAAGCTTTGAAGATGTGTTGACTGCTGTGCATATTTTTTTTTTAAATGTTTGTGTCGTTATGTAAAAAAAAACAAGTTCATTTGAAGGTTTATAGAGCACTAACAAAAGTGTTACTGATATCATCTTTATCGTTTTTCTTGAAAGTTGATTGATATTGATTTTGTTTAACCTCAAAAGAAAGGGGATGTAATGCTATGCAGTAACATGTCATTCTAGAATGGTACACTATGTGTAGCTGTATGTTTTAGTAGTGGGCTACATCTATATGGGTGGTCTTGTTTAACATGAGGCACTGGTCGAGGGAGTCAACATGGCTACTGTATACAAGTCAACATGGCTGAATAAATGACTAGCACAAGCTAGCTGTTCATAATAAAAATGTCTATTTATTTATGAACATATCAGTGGCGAATGTTTGGCACGTTGACAGAACCAGACAGGCATTTTGTCACATTTGACGGTTTGCTACTTGAAGGAGCTTTACTCGTGACAAAAAATTATCAGGTTCCATTTCTCTTACTTTCGCTACAGCAACATTTACAAGAGTTAATGGGGGCTGTACTGGCACGAGGCCTCGCCCTCCAGTTTCACCGTCGGAGGCAGCGGAGGCAGAGAGATTGGAAAACGTGGCCAGAGGGAGGAGGGCCAACAGGACTCTCAACAGGAGAACATACCCTCCCAGGGTATTCCGGGAGCAATTCTCATACATTCATCTGTCAGAGGAGCAGTGCATTAGAAAGCTCTACTTCAGCAAGGAGGTGGTCACAGAGCTCTGCCACCTCCTGCAGCTGAGTAACCGAATAGGTGTGGTGGTGCAATGTTTGCAAGCATGGGAAGCCAAGGTGTTGGGAGTCGATCAAAGTGTACCGGTGATAATTCTCAAAGTAGAATTCAGCTGGGCATCAACGGATTTGACATGCAGACTTGGTAGAGATGTCGGAGAGCAGTACGCCACTGTAGAGTACACCAGGGTGAGTGCTGCCGTTCGGAGGGTTTGAGCGCTGCTCCTCATGTGGATCTAGCGAGTTTCAAGTTGACCCTGCTCTTTAGTTTCTTCCCAAGGTTCTGGAGATGCTGTCTATACGACAGGGTGCGATCAAGCGTGACCCCTAAATAGGAGGGTTTTTTGGCATGGGTGAGAGCAGCGAGGAGCGGCGGCAGTTTAAAAGCAGCGGCAGCGAACGAGGCCCGACCACAGTGGCTGGACCTGGGTGAGAGCAGCGAGGAGCGGCAGCAGTTTCAAAGCGGTGGCAGCGAACGTGGCCCAACCACAGTGGCTGGACCTGGGTGAGAGCAGCGAGGAGTGGCGGCAGTTTAAAAGCGGCGGCAGCGAACGAGGCCCGACCACAGCGGCTGGACCTGGGTGAGAGCAGCGAGGAGCGGCGGCAGTTTAAAAGCGGCGGCAGCGAACGAGGCCCGACCACAGTGGCTGGACCTGGGTGAGAGCAGCAAGGAGTGGCGGCAGTTTAAAAGCGGCGGCAGCGAACGAGGCCCGACCACAGCGGCTGAACCTGGGTGAGAGCAGCGAGGAGCGGCGGCAGATTAAAAGCGGCGGCAGCGAACGAGGCCCGACCAATTCAGCAGCGGGGGAGAGAGGTAAAAAGTAATCAAAGTGTGATGTCACCAGGAAGCAGGTAAGTGATTGGTTGGTGAGTATTTCCCTCTTTTTTAAACTTTAACTCTGGTTTATAGTTTCTAAAGTCTCTCTGGTGTAACGGGGACTGTTGGTAAACCATTTAACTGTAGTGTAATTAGTGGGATTGATTGATTTAATTTAAATTCAATTAATTAAAGGGTAAGTCATGGCAGGACAGCCCGGCCACGTGATATGCTCCTCCTGCGATATGTTGGAACTCAGGGACACTTCCTGTGTCCCTGACAACTACATGTGCAGGAAGTGCATCCAGCTGAAGCTACTGACAGACCGCATTGCAGCACTGGAGCTGCGATTGGATGCATACTGGAGCGTTCGCGATGCTCAGGACATCGTGAATAGCATGTTTACGGAGTTGGACACACCACAGGTAGAGGTTGGACAGGAAGAAAGGGAATGGGTGACCAACAGGCAGAGTACTAGGCACAGGCAGGTAGTGCAGGGGTCCCCTGTGGCCATCCCCCTCTCCAACAGATACACCACTTTGAGTACTGTTGGGGGGGATGGCTTATCAGAGGAAGGCAGCAGCAGCCAACTTCCTGGCACCAGGGGTGGCTCTGCTGCACAGAATGGGAGGAAAAAGAGGGGTAGAGCTATAGTAATAGGGGATTCTATGGTAAGGGGAATAGATAGGCATTTCTGCGGCCGCAAACGAGACTCCAGGATGGTGTGTTGCCTCCCTGGTGCAAGAGTCAAGGATGTCTCCGAGCAGCTGCAGAACATCTTGGAAGGGGAGGGTGAACAGCCAGTTGTCATGATGCATATAGGCACCAACGATATAGGTAAAAAGCGGGATGAGGTCCTAAAAGCGGAATATAGGGAGTTAGGAGGTAAATTAAAAAACAGGACCTCAAAGGTAGTAATCTCAGGATTGCTACCAGTGCCATGTGCTAGTCAGAGTAGAAATAGAAGGACACTTCAGATGAATACGTGGCTAGAGGAATGGTGCCAGGGGGAGGGATTCAAGTTCCTGGGACATTGGAACCGGTTCTGGGGGAGGTGGGACCAGTTCAAAACGAACGGTTTGCACCTGTGCAGGGCTGGAACCGATGTCCTAGGGGGAGTGTTTGCTAGTGCTGTGGGGAGGGTTTAAACTAAAATGGCAGGGGGTTGGGAACCTGAGCAGGGAGACAGAGGAAAGGGAAACAAGGATAAAAGCAAAAGATAGGAAGGAGGAAAACAAAATTGGCAGTCAGAGAAATCAACGGTTTAAATCAAACATGGCCACATTAAATAATAATTCTAATAGGTCTAAGAGCGTTAAAAAAACAAGCCTGAAGGCTTTGTGTCTTAATGCAAGGAGCATTTGTAATAAGGTGGCTGAATTGGCTGCGCAAATAGAGGTAAACGAATATGATTTTGTTGGGATTATGGAAACGTGGCTCAAGGATGGCCAAGACTGGGAACTCAACATCCAGGGGTATTCGATATTCAGGAAAGATAGGCAAAAAGGAAAGGGAGGTGGGGTAGCATTACTGGTTAAAGAAGGGATTAACACAATTGTAATGAAGGATATTAGCTCTGATGATGTGGAATCTGTATGGGTAGAATTGAGAAATACTAAGGGGAAAAAAACGTTAGTGGGAGTGGTATATAGACCTCCAAACGGTAAGGCGGAGGTTGGGGATGGCATTAAAAGGGAAATTAAAGAAGCGTGCAATAAGGGCACAGTAGTCATCATGGGTGACTTTAATCTACATATCGATTGGGCTAACCAAATTAGTAACAATACTGTGGAGGAGGAATTCCTGGAGTGTTTACGGGATGGTTTCCTGGACCAATATGTCGAGGAACCAACCAGAGATCAGGCCATCTTAGACTGGGTATTATGTAACGAGAAAGGATTAATTAGCAATCTTGTTGTACGAGGCCCCTTGGGTCAGAGCGATCATAATATGATCAAATTCTTCATTAAGATGGAGAATGAAGTAGTTGACTCAGAGACTAGGGTCCTCAATTTAAATAAAGGAAACTACGATGGTCTGAGGAGCGAGTTGGGTCGGATTGATTGGGGAATGGCACTCAAAGGGTTGACGGTGGATAGGCAATGGCAAACATTCAAAGACCGAATGAATGAGCTACAGAATTTGTTCATCCTAGTTTGGCATAAAAATAAAACAAAAAAGGTGACTCAACCGTGGCTAACAAGGGAAATTAGGGATAGCATAAGATCCAAGGAGAGGACATATAAATTGGCAAGAAAAAGCCATAATCCTGAGGATTGGGAGCAGTTTAGGATTCAACAAAGGAGGACAAAGGGATTAATTAAGAAAGGGAAAATAGAATATTGTGGTGGAGCCACCATTGGGCTATGGACATTGTATATAATTCCTTTTTACAGCTCTGTTATATAGTCTGACGATGTACCTTTAAATGTATCATTTACTGCACTCAGGCTTCATTCCTGTACTCTGTGTGATGACGTCATGACGTCAGAGCTCGGAACCCTCTAGCAGTTCCAGACAGTTGGAGAGAGGGTCATAGCTCGGAACCTTCTAGCAGGTCCAGACCGTTGGGGAGAGGGTCATAGCTCAGAACCTTCTTGCAGTTCCAGGCAGTTGGAGAAAGGTTTCCAAGCAGACCAGACACGTTTCCAGTTCATCCTGTAGTTGTTAACTTGCTTCGTTTGCTCATTAAAGTTTATTGTTTTGACTTCATGAGTCGAACTCCATCTTTTGGTAAGGAACAGAGGTTCCTACATTGGTGACCCCATTTTTCTTCGAACGAATTCGTTGAAAAAACAACATGGACACGAACGCCGTCACGATCAAACTACCACACTTTTGGGAGCAGCAGTCAGCCACGTGGTTTTGCCAGGCAGAAGCTCAATTCCAGATCCGGGGAATTACAGTGGATTCGACCCGTTATTACTACGTGGTCTCCGCCCTCGACAGTGCCACGGCCTCGCGAGTCGTCAGCCTCCTCGAAAGTCCGCCTACCAACGGCAAGTATGAAGCATTAAAAACACGCCTTCTCCAAATTTTCGGTCTGTCAAAATCTGAACGTACCCGACGCCTAATCGCCATGCCCAGTCTCGGGGACTCGAAACCCTCAAAGCTCATGAGCCAGATGCTCATGTTGCTCGGCTCGGAATCCCAGTGTTTTTAATTCCGTGAGCTCTTCCTCTGCCAGCTACCGGAGCCCGTGCAGACCGCCTTGGCCAACTCCGCAATCACGGATTGTGCCGAACTCGCCGCGGAGGCGGATAACATCTTTTCGGTCGCCCAACAGTCCTGCGCAGCCACAAAACGCCGAAGCACTCCGGAGCCCCCTGCCGACACTGACCCAATTTACCCCGAGCTGCAGCCATGTTGCACCACCACGAGTCGCCCATCTCCCATGAGGGCGAACCAGTCTCCTCTTCCTACGGGTTGGTGCATTTACCATTCTCGTTTTGGCGCGAAAGCCAGGAATTGCCGTCCACCCTGCAGTTTCTTCCAAGAAATAAAAAATCCTTTTTCAAGTCGCCGGTGTTCGTGACACCATTCTAATCCTGCTGCACACGCGGGGATCACGATGGCTGTGGGATCTGCAGGAAAACTCCTGTACATCACTGGCTCCCTTTCAGGACATCGCTTCCTCTGCGACACTGGCTCCCAGTGCAGTATCCTGCCGGCGTCGAAGTTTGACCTGCAGTCCGGCGGCCAGGGTCCCTCCCTCGAGGCAGCTAACGGCGCAGCCATCCGCACGTTCGGAAAGCGTTGGGTCCAATTAAGTTTCGGCGGCCAGCGTTTTAGATGGGAGTTCATCACTGCAAGGGTTTCGCAGGCCATCCTGGGGGCGGATTTCCTCTGCGCTAATGGTTTCTTAGTCGACGTTCGACACTGCCGGCTCATCAACGCCTCGACTTTTCATTCGGTACCCTGCCACCGAAGCACTGCAGCGCATTGGTCTGTGATTTTTGCAGTCCCCGCTGCCAATGATTTCTCTCTTCTCCTCAAAGATTTCCCTGAGCTCACCAGGCCTACCTTCTCTGCATCAGTAGCAAGACACGGTGTGATGCACCATATTACTACAACAGGGCCCCCCGTTTACGCAAGAGCACGCAGGTTGGAACCCGTCAAACTTGCGGCGGCCAAGGCAGAGTTTCACACAATGGAACGCCTAGGCATCATCCGACGGTCCAATAGTCCTTGGTCCTCGCCCTTGCACATAGTCCCTAAGCCAGGCGGTGGATGGCGACCATGTGGCGACTACAGGCGCCTGAACGAGGCTACTACCCCGGACAGATATCCAATCCCTCATATACAGGACCTTTCGGCCCACCTGGCGGGGAATTGCATTTTCTCTAAAGTAGACCTCGTACACGGCTATCATCAAGTGCCGGTTAATCCTCAAGACGTCCCCAAAACCGCCGTCATCACACCCTTCGGGCTTTTTGAGTTTCTCCGTTTGCCGTTTGGGCTAAAAAATGCAGCACAGGCTTTCCAACGGCTTATGGATTCCGTCTTTCGAGACCTAACATTCGTCTTCGTCTACTTAGACGACATCCTCATCGCCAGTAGCAGCCACACTGAGCACATCACGCACCTGCATGCCCTGTTCTCTCACCTTAGTCAGCATGGCCTAATCATCAACCCGGCCAAGTGCCAGTTTGGTCTGCGCACTATCGACTTCCTGGGCCACAGAATCACCACAGATGGTGCAGTCCCTCTAGCCTCCAAGGTGGAGGCCATCACATCTTTTCCCCTGCCGAAGACCGTGAAGTCCCTCCAGGAATTCTTGGGAATGGTCAACTTTTATCACAGATTCGTTCCCAAGGCAACCTTGTTGATGCGACCATTGTACGAGACCATCAGAGGCAGAGCAGGCAAAAATCAGATAGAGTGGCCACCTCACATGAACCAAGCCTTTGCTGATACCAAAAATGCCCTGGCTGCAGCAACCATGTTGGCTCACCCCCTCCCAGGTGCAACCATCGCCCTCACTACAGACACCTCCGACTACGCCATCGGGGCGGTTCAAGAACAGTGGGTCAATGGGGCTTGGCAACCGCTGGCTTTCTTCAGCCGACAGCTGAGGAAGAATGAACAGAAGTATAGCACCTTCGACAGAGAACTGTTGGCACTCTTCCTGGCCATCCGCCATTTCAGCTTCCTCCTGGAAGGACAGCCATTTACGGCTTTTGTTGATCACAAGCCGCTGACCATCGCGATGGCCAAGACAACAGAACCATGGTCGGCGCGCCAGCAACGCCATCTCACATATATCTCGGAGTTCACCACCAACATCCAGCATGTCTCCAGGAAGGATAACATGGTGGCGGATTGCCTCTCCCGCGCTCAGCTCCACGCAATGCATCTTGGTGTCGACTATGTCAGATTGGCGGAAGACCAGAGGGCGGATCCCGACGTGCAGGCGTACCGCACCACACCTTCCAGTTTGCAAGTGGCTGATGTGCCTTTCCAGTCCGCAGGGACCACACTCCTGTGTGACGTTTCCATGGGTGTTCCACGCCCAATCGTCCCGGCCGAATGGCGCAAAAGAATCTTCGACACTATCCACGGGTTGTCACATCCCGGCATGAGAGCGTCTCAGCGGTTAATGGCGAAGAAATTAATTTGGAAGGGCATGCATCTCGACGTCCGTGACTGGACAAATTCCTGCGTGACCTGCCAGAAAGCCAAAATACAACGCCACGTTAAAGCCCCACTCTCCACTTTTCCGGTCCGGGAGCGCCGCTTCGACCATGTACACGTGGACCTCATTGGCCCTCTTCCTCCTTCTCGCGGGCACACTCATCTTCTCACCATAATTGACCGCACTACTCGATGGCCAGAGGTGATTCCTTTGGTTGCAACCATGGCAGCGGACGTCTCCAGGGCTTTCATCTCGTCATGGGTGGCACGTTTTGGGGTACCGATTGACATCTCTTCGGACCGAGGATCTCAGTTCACCTCTGAGCTTTGGATTGCCGTTGCTCAAAGTTTCGGTGCCAAACATCATACCACCGCCTACCGTCCACAGGCGAACGGCCTCTGTGAAAGGTTTCACAGGTCTCTTAAAGCAGCACTACGTGCCAGTCTTACCGGGCCGGGGTGGATAGACAAGCTTCCTTGGGTGCTACTAGGTCTTCGCACGGCACCAAAGGACGACCTGCAATCTTCCTCGGCGGAGCTAGTCTTTGGGCAACCGCTCAGGGTTCCAGGTGATTTTCTCCCTCCTCACACTGAACCTTGGTCTCCAGCTCAGCAACTCATCAGCCATCAGGAAGCGGCCAAGAACTTCATCCCGGTTCCTACTTCACATCATGACCGGCAACGTTCCCACGTTCCAGGGGACCTCAAGAACGTGGGGTACGTGTTCATCCGGCAGGATGCACACAAAGACCCTCTCAAGCCACCGTACACAGGTCCTTTTCATGTCATCTCCTCGGGCGATAAGACCTTCATAGTCGACATCGGCGGTAAAAGTGACCACATCTCTGTAGACCGGCTGAAACCTGCTAATCTTGACCTCAGCACACCAGTTGTCACTGCCCAGCCGTCTCATCGCGGTCGTCCTCCTTCGACTGCCGGTGTCCCACAGCCACAGTCGACCACCAAGACACCAGGGTCCATCGCACCGAGTCGCCTGTGATCGTCTTCTTCTTCTGCTTCGGCAACGTCATCCCAGCCTCAAGCTACGGCTGTTTCATCTTCTACCTCTTCGTTCCAGCCGCCAGAGTACCGTAGTCGTTCGGACAGGCTCGTCAGACCTCCTTCTTGCCTTACCTTTGCCGTTAAAAGCAATTCTGGGGGGGCGCATGTGGCGGAGCCACCATTGGGCTATGGACATTGTATATAATTCCTTTTTACAGCTCTGTTATATAGTCTGACGATGTACCTTTAAATGTATCTGTTACTGCACTCAGGCTTCATTCCTGTACTCTGTGTGATGACGTCATGACGTCAGAGCTCGGAACCCTCTAGCAGTTCCAGACAGTTGGAGAGAGGGTCATAGCTCGGAACCTTCTAGCAGTTCCAGGCAGTTGGAGAAAGGTTTCCAAGCAGACCAGACATGTTTCCAGTTCATCCTATAGTTGTTAACTTGCTTCGTTTGCTCATTAAAGTTTATTGTTTTGACTTCGTGAGTCGAACTCCATCTTTTGGTAAGGAACAGAGGTTCCTACAATATGAGAGTAAGCTTGCAGGGAACATAAAAACTGACTGTAAAAGCTTTTATAGACATGTGAAGAGAAAAAGGTTGGTGAAGTCAAACGTAGGTCCCTTGCAGTCAGAATCAGGGGAATTTATAATGGGGAACAAAGAAATGGCAGACCAACAAAATACATATTTTGGTTCTGTCTTCACAAAGGAGGACACAAATAACCGCCCAGAGATGCCGGGGAACATATGCTTGACTAATCTACTGGAATTTTTTGAGGATGTAACTGGTAAAATAGATAAGGGAGAACCAGTGGATGTGGTGTATTTGGACTTTCAGAAGGCTTTCGATAAGGTCCCGCATAAGAGATTAGCGTGCAAAATTAAGGCACATGGGATTGGGGGGCAAGGTATTGACTTGGATAGAGAACTGGTTGGCGGACAGAAAGCAAAGAGTTGGAATAAACGGGTCATTTTCCGAGTGGCAGGCAGTGACTAGTGGGGTACCACAAGGATTGGTCCTAAGACCCCAGCTGTTCACAATATATATTAATGATCTGGATGAGGGAATTGGATGTAATATCTCCAAATTTGCAGACGACACAAAGCTGGGTGGGAGGGCATGCTGTGAGGAGGATGTCATGAAACTCCAGGACGATTTGGACAGGTTGGGTGATTGGGCAGAAACATGGCAAATGCACTATAATGTGGATAAATGTGAGGTTATCCACTTTGGTGGCAAAAACAAGAAGGCAGATTATTATTTGAATGGCAATAGATTGGGAGAAGAGGAAGTGCAAAGAGACCTGGGTGTCCTTGTGCACCAGTCACTGAAGGTAAGCATGCAGGTGCAGCAGGTGGTTAAGAAGGCAAATGGTATGTTGGCCTTCGTAGCAAGAGGGTTCAAGTACAGGAACAAGGATGTCTTGCTACAGTTGTACAGGGCCTTGGTGAGACTGCACCTGGAGTATTGTGTGCAGTTTTGGTCGCCTTATCTGAGGAAGGATGTTCTTGCCATGGAAGGAGTGCAGCGAAGATTCACCAGGCTGATACCTGGGATGGCAGGAATGACGTATGAGGAGAGATTGTGTCGATTGGGCTTATACTCACTGGAGTTTAGAAGATTGAGAGGGGATCTCATCGAAACCTATAAAATTCTGTCAGGCCTGGACAGACTAGATGCAGGAAGGATGTTTCTGATGGCCGGAGAGTCCAGAACCAGGGGTCATAGTCTAAGGGTAAGGGGTAAGCCATTTAGGACAGAAATGAGGAGGAATTTCTTCACCCAGAGAGCAGTGAACCTGTGGAATTCTCTGCCACAGAGGGCGGTGGAGGCCAGTTCATTAAATATATTCAAGAAAGAGTTGGATATATTTCTTAAGGCTAAAGGGATCAAGGGATATGGGGAGCAGGCAGGGACAGGGTACTGAATTTGGATGATCAGCCATGATCTCATTGAATGGCGGAGCAGGTTCGAAGGGCCGAATGGCCTACTCCTGCTCCTATCTTCTATGTTTCTATGTTTCTACCTCTGCACCGCAAGAGACAACTTTCAAAGCTTGGTTTGCTTGATAGGTGTTGAGGTGGAATGTCAAGGTGACGGTCTTTTGCGGGTTTGGCCGAAGTCGCTAGCAGTGGAAGTAGGCCTCCATCCTCTGTAAATCACTGGTCAGGGTCTCCTCGGTCATGGACTGATTTATGTTTTGTGTGGCCAAGACACTGTCATCAGCGTACACGAAGTTGTGCAACTCTGTTTCGGGCAGGTCACTCGTGTAAACATTGAACAACATGGGTGCCAGGACAGAACCCCGTGGGAGTCCGTTGTTCAGTATCCTATATCTGCTCTTCTGGGTGCCAGTGCACACACGGAAGCATCGGTTGCCAAGCATAGAGTTGAGAAGATGGATCATTGTTCTGCAGGGTAAAATGGTGGAGAGCTTGAAAAGCGGTTCATGCTTCCATACTGTGTCATACGCCACTGACAGGTCCCCGAGTGCTACGGCGGCCTTGAGCTGGCACTGGAAGCCTGCTTCAATGTGCATTGTTAAAGTTACCACTTGGTCGCAGCAGTTACGGCCGTTCTGGAAGCCCGCTTGCTCCTTGGGGATGGTTAGCTCGATGATGGGGGCTAGTCTGTAGAGTAGTAGCCTCTCCAGCACTTTATAACAAGTGCAAAGTAAGGAGATCGGGCAGTAGCTGGAGGCTTCACAAGCTTTCTTCCCCTGCTTCAGGAGGGCAATTAATTTAATCTCCCGCCAAATAGATGGAATTTTACCGGTTGCCAGTAACTCAGAGAAGAAGGTCAACCATCTCTTCGCTTTGGGTCCCAGTACTTTTAAGAATTCTGGGTAAACACCATCTGGACCAGCAGCTTTTCCAGATTTGGTTGATGACAGGGCTGCGTTTAGTTCGTCCAAGGTGAATAGATCAGACATAGTTGACTATCTTGGTGCTGCCATCAAGTTTGTTGAAAGCTGCCGCTTCACCTGGTGTCGAAATTCTTTGTCGACCAGAGCCATTGATGTTTGTAACAAGTGGGATACAATGGCATCCGTTTCGTCCTGTGTTTATAGGCAGGGTTTGGCCTGTCGAGTGGAGTGAGTCTTCTCCACAAGGCTCCTCCACCTTTCACGTCTCACCGAGCTCAAGGACTCCAGCATTGCGGTGGCTGTGGCCGGTTCTTATTCAGCAAATACTCCTGGTAGAGAACCTCGCTTTCTTCTGCCCAACAAAGAATATATGTCTTTCTAAACCCCCAAGGTATACTGCGTTTTGCGGCAGCTTTAATAGTTGCTATAAATCTTTTGAAGGCATTGGTGGTTGGTGGAATCCACCTGATGTTGGTGTCAACTGACCTTTGCAAGGTTTCCCAGTCTGCTTTTTTGAAGTTCCATCGTGGTTCCGGTGTTGATGTAATAACAGGAATTTCGATACCAATGTTGATGATTGAGGGCCTGTGTTGACTGTTGGGGAAGTCGTCAAGAACGGTTCTGGAGGCGATGTTTGGGTTTCCTTGGCTGTCTTTAGAGAGGAAACATAGGTCTGGGTTATATTCTCTCTGCCACCTTGACAAATGAAAAGTACCTCGACCTTTGGCGTCAAAAAGGAGGAATTTGTTCTCTAGTGAAGCCCACTGTACAATTGCTTCTCCATTATAGTTGACATCTGCAGAGCCCCACATAGTGTGGCGGCTGTTAAAGTCTCCGAGATGGATGGATGTTGACGAGGAGGGAGCGGTGGGTCAGGCCACTGTATGTGTGGTGGTTTGTAGACATTGGAGATTGTTAGTTCTCCCATGCGTATTGCTGTAGTGAAAACTCCGGCAGTGGGAACAGAGCGTGGGAAACAATACTCATCTTGTAGCACTTTCTCTTACTACTGTTTGGACCTCGAGAATTATGAATTAGCTTAACAATGACAGACAAGGATGTGATCAATAAAATTGGTCTTTTAATCAGACTATAGTTCAAAATTCAAGTGTACATAGAAGCACCTTTGGCAATAAATTCAAAGAACTCCCGGCAATAAATATGCCGGCAACTTATCAACTCAAAGTATATAAAAGTGCCCCTTTAATAATTCAAATGTACATAAAAGTACCCCCTTTTAGTTATTTCTAAGCCCATGTCCAATTCTCATACATACTCCTCCATTTCTGGGTGATCGGTCAAAGGAAACTGTAAGTCGAAACATGAACTGGCCAGCTTTCTCACTTCAATCTTCCTCCTGCTTTGTCTTCTCTGTTCTTTTTCTTATCTCTGAAAACTCCCGCCACTGTGTTATAAGGCCTTGTTGATCATAAATTACTCTCTGCCTCCCTTGGATAGGTCTGTTCCACTCCAAACCTTCCCTAATTGGAATTCCATCCGCATGACATATTCCTGTTCCTGTGAGATGTATGTTCTCCCTTTCTTGACCAGGTGGCCTCTCAACCAAAGAAGACATACTGACCACCATTTTGTGTCTTCACAAACAAAGAACACATGCTGATTTCTTACATTTTAAATCCATCCGTTATCATCTTAGAATTCGTTCGCAATTTCGATCTCCACACGGTAGCAACGGTTTTATTACACTTTTCAGAATCTTACAATCTGAAGAATCAATTGGATCACAAAATTAATACTGAGAAGATATAGATATATGGGCTTGGGAGACGATTACAGAAACACCGGGAGGATGGATCTACACTCTCAAGTGTGTAAAACACGTATTAATCATGGGACTCATCATTCCAATACTGACCGCTGGACTCTTACTAATGGTAATGGTGAAAACTGGGAAGATGGTAGAATACGGTACTCTAAAAAAATGTTATACAATCAACGACCCTAAATTCCACGGTCACGAGCTTCAGCCCGATCTCAACAAATAGGATAGATATTACCAATGGTGTTGAGGTTGAGAACATCACTGATCTGACATTGGCCGAAGAATACAGCCCAATCCCCTCCGCACGGCCACAAACCCCACAAGGTATACAACAACCACTTAGTAAAACAAGATGACCCCTGTCGAAGAACTCAAGTGTCTCAGACTTGGAATGATGTTCACTACACTGCTATGGACATTATACAAAATATGGACATTAAAACGATATAAAAAATGGACTTCAATCTTTAAAATATGGATGGTCATTATGATTTTAATGATTATTACTTTACTATGTGTTAGGGTGAAAATTATATAGCTTAAAGCAGCAACATAAAGAGTTAAAGAATGTATTGTAAGAAGTGAACTTGTAAATAAGAAACAATGGCACAAGACAAAACAAACTCAGCTTAAGAGGGGCAGGAATTAACTGTTTGTGTCTGCTCCCATTAAAACCATTGTGCTTGACATTATTGTTCAACAGTTATTGAATGTGGGAAATGTAATGTATATACCTTTAAGGGAGGAACTACTTTTTACAGCTCATGTATACTGCAGTACCGGCAGTAACCACACCTGTATATAGCACTGAGTAGTAATCTGTACAGTTCAGTTCCAGAGTGAGCCACGTTGAGTAAACACCTGTTCTACCGTTCCCCTGCAGTCTTGTGTCTTATTACTCTCGGACACAACATTGGCGACGAGACAAATTCGATCCTACCTGCAACTCTGCATCACCTCCCAGGGATTCGTTCCTGGAGACCAGTAGATTGGAGGTCAAGGCCAGAGACACGGGCGTCGACCACGGGCAACCACCCAGTCATCCAGCAGAGACTCGAGAATTGCGGGGGAGGCTGTTGAGAGCCAGGCTTGGTTTTCCAGTCACTGTGGTCCAGCGAAACAGGCTGGCAACAGGTAGTGCGCAGAACCTTCCCGGACAGCGGCGGGCTAGAGCCCGACCGAGCGGCACAGCAAAGGGCCGAGCAGCGTCGACGGGGGAGAGAGAGAGAGGGCAGAGCGCACAGGGCGCAGCCGGTGTTCAGGGGCCGAGCAGCTTCAAGGAGAGGGAGAGAGATGCGCAGAAACCCGCGAGGCGCCGCCATTGCCAAGAGGACCACCGAGAGCGGCGTTGGCAGCAGCACAGGAGAAGCGCGTGAAACCTACAGGGCGCCGCCATTGCCACGAGGACCGCCGAGAGCGGTGTTGGCAGCAGCGGGGGAGGAAGGAAAGTGCGGGAGACGCCATTTTAAGCCATTTTAAACCACACCCAAAATGCCGAAGAGTGGCAGTATCACCGCATTTGACAATGAAGTCGAAGATTGGACTACATATGTCGATCGAATAGAGGTATACTGCAAGGCAAATGAGGTGCCAGATGACAAGAAAGCGCTGGTATTGTTAAATTTAATGGGTGCAAAGACGTATGGCTTATTACGAAATCTAGTAACCCGAGCGAAGCCAGTGGAAAAGAGTTTTGGAGACATAGTGACGATACTACAGGAACATTTAAACCCCACACCGCTGCTGATAGCAGAAAGATTCAAGTTTCACAAACGGAACCAGCATAAGGATGAAAGCAATGCTGAATATTTAACAGAACTGCGCAAACTATCGAAACACTGCCAGTTTGGGACGGGCCTGGCAGATACCTTAAGGGACAAGTTTGTGTGTGGGCTTCAAAGTGAAGGAACCCAGAAACGGCTTTTATCTGAAAAGGACCTTACGCTGGACAAGGCTTTCAGCATTGCAGTATCATATGAAGCAGCAGCACGGGGCGCTGCAGAGATACAACAGAGACCGCAAGAATATGGCACAAACGAAATGTCATACAGAACAGAGAAGTGCTATCGCTGCGGCAGAACAACACATGACCACAATGATTGTTGGTTCAAAGACAAAGTGTGCAGACAGTGTGGAAAAGTAGGACACATAGCACGAGTCTGCAGGTCGGGAAAGAAAACCAGCAATAAGAAATCTCCAAAAGAAAAGTACAAGAAGGTACATAAGGTGACGGAGAATAGTTCAGATGAACAAAAGAGTGATACCGACTCCGAAAACAGGGAGCTGAGTTGTCTGAAACTACATAATGTGATCAAAACGGAGGATCACCGAACCATTTGGCTCACTCTCAAGATAGCAGGAGTCCAGGTAAAAATGGAATTGGACACAGGATCAGCCCTAACAGTCATAAACCGATGGGACTACAAACAGCTATTCTCATACATACCCTTGAGAGACACAAAAATTATTTTGAAGAGGTACACGGGGCAAAAAGTCTACCCCAAAGGAAAAATAAGGGTGACCATTCTATATAACGGTAAGGAAACACCATAACTAGACCTGTATATATTGCAAGATGGAGGACCACCATTACTGGGACGTGAATGGATCCGGAAAATACAGCTGGATTGGCATTCCATACAAGCACTGACTGTGGCTGTCAAAAAGGATGACGATGTCACACCTGGGCGACTGTCAAAGATCCTAACTGACGCGCAAGAAGTGTTCCAGCAAGGACTCGGAACACTAAAAGGCATGACAGCAACAATTAAAATCGAAGAAAACGCAAGCCCAAAATTTTTTAAGGCCAGACCGGTACCTTATGCGATCCACCCAGCCGTCGAAGCAGAGCTGGAGAGTTTGGAACATTCAGGAGTACTGTCCAAGGTAGACTGGAGCAAGTGGGCTACACCCATCGTCCCGGTGATGAAAAAGTCGTTGAGCAGCACGCCTGGGGAACCAAGGAAGGTTCGCATCTGTGGGGACTTTAAGGTAACAATGAACCCAGTCCTTCACACCGTACAATATCCACTTCCGCGGATTGAAGATATTTTTGCCTCGCTGTCTGGAGGGAAACGCTTCACTAAGATTGATCTGGCCCAGGCGTATCTGCAAATGGAGGTAGAAGAAGCATCAAAAAAATACCTCACAATCAACACCCATAAAGGCCTCTACCAATACAACCGGCTGGTATTCGGGGTAGCATCAGCTCCGGCTATTTGGCAAAGGGCAATGGAACAAGTCCTGCAAGGGATTCCAGGGACCCAGTGTTATTTGGACGACATCCTGGTCACGGGCAAAAATGACCATGGTCACCTCGCCAACCTGGAGCAGGTGCTCACTAGATTGAAGGAATATGGGCTCCGAGCTAACCGCCCCAAATGCGAGTTTTTTTAAAAAACAGATCTCGTATTGTGGCCACGTTATCGATAAAGAGGGGTTACATAAGTCCCCAGAATAGATTGAGGCAGTAGTCAAGGCTCCAGCACCGGAAAACGTGTCACAACTGAGGTCGTTCCTCGGGCTGGTAAACTACTACCATAAGTTCTTGCCAAATTAGTCTACAATACTACACCCACTGAACACCCTACTGCAAACTGGGGTGCCATGGAAGTGGAGTGACGAATGTAAACGAGCTTTCCAGAAGAGCAAAACACTAATCACATCGAAAGAGGTATTGGCCCATTTCAACCCAGCACTACCAATTCGGTTGGCGTGTGATGCGTCACCCTATGGCATTGGAGCGGTGCTGTCGCACAAATTCTCGGACGGCTCAGAGAGGCCAATAGCCTTTGCGTCACGATCACTAACCTCAGCCGAGCGTAACTACACCCAGATTGACAGGGAGGCCCTCAGCCTAGTGTGGGGAGTGAAAAAGTTCAATCACTATCTGCACGGGCAGAAATTCACCTTGCTGACTGACCACCAGCCACTTGTCTCCATTTTTAATCCGAAGAAGGGCGTTCCGGTGATGACTGCGCAACGACTACAAAGATGGTCACTCTTTCTAGGGGCGCACCACTATGAGATTGAATATAAGGGCACGAAACAGCATGGAAATGCTGATGGGCTATCACGCCTGCCACTGCCTACTGCAGAGGAAGCACCAGCAATGGATCCTGTCGAAATATTTCATTCGACTATACTTGAATACCTACCGGTAACTAACATATAGAACAGGAGACCCGAAATGACCCGACACTGTCTCGGGTATATGATTTGATGGTGAAGGGATGGCCAGCACATGGCGACTCACTGTTGCCAGCATTCTCGACAAGAAGAGAACAGCTGTCAGTGTGCCGGGGGACCTTGATGTGTGGATCCCGAGTGGTAATTCCACCCAAGTTAAGGGATAGGCTGCTCAATGAGCTTCATGAGGGTCATCTGGGAGGGGTAAAAATGAAAAGCTTTGCCAGGGCTTATGTGTGGTGGCCGGGAATCGATAAACAAATCGAGGACCTGACCAAGAGCTGCTCAGGATGCCAGAAAGTCCAAAATGCACCACCACATGCCCCTCTACACCCCATGGGAGTGGCCCTCATCTCCATGGCAACGGGTGCATATTGATTTTGCTGGTCCATTCATGGACTCAATGTTTTTAATAGCTGTGGATGCACACTCGAAATGGCCTGAAGTCATCAAAATGTCCTCCACCACCACGGAGAAAACTATTGCAGTCCTACGGACCATTTTTGCCAGGAATGGCTTGCCAGAACTGATTTGCTCCAATAACGGACCACAGTTTGTGTCCGAAGAGTTCCGGAGGTTTATGAAGAAGAATGGGGTAAGGCATTACACATCCGCCCCGTATCATCCAGCCACAAATGGATTGGCTGAGAGGTTCGTACAAACCTTTAAGAAGGCAATAAAGGCTATGTACAATGACAACATTCTGCTGCAGCATAAGGTGGACAATTTCCTGTTCACCTACCGGAATGCGACACATGCAGCCACCAACCAGGCCCCGGCCATGATGTTCTTTAACCGAAGGTTAAGATCTCGCCTGGATTTGCTCAGACCAAACGTACGAAGAGATGTTGAGAGTAAGCAATTCCAGCACATCCATGAGAAGCCAACAAGGAGCTTCAATGTAGGGCAACCAGTCTTGGCCCGCGACTACCGAACAGAAAAATGGCAGCCAGGAACGATATGCACACGGCAGGGCCCACTAATGTGCACAGTGGACGTTGGGGAGAACATCGTGAGACGCTATGCTGACCAGATCCTAGAGTCACAGGAACAAGTCAACCCCATGTCTCGCCCATACGTACCTGGTGAGGAACCCGACATACAGGTCGCATCTACCCCAGAAACAGTAGCATCGGAAGCTGATGACCCAATCGACGACAGGGTGCCAGAATCGCCTCCGCACCAAGAGCGAGACACTCAGGAAAGGCGCTATCCAGAAAGGATCAGAAAGCCTCCCCAAAGACTGAATATATAAATGGACTATTTTCAGCTAACATTGTATGTTAAAAGTGTTAATTGTAATTAGTTTGATATTTAATTGTTAAATGAGTGTTATCGGACTGTTAATCTAAAAGGGGAGGAATTGTAATGTATATACCTTTAAGGGGGGAACTACTTTTTACAGCTCATGTATACTGCAGTACCGGCAGTAACCACACCTGTACATAGCACTGAGTAGTAATCTGTACAGTACAGTTCCAGAGTGAGCCATGTTGAGTAAACACCTGTTGTACCGTTCCCCTGCAGTCTTGTGTCTTATTGCTCTCGGACACAACAGGAAACACTAAATATTTCACAATTATTCAGTGGTGCAGCCTTCTGCAAACTATTTGCTGGAAGCCCTTTGGATGTATTAATGTAATTCTACTATTCTATAATGCAAAGTAGATGAATCAAAATTGTGTGTATTGATGAGTTACAGTAATTGGTAGCTGCAAAACTGCCCATTTTGTAATTAACTATTAAAAACCGCCCAAAGTTCTAGAAGGTTCCATATCATTCCTGTGAAGACAGGGGAGTTGTTGCTGGGGGAGCGTGATTGGTTGAACACATTTGTGTGTAAAGTTTCAATACCTTGTTGCTGGGGGAACATGATTGGGTGAATACATTTGTGTGTAATGTTTTGCCTGTATAAAAGAAGTTTCGATACCACTGAACAGTGAGAAGCTGATCACTAGACCACGGGGTCTATGGTTCTTCTCCCAGAACGTTCTGTTAATAAACTGTGTACTTTTACTTTAAGACAGACTCGAGTGAATCTATTTTTCACCAACACTATGTACTGATATAGCATATGTAATTGGGTCCCGAACTGAACACCTCTGTAAATGACGGGAGTTATTTTTTGCCTATGGTTATTGGGGATGCAAGAAATGTTGAGAATAAGAAAAAGAGGGGGCAAAGCAGCAAAAGTAATAGCGTGCGTTACTCTCTCGGCAGTACTTGGGAGTCTAGCAGGTGCTGTCTGGACTACATGCAGAATAAATAACCCGAAAGGACAGAACCACTCCCAGATGCAGGTAAACAGCACCAAAGAATTCAGATATCAGTGATTCGATAGGATAGGACCAAGAGCAGGAACAGGAATGGCGGTTTGGATAATGATAATAAACATATAGCTAATGCAGGAAGTAGGGAACAGAAGAAATAAGGCCACAACTTTGGAATGAAATAAATGTGGGACTATGCGCCGCAGGAAGGGGGGTTGAGGAAAGGCCCCCACCTTACAACAAGGCGGAAGCCACTGCACCACTAGAGGACTCAGAAAGTGAGGACGATATTAAGACCGTCAAAGCGGCACCACTTAGACGCACACAGAATGCCCAAAACCCTTTGACGTACAAGGCTTTCACGTCTGCTGAGAAACAGATGATTAATCAAGATTTAGGAGAGATGAAGGCGAGGACCCGGAACGTCCAGTTCTGGCAGAAACTACAGGAACTCTACGAGATCCATGACATGCACAAGAGAGATATACATCAGTTGGTACGGGCTAAATGCCCCAGAGATAAGTGGGAACAAGTAGCTGACTTATATAAAAGTGGGGATTGGAGACCCCAAATTAACGAAACCGAAGCCAATCGAAACACAGCTAGGAATAACTTTAAGAATGCGGTACAACTTGTAATGGGGGCAGCAACAGCCAACTGGGGATTGATCATGCAAATAAGGCAAAAGAAAGGTGAGAACGCAAACACCTATGGAGAACGGCTGTGGTATCAGTATCAAGAGTCATCAGGACAAGATAATCCCCTGCGGGATGATGCCGTGTTTATAAAAATGTTTAAAGACGGGTTATCCGCAGAACATCAGAAAATATTGAAAATGGGTGTGGTGGTGGCCGACACGTACGACACAGCCGTAAGATGGGCTTGCCAGATAGATGGGAAGGATGACCAGCCGCATGAAAGACAGATAAAACAGGAACGGGTAGGCGCTGCTGGCACCCAGTCAGGACAGGCACCACAAAGGAAGAAAGGGGTCTGTTTTAACTGCGGGAAAATGGGACATATAGCTAAAGAATGTAGGGGCCCAAAACAGAACCTCCTCAGTTGTAATAACTGCGGAAAATTGGGCCATACCACTAACCATTGTTGGACAAAACGGGAGACCCAAGTGAACACAACTACCCCAAGTACCCCAGGGGATTACCAACAGTTGCTCGACTTCCTAAAAGCACAGGGAACCAAATGACGGGCAGCGGCCCCCATTAGGAGGGAGGCAGATGAGAACCGGGTCTATGTACCAGCATTGTTAGGGGGCCAACAGTGTGATATGTTAATAGATACCGGAGCGACAGTGTCTCTCACGAATCTACCATTACCCGTCACTAAACACAAAATGTATATAATAGGTCTGGGAGGAACCAAGATCCCAGCATATCGAAGTGAAGTGCAAACATTGGAAATAGCCGGGAAGTTACTACCGGCACAATTTTATGTATGTCCCAATAATGAAGGAACAATAATGGGCATTGATTTACTAAGAGAGTTTAACTTACTAGTGGATCCCGGACAGAGTAAGATAATTTGGCCTCTGCCGGATGGGAATAAGGCAAAAACAACCAAACCCTTGTCCCATTTGGCAAAGGTAGGGAGTGCCGGGGTATTGACCCAAGATTGGAACCAGGTGAAACAGCCATACAAGGTAATATGTGAAGCAGTAAAGGCAGTATGGGCAGAATCAAAACAAGACACGGGTTTGGCAAAAACACCCCCTGTAGTAGTACCTGACCCAAGTCACAAACCACATCAACAGTATCCAAAACACCCCCTGTAGTAGTACCTGGCCCAAGTCACAAACCACATCAACAGCATCCAAAACACCCCCTATAGTAGTACCTGGCCCAAGTCACAAACCACATCAACAGCATCCAAAACACCCCCTATAGTAGTACCTGGCCCAAGTCACAAACCACATCAACAGTATCCAAAAACACCCCCTATAGTAGTACCTGGCCCAAGTCACAAACCACATCAACAGCATCCAAAACACCCCCTGTAGTAATACCTGGCCCAAGTCACAAACCACATCAACAGCATCCAAAACACCCCCTGTAGTAGTACCTGGCCCAAGTCACAAACCACATAAACAGTATCCAAAACACCCCCTGTAGTAGTACCTGGCCCAAGTCACAAACCACATAAACAGTATCCAAAACACCCCCTGTAGTAGTACCTGGCCCAAGTCACAAACCACATCAACAGTATCCAAAACACCCCCTATAGTAGTACCTGGCCCAAGTCACAAACCACATCAACAGTATCCAAAACACCCCCTATAGTAGTACCTGGCCCAAGTCATAAACCACATAAACAGTATCCAAAACACCCCCTATAGTAGTACCTGGCCCAAGTCATAAACCACATCAACAGTATCCAAAACACCCCCTATAGTAGTACCTGGCCCAAGTCACAAACCACATAAACAGTATCCAAAACACCCCCTAT
The DNA here is from genome assembly GCF_052327205.1 of Somniosus microcephalus. Lineage (NCBI taxonomy): Eukaryota > Metazoa > Chordata > Chondrichthyes > Squaliformes > Somniosidae > Somniosus > Somniosus microcephalus. The sequence continues at coordinate 133,182,985 of NC_140997.1, forward strand.
AGTAGTACCTGGCCCAAGTCACAAACCACATCAACAGCATCCAAAACACCCCCTATAGTAGTACCTGGCCCAAGTCACAAACCACATAAACAGTATCCAATTAAGTCAGGGGCTCAGACAGCAATAGTTAAGATAGTACGTGATCTGGAAGAAAAAGGAATAGTTAGGGTTACAGAAAGTACTACTAATTCCCCAGTGTGGCCCGTCACGAAACCGGATGGGTCATTTAGATTAACTATTGACTACACGGAACTAAATAAGGTAACCCCAAAACTGCACCCAATAGTGGCTAGTCTCGCCACAATTCTCAACGGACTGAGCCCAGAACATAAGGTATTTACAGTTCTGGACATAGCAAACGGTTTCTGGTCCTTACCCTTGGACCCAGAATCGCAGGAAAAATTTGCTTTTACAATCGGGGATAAACAGTATACTTGGACCCGATTGCCTCAGGGGTTCCACAACAGTCCGGCAATATTTCACCGGGTGATGAGTTCTTTATTGGAGCCGATCGACTTCACCCTGTACCGGAGCATGGTACTCCAATACGTGGACGATCTGTTGATAGCGTCAGGGGACAAAGAGGGACATGCCGCAGCCCTGATCGTAATTTTACAGGCACTAGCGGAAGGTGGTTTTAAGGCAAACCCAAAGAAAGCACAGATTGCACAGAGCACAGTAGCATATTTGGGGCAACAGCTGTCCCAAGGGGACAGATCTATGCCCGGAGACCGTAAGAAAGCCATACAGGACATGCCAAGGCCAGTAACAGTATGAGGAGTCAGGAAGGTCTTGGGGTTGTTTAGTTACAGCAGGAATTTCATCCCAAACTTTGCAGCAATAGCAGAGCCAATTCAGAGACTGGTAAAAGGAGGGAACCCCGGTAATGCCGGGATTGACTGGGGACCTGAGCAGGAGAGCGCATATGGGGATTTGAAACAAGCCTTAATGGCGGCCCCTGGGCTGGGATTACCCAATATGGAGAAACCCTTCCATCTCCACTGTGAGAATGAGGGAGGATTCTACGCAGCAGTGGTGACCCAGCAACATGGGGACAGAAGACGCCCAGTAGCGTATTATTCTACGCAACAGTCACCAGTTGTGGCAAGACTATCACGGTGTGTGGCAGCACTGGATTGTGCGGCCTGGGCAGTAAAAGTGAGTGAACCAACTGTGATGACCGGGGATATTATTTTACACACTAAGCACACTTTGGTAGAAATGTTAAACAATAACAAATTACGGTCAGTGTCCAACATGCGCAGAGCGCGTTGGGAGACGGTCCTGATTCCCCGAGACAAGTCAGTTTTGATTGTCCGCGATACAGGGGAAAACCCGGCGGAAGGTATGTTGGGGGCAGGCGACCCCCATAGATGCGCTGACATAGACGAGGAAGTAGGGGAAGGAAAAATACGAGATGAACCGTTGGAAGGAGCACAAGTCACCTTGTACGTTGATGGGTCTAGAAAGTACATTGAGGGGGCCCCCACGTATAGGATGGGCAGTGGTCAATGGGCAGTTGAAAACTGAGGCATCAGGATGACTCAATTGTAATGATCAATAACATGTCATTCTATAGTGGACACTAGATGGAGCCGTAGAGCTGTGTAGAGCTGTATGTACCTGTATGTATATTAAGACTACATTACCCATGAGGCACTAGGCTACCCACAAGGCAGCAGTCAAGATGGATGCCTCTACAGATACTGTACCTAGTCCACATGTGCTCAATAAAAGTGTCTAGCAAAAGCTAGCTGTGTTCATAATAAGAATGTCTATTTATTAATGAACATAAGATGGTACCAGGATGGTAAATATCTGCTAAAAAATTGTGAAAAGCGACATGGAGAATTTGAAGCCACCAGAGTGTTTGAATCTCGAGGGAAATGTCGACTACAATTGGCGGACTTTTAAACAACAATTCGAACTCTACATTGCTGCCATCGGATTCGGTACAAAGCCAGACGCAAGAAAAATAGCGTTGCTGCTTACGGTTGCAGGCCCACAGGCGATAGAGGTATTTAATACATTTGTATTTAATCCAGAGGAGAACAGAGAAAAATGAGAAGATGTGCTAAAAAAATTTGATGCACATTGCTCTCCCAAAAAGAATGAGACCTATGAAAGATACATGTTCTGTTCAAGGACACAGCAGCAAAATGAGACTTTTGATAGCTTTATAACTGATCTGAAACTGGAAGCACAGAAATGTAATTTCTCTGAGCTGAAATCATCCATGATTCATGACCAGATTGTGTTTGGTATTCATGATAAAAAAGTCAGGGAACGTCTGTTGAGAGAAACCGAACTAAATTTGGAAAATGCAGTGAAAATATGCCAAGCCAGCGAGCTAGCTCGAAAGCACGTGAAGACTTTCAGTGAAATCAATAATGATGCGATTGTAATGAGTGATAATGCTACTGTTGGTGCTGTGTCCTACAAGGGGAAGAAACGTGGGCAGAACAGAAATGAAAAGCAATCGGAGGATGAAATTTTTAATTGTAAACGCTGTGGTTACAAACACCAGTTAAGACAATGCCCAGCGTTTGGAAAAATGTGCACAAAGTGTAATGGAAAGAATCACTTTGCCAAACAATGCTTTTCAAAAGTAAAAACAACGAAAGGGCAACAAGTTAATATGATTGAGGACACTGATTTAAGTGAGACATTTTTTGTAGGAATGGAGTCATGTGACGATATCAAAAAAGATACAGAAAATGTGCAGCCCTCAGAAATGGACAATGCTGAACATAAAGCCAATGCAGTAAAAGTGGACAAATGGATGATCCCACTGCAGATAAATGGAGCATTAGTTACATTGAAACTGGACACTGGGGCAAAAGCAAACTTAATCAGTATGAGTGACATAAAAAATATGAAAGAAAAGCCCAAAATACAGAAAAAGTCAGTACTACTGAAGAGCTATAATGGACAGAAAATAGATAGCTTAGGTGTATGCAGACTTAAAGTGACAGTCAAAGACAAAGTGCATCATCTCATGTTTTCTGTTGTGGCTGAAAGACTTGATTCGATACTAGGTGACAAAGCTTGTGAAGACTTAGAACTGGTCAAGAGAGTCTACCGTATAAACTGTGCCATAAACAGACCACAGCCCTCTGGTTGCCATCATAAAAAAAAACCTGAATGAGGTGTCTCCAAGGATTCAACGACTCATGATGAAGCTGCAAAGATATGACTTTGAACTGATCTACACACCAGGCAAATACATAGTGTTAGCAGATGCACTATCCTGAGCACCCACAATGAGTCATGTGAGCTCTACTGAAGAAGACGTGGATGTTCATGTGAGTATGGTCACTGCTGCGCTGCCCGTGTCAGACACAAAATCAAAGCAAATAGCAGAAGAAACAGTAAAAGATACAGTATTACGAACAGTAATAGAGAACATTCATCATGGTTGGCCAAAAGGTTCCTGTCCAAAACATTTTCACATAAGGTCAGAATTGAGTGTCGCAAGTGGACTATTACTAAAACAGAACAGAATAGTCATTCCACAGGCTCTACATCAAGACATGCTCAAAAGGATTCATGAGGGACACCTCGGAATTGAAAAATGCAAAAGGAGAGCAAGAGACACTGTTTATTGGCCTGGCATAAATAAGGACATTGAGAACATGATAGGCAAATGTGAGACATGTCAGAAACACCAAAACAAACAAGCAAAGGAACCAATGATAGTAGCTGACATACCAACAGCACCATGGCAAAAGGTTGGTATGGACCTTTTTCATTTAAATGGTAAAGACTATCTAATAGTGATTGACTACTATTCTAACTATCCTGAGATGGCGCTGCTCTCAAGCACCGCAGCAAGCAGTGTCATAATGCATGTGAAATCCATCTTCGCCAGACATGGAATTCCCAGGATTGCCGTTAGCGACAATGGTCCGTGCTTCAACTGTAAGGAGTGGCAACAGTTTGCAGCACATTATGACTTTCAGCACATCACATCCAGTCCTTTGTATGCTCAGTCAAATGGTAAGGCAGAGAAAGGTGTTCAAGTTCTCAAGCAGCTACTGAAGAAAGCGACAGAAAGCAAGTCTGATCCTTATCTCGCCCTGCTGAGCTGCCGAGCCTCACCTTTAGACTGTGGTTCTTCACCTGCTGAACTACTAATGGGTCGCAAGTTGCGCACCACACTACCCTGCTGTGCAAAAGAACAGCAAAGTGAGGAACTGAGACAGAGACTTCAACTGTTAAAGCTGAAACAGAAATCATACTATGACAAGTCATCCAAACTCTAAAACCATTGACAAGGGATGATGTTGTCAGGATTGAGGATCCAGATGCATGGAACAGGAAAGCTACAGTTCTTGAGGAAGTAGGACCAAGGCCATACACTGTTAGAACTGAGGAAGGACAGATTCTCAGGAGGAACCGCCGTTCCCTCCTAAAAACACAAGAGACTATTCAAGACCAGATTGATGACAATGCCGCAACTGCATCTTGTCATTCACCGCCAGAACAATCTCATGAAGACACATCAGACTTACCCGTGTTGAGAAGATCCACACGTGAAGTAAAAGAGCCTGATAGACTTAATCTTTGAGTACAATGTAAAGCTTTGAAAATGTGTTGACTGTTTTGGAAATGTTTATGTTTATGGAGCACTAACAAAAGTGTTACTGATATTATCTTTATTGTTTTCTTGAAAGTTGATTGATATTGATTTTGTTAAACCTCAAAGAAAGGGGGATGTAATGATGTCGTTCTATAGTGGACACTAGGTGGAGCCGTAGAGCTGTGTAGAGCTGTATGTAGCTGTATATATATTAAGACTACATTACCCATGAGGCACTAGGCTACCCACAAGGCAGCAGTCAAGATGGATGCCTCTACAGATACTGTACCTAGTCCACATGTGCTCAATAAAAGTGTCTAGCAAAAGCTAGCTGTGTTCATAATAAGAATGTCTATTTATTAATGAACATAAGATCGATGTTGGGTTATCGGCACAGGTAGTGGAGATAGTAGCTTTAACAAAGGCGTTGGAATTGGCAAAGGGGAAAACAGCCAATATATATACAGATAGTAGATACGCCTTTGGAGTAGTACACGATTATATGACCGCTTGGGGGAGAAGGGAGTTTCTGACAGCTGGGGGGATTCCATCAAACATGAGGAATGGATAAAGGCTCTCTTGGAAGCCACAGAGGCTCCCTTACAAGCAGCCGTGGTAAAAATAAAGGCACACCAGAAGGTGGAAAGCCCAGAGCAAAAAGGGAATCAGGCTGCAGATTTAGCAGCAAGACAAACCCTTGAACAAGAACTAGTTGAGGAGAGAGTATCAAGCGTCCAGGTAGAACACATAGACATCAGTGAGTTGCACAAAGATGTCTCTGAAGGAGAAAGACAAGAGTGGCATCGCGCAGGGGGCAGGCCAGATTCCGGGGGAATCTGGCGAAAGGATGGAAAGGTGGTGGCTCCGACATGTATCCGACAGATACTCCTGGAATTGCACCATGGGGCTACCCACACAGGAAGGGGAGCAATGATTGAGTTATTAAGTAAAGAATGGTGGTGGCCAGGTTTGGGAAAGGACACGGCAAAGTACTGTCAACGGTGCCTGAGTTGTGCACAGTATAACCCAGGGCGACCGATAAAGATACGATTAGCCCACCAACCCCAACCACGGGGGCCATGGGAAAATATACAGATAGACTTCACAGGTCCACTTCCCACTTCCAGGGGACGAAAATATTGTTTGGTAATCATAGATCAATTCACCAGATGGGTTGAGGCGTTTGCGACTCGGGATTGTACAGCCACCACTGTAGCTAAAATCATGGCAGAAGAAGTAATTCCCAGATGGGAAGTGCCAGTACAGATCGATTCCGACCAAGGGACACATTTTACAGGAGCTGTAGTGAAAAAGATATGTGAATGGATGGGAAAAAAACAAAAATTCCACATCCCCTATCATCCCCAAAGTTCCAGGATGGTGGAACGAATGAATCGAACTTTAAAAACAGCCCTAGCCAAGGCCCTAGGAGAAAGGCAACAACAATGGGTAGATGTGTTGCCAGCCGTATTAATGAAGTTGCGGGCAATCCCGAATCGAACAATTGGCTTATCCCCGTGCGAATTAATGACGGGAAGGGCAATGCGGCTTCCCCATGGAATAAGAACATAAGAACATAAGAAATAGGAGCAGGAGTAGGCCAATCGGCCCCTCGAGCCTGCTCCGCCATTCAATAAGATCATGGCTGATCTGATCCTAACCGCCAATCCACTATCACAAAACCATCTCCTGAATCTAACAGAATTAGACACACGAAATAGGAGCAGGATCAGGCTACACGACCCCTGGGCCCGCTCCGCTACCCACAGGGCCATGACCGATCCGAACCTAGACTCATGTCCAAATTCCTGCCCGCTCCCCGTAACCCTTAATTCCCTTTACTTCTACCTCTTCCCCACCAATAATAACTGGTGGGGAAGAGGTAGGCCCCCTCAAGGACAAAATCCGTAGATACGTATTGGAATTAAGTGACCAGTTGAAAGAAATGAGGCAACAAACTCGGGATCGGCAGGAGGAAAAGGACAAAGATTTGGAGTTAACTGCGCTCCCGTACATTCCTCCGGCGGGGACTAAGATAATGGTTAAAAATCTACCTGAGAAACCCGGATTTGCACCAAAGTGGTCAGGGCCATACCAAATTCTAATTAGTGGGGATACGTGTGCTTGCATTGATATGAAGGGCATGGGACGATGGAAGCACTGGACGCAGTTGAAAGTCTATGACCCTTCATCAGCTTAGCAATGGCTACACCAGAACAGATACCCTTTACAGATAGCGAAGAATATATCAGGCAATACAAAGAATGGGAATGGATGATAGTACGAACATTGGTATGGATAATATGTATTATCCTAATGGGATACCCTTTGGGGTGCATCCTGAAGTACGTATGGGAACAATCCCGCCGACCCCAACTAGCCCCAAGGCGGGAGGAAGTCCAAATGGTTATGTTCGAGGACTTAAGCTAATGATTATATTTTATCCATCCCCACAGGAGAATAGAATCTACAAGCAACAAACAGTTAGGGTTGGCGATATAACCTTTGGGAAGTTGTTAACATAAAGTGGTAAGAATTGTTCGATGTTAATGCAAGCGTAATGCGTGCGTGATTTCCGGTTCTTAAAAAAAAAGGGGGACAACTGTTGTAATAATGGAAAAAGGGACACTGCTGTTATGTGCGTGTGTAGTGGGTGCCTGCCTAATTGTTATGATGAGACAGGTCCCCGGACCAGAGAATGATAACAAGCGACGTAGAGAACTGAAGGTGAATACCTTTTTGTATATGTCCCACAAATATGCTACGGAAAACAATAAGGAAGGAGGTTGTTGGGTATGTACCCAAATCCCTATCCACTCTAAAGGAGGGATTCCTCTTAGACCTGTCCCACTTAATCTGTCAGAAGTAGTAGAGTGGTATATATACCAGAATGGCACACGCCAATCCCCCAGGATGATAAGAGTTGCGTCTGTGGTAACAGACGGAAAGAGAGAGGCATCCTCTACTTTGTCATTTTACCCCATATCTGCAGAGCCCTGGGAAGCAGGGGGATATTATATGAATACCTTCGAAGAGTGGTACCAACCAGGGTACGACTGCTCCCAACAGCCTCCCTCCCTCACCCTCATCAAGGCCACAGGTATGGGAAGGCTACCGGGGACAATACGTTTAGTAAGGAATTTGACTGGGGAAAATTCATAGGCACTAGTCGGTGCGGATATAATTTTATAGTAACCGGTACTGCGGACGGGTTTCCCCTTTATACGTCCTCTCAGTATTATGGTTGTACACTGGAAGTCCCATACGCCAACCAGACAGGTACTTTCAACTACTCCCTGGTATCTGCAGGGTTTGATGTTGATAAAACCACCTCGTAAAATGGGACATACTTTATTTGTGGCCACAAGGCATACCCCTGGTTGCTATGGGGCTGGACAGGACCATGTTACCTGGCATTGTAGGATTCGCAAAATTGGACTTTATATTAATAAGGGTCAAAAGGCAGAAGTGGCCATGATTTTAAAGACTGTTTTAAAAGAAGCCCAGAAAAAGGGGCATACAAAATGGCCGCCATACCATGTGACCAGCTTATTGGGACACTTTAAAATGGTTCCTGCGCAACCTCAGACAGATTTGTGGATTCAACCCACAGTAAGTTCTGGAAGCCGTTTCTGAGAGAATGAAACCAGACCCACAGGTATGCATATAGATTAGATGCAGATCTAGTCAAGATCGGCCTGGAGACAGAGGCCATCAAAATGTTGCCCCAGACAAAAGGGGACAATTTCATATTCATGAGAACAGCACCCAGGACTAGATAACGAGATCAGCAGGACATTAAAAACAATGAAGGTAATTCCAGACCAGAGATGGGCCTGTTACCAGCCGTTTTAGACATTTTAAATATAATAGCTACCCCACTGTGCTCGCAGCCCGCCAAAAATAAAACAAAGACTAACCTGATTTTGGGTGGGAAGTGAAGCCTCTGGAAGAAAGGTATTATCTGGAGAGACTTTTCGGCAGTTGTAACAAGCTGGCAGCTGGAGGACACACACGTAGACACGCCGGGTTGGAGAGCTGGATACACGCAGCTTGAATCCGGACACCCAGAAGAAGGAGCAGTCAATCGCAGGAGGAAGAAGAAAGCCAACATCGAGAAGGCCGTCTCGAAACCGACGTTCCGCCCCGGGGAAGCACATCGGGAGATTATCGACCATCCCCGGGCCGTTGCCAGAACAAGAGGCCATCGACCCAACTTGGGAGAAGAGAAAAAAATAAAACCCCAAGAGAAGAAACCTTCCAGCCACCCCGGCTCGGGAGAAGAGAGGAAAGGAACCTGAAGAAGCGATGGGAGCCAGCCCAAGGCTCCTCTAACCAGGGTCGAGCCGACGATCCTCGACCCCGCCGACATCCAGGGCTGCCGGTGTCCAGCCGCCCCCGACCCCCACCTCAGGAGAGAGGTGTGGCGCAGCTCGCAGGGGCTCCACGATCCACGTGGAGACGAGACGCCTGAAAGGACCAAACACAGACTCGATTTCTAAACCTTGCACTTCCTAGTGGGATTGGTGAGCATGTTTCTGGCCCTTCACAATCAGATCTAGATAGGTTTAATAAGGGGGTGGATTTAAGGGTACAATTAACATGAGTTGTTGTCCCTCGATGTTCCGTGTGTTTCCTTATTTCATGATGATCTTTGTAGAGTATAAGATGCCTGTATTTGCCTTAGTTAGTACTGTGTCGTTATGATTTGTGTGTGTGTTTTTCCCTCCCATGTACTCCCTTATCTGCTTGCATTTGATTTGATATTTTTCCTTATGCAATAAAATTTCATTTTGTTTCATCAAACTTGGTCTACAAGAGTTTTCTCTACATTGTAGTTCCTGCGCCTGAGTCCAGAGTATAGAATCTAAGGGGCGAGTGGGTCGAACCACTCAAGGTTTTACTGTGCAAGAGAGAGAGGCCTCTAGAGAGAGAAACCTCAGGGAAACCTCTCGAGGAAAACCCCTTCCAGAAAATGGCGACAGCGGCAGGACTCTGGCAGCAGGATTGCAATGTAGTAGATCCAAGTTTGAATGGTCGAAATGCAATGGATGAAAGGATAACGGATTATGTATTTGGCAAGGTAAATCTCACTAAACAGTGGATTTCCGATCTCTTGCTGGATGGGCGTCCGGTGGACGCAGCCATCAGGTGGACAGGGAGCAAAGAGCATAAGAAGTCAGTGGAAAAGGCAGTGTGGCTGATGTGTTACAAGAAGCAGGTCCAGATCTTGGACCGAGTCATTGCAGCACAGGCAGCCAAGATCACAACCCAGGCAGCAGAGATAGAGGAAAAGGCCATGGGTGGGGAAAAACTCATCACAGCGCTTCACGCGCTGAATCAGGAATGCCAAGTGGTAGCTAGTCAACATCAGGCTAGGATAGAGTACCTGGAGTGCCAGGTTGCTGAGGCAAAGATCAATGAAACGAGGATACGGGAGAGAAACGCCCGCCTCGCACAACAGCTAAGAGCGCAGGAGGAGAGAGTAGTGGAGGTTAAGGCAGCTTACAAGCTAGCCCTCGAGCACGAGTTTGAGAGCACAGACCACGGCCCCTGCCAAAAGACCATAGAGGACCTAAGAACGGCCCTGGTTAAGGCAAGAGGCATGGTGTGCCTCGTCAGCCCGAAAGCCAGTCACATGGACTTTTTAAAGGAATCAAAACAGCCGATTCCAGCTGAGGTAATTGTGGTACCAGCCACCGAGCCCTCAGCACCGCTGAGCTATAGTGAGACTTGGTCGGAAAAGGAGGGGGTAGTGAAAGAGGAGGTAGCCGAGGTGGAGTGTGAGGAAGAACCACTGGTAGCAAAGCCGGGACCGGCACCGATGTGTCCCGCTCGGCACCAGAGGTTCGGTCCCAACGCTGTCGATGGCAGTGTCAGACCCCACCAGAACCAGCTCGTGGTGCCCTACGCTGGCCCGCAATTAAGGTCCATGGTGAGCCACCTCACACGACTCACAGTAAAGGGAGATCCCTCGATTCATTTCAGGGAGATAGAGGAAACAGCAGCCATTAACGACTGCGATGAACAGGAACAGGTCAAACTGTTGCTTTTCTCCCTGGACCCCACAATCCTTCAGTGCCTCTCAGAGGATGGTAAGAGGGGACGGAAAGGGTATGCGGATCTCAGGGAGGAAGTTTTAGAAGTAATGGGAGTGGACGACGGTAGTCCGTTCGACCGTGTGGAAGGGACCATGCAGCTACCTGGAGAACCCCCACGGGTTTTCGCAGAAAGGCTGTGGCCAGTATATCGACGCAGCTGTCCAGGTATGCCTGAACGGGCTTTAATGAGCAACGAACAGCAGGTTCATTGGCTCCGTTGCTTGGTTACCAACAGCTTGCCAGAGATACGGGCCCTAGCCAGATCTTGGTTTGATCCCCAAGGTCCCGGCGTCACAGAGGAGATGGTACTCCGTCAGTTAAATGTAGCGTATAAGAATTGCAAAGGTCAGGAAACACCTCCCCAGAAAGGAAAGGTGCATGAGGCAAAACCCGCAGCCCCAAGCAAGCAGGAGTGGCGTCAGGAGGGGAATCGCCCTGTCCAAGCCAGGCTCAATTGCTACGGGTGTGGGAAGGATGGACATTGGCGCAAGGACTGTAGAAATCCGTGGAAGGATAATAAAGGGAGATTTCCCGCAGCCCAAGCCCAAGCCCAGACCGCTGCCCCAGCACCAGCCCAAACCCAAGCCGTAGCTCCTGCCCCAGCACAAGGAGCTGGTGCAGTTATGAATCCCGCTGCGATTGAGTCAATCATACAGACAATGCGGTCTCTGATGACCTCGCAGGGGAAAATAGCTGTCACCACCGGCCTTGTCGCTCCCGAAACTCCGATCGCTGTACCCAAGTGACTAGAGTCGGCGCAGCCCGTCTACCTGTGTGCGCTGCGATATGATGTATGGAGACGACCCCTCGTGGAGATGGAGGTGGAGGAGGTGAAAGGGACCTATTTGTTGGATACGGGGGCATCGTGCACCTTAATCCACGCAGATAGCCCCACCGCCTCGCCTCTGTCCACCGGGGTCCCATACCTTCTGTCGGGCTTCACGGGCAAAGAACAGGCTGGCGCACATTCCCTTCCCCTCTCCATTCGTTTAGGACCACTCCACACCACGTGGAAGTGTACCCTGATGAAGTGGGAGGTGGGAGGTGGAACGGGAGTCCTGGGGTCTGATTTCTTGGTAGCCCACGGGATCCACGTGGACCTGAGAAATCATTGTCTCTGGGGAGAGGGTACGAGTGTGAAGGAGATAGAGGCCTAGAAATTGAGGTTGCGCTGCGCCGGGGCTTAACGCCGGAAATTTAGCGCCGGTGCTAAGTCACGCTGTGCGCGCCAAAAATTCAGTAGCGCCGCGCCCAAACGGCTGCCGGCGCTACTGAAGGCTGTTTGCGCCTGAAAACTGGCGCTACGCGCCGCATTGCGGCGCTATTCCGGCGCTGCGGCGCCCGATGCGGTGCGGCAGGCTCGGGAAGTGCAGGCCTCCTCCTTCAGTTAAGGAGGAGCTGCCTGCACCCGCCCGCTGGCCGGTAAAATCTTCACAAAAATGAGCCCGGCACCTCGGGGAAGTGCCGGGCTCGCAGCCGAGAAGCATCTGTTCCGCGGGGGGGGGTGGGGGAGTCCGGGAAGGGAGGTGCGGGCAGGCGGCCGGCGGGAAAGCGGCCGGCCGCCGCTCCACCTTTATGCGCCGGCGCAAAGTCGTGCAAGACTCTGTTGCCAGAGTCTTAGTTGCGGCTGCCACGGGCGAGGCGGCCGCAACTGAATTTCGGCGCTGGGGCCCGTCACCACGGCAACCGGGACGCTGCGCACACCGATGACGTCATCGGTGCCGGCGCAGCGCTACCGGTGTAACGCCGATGTTGGGCCCTAGTCAATTTCAAAACCGGCTGTAAGTCCAGCGCAATGCCCTCTAGCGCCGCAAAATGGGCGCTAAGCCCACTCAATTTCTAGGCCAGAGAGTGTTAAGGAAACCCCTACGAAGGTGTGGGTTGGCCGGCGAGAAGTAAAATTCTTGGGTCTAACCCTATGCGCTGGCGAGAGAACCGTAGACCAGGAGGATGAGCCGGAATCAGTGCAAAATCCGCCGGTCTGCGCCACTCGCACAGTGGAGGTGTCCCGATGCAACAAGTGGTTTCGCATGAAGCGGTGCAAACTGTTTAAACCGGGTGCAAAAGCATCAGCAACCGAAGCCAGGTCTGAGGGTAAAGATCCTCAGCCTGAGGCGCGCGATGAGTCACAGACCACACAAGCTGGCGTTGTAGCCTGCTTGGAAGGAGAAGAGGTCCCACCCACCTGGGGGGAGCCTTCTCCGATGGCCTGGGACTCGGACGAGGAGGGGCCCGAACAACAAGGTCCCGCCCTTGACACGATTCTGGAAGAGGTGGAGTCAGAGGACGGAGATCCCGCCCTCGACTCGAGCGTGGGGGAGGTAGAAATTGGGGGCAGAGATTCTCCACTTGTAGGGACAGGTGAGGAGGCGCCGTCTGCCACAGACCCAATTCCCGAAGGGGTGGAGCCTGAGGGGAGGGAGCCGAAGCCTACAGTCGTGGAAGAGCCACGGGCTGTGAGAGCTGAAGTCCCACCCGAAGGTCCACTCGCCAAGGGAGCCTGCCCAAATCCCAAAGGGGCGGAGCCTGAGGGAAGGGAGCCGAAGCCTACAGTCGTGGAAGAGCCACGGGCTGTGAGAGCTAAGGTCCCACCCGAAGGTCCACTCGCTAAGGGAGCCACGCCCAAAGTACCTTTTCGCAGGTCGACTCGAACGCCTCAGCCTGTAAAACCTTGGCCCGAGTCCCCCACTCCCAGTAGACGCCGACTTCAGAAATCCATGAAAAAACACAGTCCCCGTTTAGCAGCAAAAGGCTGCGGGGAACCAGAACTGTTGTGTATGTACCTTTAAGAGAATAACTGGTCTCAGACTGCAGTACCGGCAGTGACCACCCCTGTATAAAAGGCGCTAGAGAGCCTCTGTTGTTTAGATTCGTTATGGACTTCCACCAGTAAACATCTCTTTGTTTTCACTCCTGCTAGTCCGTGTCTAAATCATTCACAGACTTAACACTGGCGACGAGTAAAGAAACGAACTTACCTGCAACTCAGTAGCAGCTCCAATGACGTTGTTGAAGGTCGGAGCCAGAAGAAAGAAAAAAAATAGAGGCCATTGAAACTCGAGAAACGGGCGTCGACCGTCAATCATCGGGTTCAAGGCTTTGCAGGAGCGACTTTCCAGAGCCAGGCTGGGTTCCTCGGTCCGTGGTTTCCCAGCTAATCGGGCTGGTGGCAGGTGGTGCTCTGATCCTTCCTCGGCTGCGGCGGGCTGAGGCTCGATCGGGTGGCCTTTCAACGGGGCCGGGCAGCGAGTCGGGAAGCAAGGAGCGAGAGAGAGGGTGGAGCATACAGGGCACGGCCGGTGTTTCAAAGCTGGGCAGCGTTCGGACCTCAGAAGAGGGAGGGAAGTGTCCCAGAGGTTCCGCTCCACGATGGGAAAATAATAAAAGAAAAAGAATACGCACAAGAAACCGTGGAAAGCAGCGCTAACAACAGCGGGGAAGAAGACAAAGCGCGGGAGGCGCCATTTTGTTAAATCGGAGAAGAAGGCAAAGCGCGGGAGGCGCCATTTTGTTAAATCGGGGAAGAAGGCAAAGCGCGGGAGGCGCCATTTTAGATTTGCAAGATGCCGAAGACTGGCTGTATCACTGCTTTTGATAATACATTAGAGGACTGGACCACGTATGTGGAAAGAGTCGAGGTATATTTCGAGGCAAACGATATAGCGGAGGGGAAAAAGGCATCGATATTGTTAAACTTAATGGGCGCTAGAACGTATGGCCTATTGCGGGATCTGATTACTCCAGCCAAACCGAAGGCGAAGAGTTTTAACGAAATTGTTGCTGTTCTACAGGAGCACTTAAACCCTGCACCGCTGTTGATAGCAGAAAGATTTAAATTCCACAGGAGAACTCAGCACAAAGATGAGAGCAATGCTGAGTATCTTACAGAACTGCGCAAGCTATCAAAGCACTGCCAGTTCGGAGCAGGACTGGCAGATACCCTACGGGACAAATTTGTCTGTGGACTCCTGAGTGAAGGAACACAGAAGAAGTTACTCGCAGAAAAAGAGCTGACACTAGATCAGGCTTTCAGCGTGGCAGTATCGTATGAAGCAGCAGCCAGGGAAACTGCAGAAATTCAACAAAAACCACAGGAATACGGCACCCACGAAACGACACGGGGATTTGCAAAATGTTATCGCTGCGGCAGAACTAACCATGACCAGAAGGACTGCTGGTCCAAAGACAAAATATGCAGACAATGCGGGAAGATTGGACACATTGCACGAGTTTGTAGGTCTGGGAAGAAGACCAGCGACAACAAAAAGGCTACTAAGGAACCATACAAGAAAGTACAAAAGATGACAGACAGTAGTTCCGAAGACCAGATGAGCGATAGTGAATCCGGAAACAGGAGACTAAGCTGTCTCAAACTTCACAATGTAATCGCAAAAGAGGATCACCGAACCATTTGGGTCACTCTCACGATAGCAGGGTCCCAAGTTAAAATGGAATTGGACACAGGATCAGCGCTAACCGTCATGAATCGACGAGACTACGAGCTGCTATTTTCACACATACACTTGAGAGAGACAGCCATCGTCTTGACGACGTATACGGGGCAAAAAGTATACCCCAGAGGAAAAATAAGGGTGCCTGTCGAATACAATGGCAAGAAAATATGGAAATTGTACCTCTACATACTGCCAAATGGTGGACCACCGTTATTGGGATGGGAATGGATCAGGAAGATAAACTTGGATTGGCATTCCATTCATGCAATGACGGTGGATGGTAAAAAAGATGACGACGTCACTCCTGGACGATTGTCAACAATCTTAGCTAACACCAAAGAGGTATTTCAACAAGAACTGGGCACGCTTAAAGGCGTAACCGCCTCGTTAAAAATAGAAGAGAATGCAGTTCCCAAGTTTGTCAAAGCGAGACCGATACCATATGCAATTCGCCCAGCTGTCGAGGTAGAGCTGGAGAATCTGGAGAAGGCGGGTGTGTTGTCTAAGGTCGACTGGAGCGAGTGGGCGACACCCATCGTTCCTGTCATGAAGAAAACGTTAAGCAATAAGTCCGGAGAGCCAAGGAAGATTCGCATCTGTGGGGATTTCAAGGTGACGGTGAACCCTGTCCTTCACACAGTACAATATCCTCTTCCAAGGATAGAAGACATCTTCGCCTCACTGTCTGGAGGGAAGCGTTTTACAAAAATTGACCTAGCACAAATGTAGTGTATGTACCCGTCTACCTTTAAGAGAACTATTGTATGTAACCGTTCACCTTTAAGAGAACTATTTTAGGTGTGGCACTACTTTGTTTGGCTTCTGTATACTGTAATACCGACGGTGACCACACCAGTATATAAGTGTTGTGTCAGGATTTATTGGGCAGATTCGCCCTGACCTTCGAATAGTAAAGTCCTGTTTTAAGTTACTCTGGTAGTCTGTGTATTAATTAACTAAACAACCCACAGACTTTACAGTGGCGACGAGTCCGATCGTACCCTGTGGCAACAATACTTCCGAAGCAGTTAACGAGCGTCAAGAAGAGGCAACCGCCCTCGTCATTCTGCTGGGAGAAAACTCGAGTCTGCAGAGCTGGAAAGGAGGAAGAATTCAGAGACAAAGACTTCCATCAGCAACAGGCACTGACTGTCCCTTCTGCCACAGTGAGGAGTGAGCCGATCAGCACGAGAAGCAAGGCGGCCACGGTGACTGTGAGTAAGGGAAAGTAAAAAGAATAACCGGAGGATAAGGGCGGTGCACTCGACCACGGTCGAGGGGGAAAGGAGCCGGACAGAAGTCGGGTCCAGAGGCGCTGAGACTGGGGCAGCGTGGAGCAAGGAAGCCGCGGTACAGACAGGCTGGGGGACGCAACGGCGTCGTGAGACAGCTAGACCGCGACCGGCGAAAAAGGCCAGGCAGCGACCGAAGCCACGAAGCGCTGCGACCGGGAACGTAGGCGCGGGAAGAGATAAACTCAGCCGCAGCCGGGGAGGGAAGCACCGGACTGCAAGAGGGCTGGGAGGCGCGATTGGGAGCCGAGCGAGCGGGAGAGGCAGAGCCGACCAAGGGAGACTTTGCGAGAGCCAGTCCAGCGGCTGAAACTGTTCTCCGTCAACGGGGTGTACCCAGCGCCGGTAGAGCCGAGCGAGCGGGAGAGAGACAGAGCCCGAGCAAGGGAGACTGAGCGAGAGCCAGTCCAGCGGCTGAAACTGTTCTCCGTCAACGGGGTGTACCCAGCGCCGGTAGAGCCGAGCGAGCGGGAGAGAGACAGAGCCCGAGCAAGGGGAACTGAGCGAGAGCCAGCCCAGTGGCTGAAACTGTTCACCGTCAACGGGGTGTACCCAGCGCCGGTTGCCCTGCCGAGAAAAGGGAAAGCACTGAAGCCGACGCGCAGGCTGTGAACCTGAAAGCCAGCGGCCGTTGCCCGTGGGGAAAGTGTACCCCTCCCGCCAGGGAAGAAACGCGGGAAGCCGCCATTAGGTGGGGAAGAAGACAGAAGCGGGAAACCGCCATTGAAGTGGGCGGGGAGAGAAGATAAGCGCAGGAAACCGCCATTTTCGCGGGAACCGCCATCTTGAAAAAAAAACATTTTAAAGAAATAATTCGTGGTGTTTATCAGGAAGAGAGGAAGATGCCTAAGCGTGGTAACATCAACGATTTTAATTCCGAGGCAGAAGACTGGGCCACGTATGTGGAACGCATTGAGATCTATTGTGAGGCCAATAAAATAGAAGAAGATGACAAAGCTATAACCTTGCTAAACTCGATGGGCGCGAAGACATACGGGCTCTTGAAGCATCTACTATCACCAGCTAAACCGGCGGATCAGACTTTCGATGATATTGTGGCTGTTCTGAAGGATCACTTGAACCCCACACCGTTGATGTTGGCGGAACGATTCAAATTCTATGCGAGAACGCAACGGAAAGACGAAAGCAACGCAGAATACTTGGTCGAACTGCGTAGACTAGCGAAATACTGCCAGTTTGGAGGGAATCTGACAGAGGCATTGCGAGACAAGTTCGTGTGCGGATTGGCAAAGGAAGGAACGCAAAAGCGACTACTCGAAGAGAACGACCTTACACTTGACAGGGCTGTCCTTATTGCAGCATCGCACGAAGCCGCAGCGAAGGGAACTGCGGAAATGCAGCTAAAGACAGCGGCACTCAGTGTGGATCAAATTACCTCGACAACAACAAAATGTTATCGTTGTGGGAAGACAACACACGACCAGAACCAATGCTGGTTTAAGAACCAGGAATGTAGGAAATGTGGCAAACTGGGTCACATAGCTAAGGTATGCCGGTCAGGGAAGAAGACCAACAACCAAAGGACCAACAACCAAAGGAAGCCATCACAGGAAAAGTACAACAAGGTACACAAGGTGGCTGAGAAGAGTTCAGACGAACAGAATTCGGACTCAGACCCAAACGGCCAGGAGCTGGGTAGTCTGAGAATTCACAATGTGAGTAAGGAAGCTGACCTACAAACTATCTGGGTCATGCTAAAAATAGCTGGAGTCCAAGTGAAAATGGAGTTGGACACTGGAGCAGCTCTATCAGTCATAAATCGAAGGGATTACCACCAGCTATTCTCACATATACCCTTAAGAGATACCAAGTTCGTATTGCAGACATACACGGGGCATAAAGTATACCCCATGGGAAAGATAAGAGTCAAGGTGAGAGATAGGGGTAAAGAACACCCAAGAATGAACTTATACGTACTACCTGAGGGAGGACCACCACTTCTAGGACGGGAGTGGATCAAGAAAATAGACATGGAATGGCACTATCTAAAAGCCATAACGAGTGAGGACTCAGTGCAGACAATCAGCTCAGATTCTGAATCGGATGACGATAAGACCAACCCAAATGTGAAAGACAAGGCTAAAATGGACTTGCCGACTAAGGTTAGAAAAACGAAGGCATGCAGAAAGGCTTATGCTCCAGAGAAGAACAAAGTTTCAGAACAGATCTCCACCGAACAACGACAACATAGTTTGACAGAGAATTCTGAGTCTGTTCAGTTTAAGGACATATCCATGACGGAAGAACACCGAGCTCAGACTCAACTTTATTTCAAATTACGACAACAATTAGAACAATTGAGTTACCGTCTCGTACAAGAGATGAAAACAATGAAAAAGTTCTATGACACCGAATGGGAGAATCTGGAAAGACAACAGAAGCAGCTAGCTCAAGCAGAGAGCGACCATAGAGCCATCGTGACCAATCACCGATCACATCTCCCTTATGATGTTCAGGAGTTAGAATATTTGCAGAAAGAAGCAAATGAAGAGGAATCTTCAGGAAGCCAGGATTTTATTCCAGTTCTTCTCTACGACTCCTTACAAGCAGAGTTTGAGAAGTTGAAGGAACAGTATGAACAGGCCCAGGCTACAATCCTGGAGGGGGTTAACTCGGCAACCTCCGAAAAGCTAGTTTCAGTGGAAGCATATGAGCAACTAAAGGTTGAACATGAGCAAGAAGTCCAAAGGCTGCAGGAAATTCTTGATGAGCTCAAGGCCAAGACAGACTCATCGGTAGAAGTTCCATCCATAGATGAGAAATTAGAGGTGAAAGACATGGCAGAACATGAAAGTCAAGATGTCCAAGAACTCATAAAAATATTGAAGGAAACCCAAAACCCATGAGGCGGCAATGACCGAGGTTCAACAACTTGAAGAACAGATTCAACTGGGAATTCTTTCAGTGAAAGAAAAGGCAACTGTAAGAAACACAGAGACTGTAAGAATGGCCCCTGAACATGAGCTAGAGAGCATCAAGGCACAACTTCTCCGAGCGCTTAAAGCCAAAGTACAAGAGGAAAAAAAGGTGAAAGCATTGGAGGAAAAGGTGGATGAAATGGAGAAGACTCTGATCCACAGGGTCCCCGTGGAAGAGTTAACGGTCAGCCAACTCCTTCATATGCTGAGAGACAAGACTCTGCAATGGGAACCATTTGAACACGAGCTTCAATCTTCAAAGGGAAGGGGTTCGGAGCTCTCAAAAGTTTGGGGAATAGTTGAGGTTGCAACACAGATTTTACGGGGCTGCCGAAAGTACGCTGAATCACGTCAATGTGAACTACAGAATGTTGAAACAGCTGCTCCAGTAGAAGTATTGAATAGCCCGATCAATAAATCCCCGATGGAAGGGGAAGTATTGGAATCACAAATGAGGTCATTAGTGAAGGATTGGCAGGAAACCCAGGAAGAGCGGGATGAATATGAACGCATGAAGAAGTCTCTTCAGGAAAGATGTCTAGGGAGGGAACAACAGTCGGCTAACGTCCAGTTGGGTAAGGAAGAAGTAGCAGGCCCTCTCGCTAGACTAGCTCAGGACGACACCGAATATTACCATGACCTGTTGAGTGACACGGAATATTACGATGACTTGTTCTGCCCAGCTTGTGATGAAAACTCCCAAAGTGCAGAAATCAGGATGAAGCACTTAAAGTCTAAGGAACATAGGGAGATGGTGGCGCTACAGCTGGCAGCGGATAAGGGAGCCCCGAGAGTCTCCAAGAAGCAGAAAAGAAAAAGACGAAGCAGAAGACGATAACCATCTAAATCATTATCACTTCTATCAGATCATGCACGGGGGCCCTATGAAGGGGGCCAAATCAGTTGGAAAGTAGGAAAAATTACCAAGGCAGTCCAGCTGTTTGTAAAAGTCAGCACTGCTGGTTCAGCAGGACGGAAGTTCAAGCTGTTAAGCCAAGGGAAAGACTATTGGATGAGTCACGCTAGAAATGTGAACCGGCTACACCACAGAGATGTTGTTCGGACCGAGTCAAGACCAGAGACTGAATCTGTGAACTGTTCCCGCAGAGACTGAATCTGTGAACTGTTTCCCGCAGAGACTATATCTGTGAATTGTTTTACATGAAGTTGATTATATGTTATGTTTAATGGGGAATAAGTATGTTGTAAGCTAAAAAGGGAGGATTGTAGTGTATGTACCAGTCTACCTTTAAGAGAACTATTGTATGTAACCGTTCACCTTTAAGAGAACTATTTTAGGTGTGGTACTACTTTGTTTGGCTTCTGTATACTGTAATACCGACGGTGACCACACCAGTATATAAGTGTTCACAGAATCACAGAATCACAGAAACCCCACAGTGCAGATAGAGGCCATTTCGGCCCATCAAGCCTGCACCGACACATATCCCACCCAATCCCCGTAACCCCTACACCAACACATATCCCACCCTATCCCTACGTATTTAATCCCCCTAACACTAAGGTCAATTTATCATAGCCAATCAACCTAACCCGCACATCTTTGGACTGTGGGGGGAAACCGGAGCACCCGGAGAAAACCCACGCAAACACGGGGAGAATGTGCAAACTCCACACAGACAGTCGCCCGAGGCCGGATTCGAACCCGAGTCCCTGGCGCTGTGAGGCAACAGTGCTAACCACTATGCCACGTTGTGTCAGGATTTATTGGGCGGATTCGCCCTGACCTTCAAATAGTAAAGTCCTGTTTTAAGTTACTCTGGTAGTCTGTGTATTAATTAACTAAACAACCCACAGACTTTACAACAAGCATATTTGCAGATGGAGGTTGAAGAGTCCTCTAGGAAGTATCTCACGATAAACACTCACAAAGGTCTTTACCAGTATCATCGATTGGTATTCGTAGTAGCATCGGCTCCGGCGATATGGCAAAGAGCGATGGAACAAGTCCTGCAAGGGATTCCGGGGACTCAGTGTTACTTGGACGACATCCTTGTAACAGGTGAAGATGACACTGAACACCTTAACAACCTAGAACAGGTGCTCACTAGACTACAGGAACATGGGTTGCGAGCCAACCGCCCCAAGTGCGAATTTTTTAAGAAACAGATATCGTATTGTGGCCACGTGATTGATGAAGAGGGGTTACATAAGTCCCCTGACAAAATTGAAGCGGTTGTTAAGGCCCCAGCGCCTGAAAATGTGTCGCAACTGAGGTCATTCCTCGGGTTGGTGAATTACTATCATAAGTTTTTGCCGAATTTGTCGACAATTCTGCACCCACTGAACACCCTGCTATGAACGGGGGTAGCATGGAAATGGAGCAATGATTGTAAACGTGCTTTTCAGAAGAGTAAGGACTTAATCACTTCGAAGGAAGTATTGGCTCACTGCAACCCAGCACTGCCAATCAGGCTGGCGTGTGATGCGTCTCCCTACGGCATTGGGGCGGTACTGTCACATAAATTCCTTGATGGTTTGGAGAGGCCGATAGCTTTTGCGTCACGCTCGTTAACTTCTGCCGAGCGTAACTACACCCAGATTGACAGAGAGGCCCTCAGCCTAGTGTGGGGGGTGAAGAAATTCAATCACTATCTGCACAGTCAAAAATTTACTCTACTAACCGATCATCAACCTCTTGTCTCCATTTTCAACCCTCAGAAGGGCGTACCGATAATGACAGCACAACGGCTGCAGAGATGGTCCCTTTTCCTAGGGGCACACCAATATGACATCGAGTACAAAGGAACTAAACAGCATGGAAATGCTGATGGATTGTCACGCCTACCGTTGCCGACGGTGGAAGAAGAAGACCTTGCAGTGGATCCAATGGAGTTATTCCACTCGACCATAGTCGAATGTCTCCCTGTGACGAATGCAAACATAGAAAAGGAAACACGGAATGACCCGACACTATCACGGGTCTATGATTTAACGGTGAAGTGATGGCCAGCACATGGCGAACCACTGCTGCCGGCATTCTCGCCGAGAAGAGAACAGCTGTCAGTGTGCAGAGGAACCTTGATGTGTGGATCCAGAGTAGTAATTCCACCTAAGTTGACGGATAGAGTGCTCAATGATCTTCATGAGGGTCATCTGGGTGGGGTAAAAATGAAGAGCTTAGCCAGAGCGTTTGTGTGGTGGCCGGGAATCGATAGAGAAATCGAAGAGATGACCAAGAGCTGTGCAGGATGCCAGAAGGTCCAAAACGCCCCACCACAAGCTCCTCTGCATCCATGGGAGTGGCCCTCATCTCCATGGCAAAGGGTGCACATTGATTTTGCTGGTCCCTTCATGGACTCGATGTTTTTAATTGTGGTGGATGCACATTCAAAGTGGCCAGAGGTAATAAAAATGTCCTCAACCACCACGGAAAAAAACTATCACAGTTTTACAAACAATATTCGCAAGGAATGGGCTGCCTGAACAGATTTGCTCTGACAATGGACCACAGTTTGTGTCTGAAGAGTTCCGGAGGTTCTTAAAGAACAATGGTGTTAAGCATTATACATCTGCCCCATATCATCCAGCCACTAATGGATTGGCTGAGAGGTTTGTCCAAACATTCAAGAAGGCTATCAAGGCAATGTGTAATGAAGATATACCCCTACAACACAAGGTGGACAACTTCTTGTTTGCCTACCGGAATGCGACACATGCGGTTACCAACCAAACTCCAGCCATGATGTTCGTCAATCGAAGACTACGATGCCGCTTGGATTTGGTTAAGCCAAACATCCGAAGAGATGTGGAGAACAGGCAGTTTCAGAATATGAATGAAAGGCCGACCAGGAGTTTTAAGATAGGACAACCAGTTTTGGCCCGGGACTACCGCACTGAGAAATGGCAGCCAGGAACGATTTGTACACGACAAGGACCTCTCATGTATACCGTGGACGTTGGGGAGAGCATTGTAAGATGCCATGCTGACCAGATTCTAGAGTCACTGGAAAACGTCTACTCCACACCACGATCTGATACACCTGGTAATGAAATCGACGTTCCAATTGCAGCTACCGCAGAACCGGTAATATTGGAAGCAGATGAACCAAACAACGACATTGATTCCGACTCAACATTGCCAGAAGAACCTGTTACCCCAAAGAGGCGTTATCCAGACAGAATCAGGAAGCCTCCTCAAAGACTGAACTTATAATTGCTTAAACTTAACCACTGTATCTAGTAACCGTAATTGTGATTGTAATTCGTTTTCATTTAGTTGTTAAATGAATGTTATGTACTGTTTATCTAAAAGGGGAGGAATTGTTGTGTATGTACCTTTAAGAGAATAACTGGTCTCAGGCTGCAGTACCGGCAGTGACCACCCCTGTATAAAAGGCGCTAGAGAGCCTCTGTTGTTTAGATTCGTTATGGACGTCCACCAGTAAACATCTCTTTGTTTTCACTCCTGCTAGTCCGTGTCTAAATCATTCACGGACTTAACAAGAACCACAGGTCACTGCAGCCCCGCCACAGGGAGCGGCGAGCTGCAGTCCAGAGCCACAGGTCACTGCAGCCCCGCCACAGGGAGCGGCAAGCTGCAGTCCGATCAGGGATTAGGCAAGCCGCCCGGGGACGGGCGGCGCTGTACATAAGTTTAGTTTAAGTTTAAGTTTAAGGTGTGTAAATATTAAAATGATTGGAGTTTAAGTAGTTTTACATCAGCCCAGTATATGTGTGTGTTTTGGATCGAGGTCGAAAGACCCGATCATGCCGTCACCTAAGCCAGAATCTCTCGGGAGCCTGGCTGTATTGTTTGATTTATTGCAGGAACCAGAAGAAAGATGAGAGGGATCCTCGTTGCGTTCGTGATGGTCGGATGGAGCTGGGCCTATCGGGGCCACACCAAGGACTCCACCGTCTACGGGTGCTCTGGAAATAGAGGCCCCATCGCAACTGACGGAACCGGCTCATGGGACGCTGAAGAGACTGCTGCCTACTTCCATGAAGGAAGATGGCCAGGCTGGCTGGGGTCGAACTCTTCTGAATACTCCAGCCAGACGGGGTTTGCATACAGAGAAATGTCTCTGATGTGCCCCAGGGTGTGGATCATTGCGCCCAGAATCAGCGTCACTGTGGGCAAGAAGATTTGCTTGAACTGTTTGGGAAATGTACCTTTGGACCGCTGGTGGTGGCTGCGCAAGTTGAGCAGCACCATGAAGAACTCGATCGTGGAATGGGAAAGACTGGGTAATAACACCCATCGGACAATAACGGGAACACTGGGGGGGTTGAGTGTCTGTTGGGACAAATGGTGGGAACCAGATGAGGGGATCTACATCTGTATGTGGGGTTCAGAACGCGCTTGCCCCACAGGCGTCTCCATCTTTTTCCAAAGACAGTGGCAGGATGCTGGACAAGGAATGAGGTGGGACGTCAGCACACGGGCGTGCGGAGTCCCATACTCACAGATCCCAGTAAACGCCACGGAGCTCATCACCCGACCCCGCAAGCCCCTGCCCACAGTTCCAGTAGCTAAAGCCCTCAAGGAAGGGTGCCCCACCACGACAAAGAGACCCGGGAACGGATTGGTATTGGTACCCACAGATCAGGTACTGTACCAAAGGGTCCACTACGTGGTGGCTTTGGTGATTTTAAACCTCACCGAGGTACGATTGCCAGAGTGGTGCCCCAGGGAAACGGAGCAATTATACCAGGTCCTGTTAACAAACATGTTTAAACAGTTTTACGAATTCGACTTTGCCGATGTCGACAGAGCCGAATTGTACACCACACCACATGAGGTCTTAGATAGAGTAGGGAGACAAAGAAGGGGTGCAGTAAATGATATTTTCACAGCTTTTAACACAGGAACTTCCGTCATCAACACACTGGATGACGTGGAGCTGCAAACCCAGATAAATGGTTTAAAAACACAGCAAAGGAAGATACTGACTGATGAGAATAAGGTAGTGGGTTCTGAGTTACATGAGGACCAGGCCATGACACTACACTTAAAGGAGATTATAGCTGAGCTGGAGAAGCACGCCAGAACGGTAAATGCTCTCATCAGGGAGGATCGGAATGTGTCCGATCAGGCTGCGCAGAACGAAGCTTGTGTGCTATACGGGGCGTGGTTACTGGGCGAGGGCCGCAGTAATCTGGAGGATTTAAAGCAAGGCTTAGTCCCCTCCTGGATCAGCAACAAGCACCTCGCAGCCCTCCACCCTTTTGAGAATACATTGAGTCCGTACCAGCTCAGACTAGCTTCAGAGGCCTACCCAGTCCCAGTGGACTGTGGACGGTCTAATCACACCATTATGGGTATAGTGGTAAGAATGCCGGTGATGGGAAAGACAGCCAAACCCGCCCCGGTATACAGGGTGGAGAACATTGACGTCATTCAGGGGGGTGCGCACATTCGCTACACGGGGGTCCCACCTTACGTCATTCGATGGGAGCATGCAATGACGGGTACCGACCTCTCGGGGTGCCGGAGCCGGGGAGCACACATAATCCTGTGTCCCCAGCACTTGAATGCCGATTCAAAACCACAGTGTGGGTTCAGAACTGCTGGCGCGAAGCCTATAAATTGCACCATGGAGGCAATGGCACAAGGCCATGTGCCCCCGCAGGTGGCATATATAGGAGGTGGGACATACTGTGTCACCACTGCAGCGCCCCACTACCAGCATGGACAGCATGGTTGGTGTCCGGTTAGTGACAGCAGCTTCTGTTTCAAGCCCAGGGCAGAAGTTCAAGTGGCCCAAGAGCGAATTGTCCCCATTCCTGAACCTTCCACTGTTCACATCACTGTTAAAGAGAATTTCACTGATCTGCAGCGTTTCGTTGCACATTTTGGATATATCATTCCCCCTCTCCCTGAACACCTCACCAAGATATTAAAAGCCATTGTTGTTTCACAAAAAACACTTCTACACACTGGAGCAGAAGACTTTAGAGATAGGGGCAGACATATTGGACATAGTGACCCCACCGTGGTGGGACCTGTTCACTAATATAGAAGTCCCTTCCTGGATTAGGATAGCCTCCCACATTCTTGTAGAGTGCCAGGTTGTCATTGTAGTTTATTTACTGTTTGTACACTGTAAAAGTGTCAAACATTTGCAAAAGTATGAGAATAGAGGGGAATGGAGGGAGCATTATGTGCGGGTAGAAGAAGAAACACCCGTTTAGATTTTGCTGCTTTGTATAAAGTTAAAGTTTTCCCTCCCTCCTCTATTATTTTTGATATGTATTCATGTGCATTTTGAATTTTTCGTGTGTGTACTTTATTTTATTATTGAAGTTTTATTAGATGTGATGTTATTATTAGAAGGTAATGTGTATGCACTAGGTGATGTAGGGATATAAGGACCCCCTCCATGCCTGGAAGTAAGTTGTTAGATTTTTAACTCCAAGGTATTACCGTCTATAGATGCTTAATGTACACTAGATTTTTCTGAAATGGGAAATGCATGTGTCGTGGGGTCATAGATAGGTAAATACTGGGGATGGTTAGATTGTGGAAAGTCAGAAAATTTTGCTCACCCAGAATTATGATACTTCAAGCAAGTTACAGTATCATCGGGGGGAGTGTAGGATTCGCAAAATTGGACTTTATATTAATAAGGGTCAAATGGCAGAAGAGGCCGTGATTTTAAAGACTGTTTTAAAAGAAGCCCAGAAAAAGGGGCATACAAAATGACCGCCATACCATGTGACCAGCTTATTGGGACACTTTAAAATGGTTCCTGCGCAACCTCAGACAGATTTGTGGATTCAACCCACAGTAAGTTCTGGAAGCCATTTCTGAGAGAATGAAACCAGACCCACAGGTATGCATATAGATTAGATGCAGATCTAGTCAAGATCGGCCTGGAGACAGAGGCCATCAAAATGTTGACCCAGACAAAAGGGGACAATTTCATATTCATGAGAACAGCACCCAGGACTAGATAATGAGATCAGCAGGACATTAAAAACAATGAAGGTAATTCCAGACCAGAGATGGGCCTGTTACCAGCCGTTTAAGACATTTTAAATATAATAACTACCCCACTGTGCTCGCAGCCCGCCAAAAATAAAACAAAGACTAACCTGATTTTGGGTGGGAAGTGAAGCCTCTGGAAGAAAGGTATATCTGGAGAGACTTTTCGGCAGTTGGAACAAGCTGGCAGCTGGAGGACACGCAGGCACACAGGCAGACACGCCGGGTTGGAGAGCTGGATACACGCAGCTTGAATCCGGACACCCAGAAGAAGGAGCAGTCAATCGCAGGAGGAAGAAGAAAGCCAACATCGAGAAGGCCGTTCATCAACCACCCCCGGGCCATTGCCGGAACAAGAGTCCATCGACCCAACTTGGGAGAAGAGAAAAAAATAAAACCCCAAGAGAAGAAACCTTCCAGCCACCCCGGCTCGGGAGAAGAGAGGAAAGGAACCTGAAGAAGCGATGGGAGCCAGCCCAAGGCTCCTCTAACCAGGGTCGAGCCAACGATCCTCGACCCCGCCGACATCCAGGCCCACCGGTGTCCAGCCGCCCCCGACCCCCCCCCACCTCAGGAGAGAGGTGTGGCGCAGCTTGCAGGGGCTCCACGATCCACGTGGAGACGAGACGCCTGAAAGGACCAAACACAGACTCGATTTCAAAACCTTGCACTTCCTAGTGGGATTGGTGAGCATGTTTCTGGTCCTTCACAATCAGATCTAGATAGGTTTAATAAGGGGGTGAATTTAAGGGTACAATTAACATGAGTTGTTGTCCCTCGATGTTCGGTGTGTTTCCTTATTTCATGATGATCTTTGTAGAGTATAAGATGCCTGTAGTTGCCTTAGTTAGTACTGTGTCGTTATGATTTGTTTGTGTGTTTTTCCCTCCCATGTACTCCCTTATCTGCTTGCATTTGATTTGATATTTTTCCTTATGCAATAAAATGTCATTTTGTTTCATCAAACTTGGTCTACAAGAGTTTTCTCTACATTGTAGTTCCTGTGCCTGAGTCCAGAGTATAGAATCTAAGGGGCGAGTGGGTCGAACCACTCAAGGTTTTACTGTGCAAGAGAGAGAGGCCTTTAGAGAGAGAAACCTCAGGGAAACCTCTCGAGGAAAACCCCTTACAGCATATGTGGTGCCATACATTTATCACTTGCCCTCTCTAGCGAATCATTATCATTATCGATCCAAAAGAGCTATTACTGAAACAGAACGATTCTTTGCTATCCTATTCCCCGGGTATGGAATGGCCAGGGCAATAAAAGAAATTCGGCTTGTAGCCTCGATTCTTGAGGAAGTAGCCAATGATACGGCTGAGTCACTGAGTAAAATTAACACCGAGATGGTGGCAATACGCACAGTTGCCTTACAGAATAGAATGGCTCTAGATTATCTGCTAGCGGAGAAGGGTGGAACATGTGCCCTGATAGGATCTAAGTGTTGCACATACATTCCTGACAGTTCAGAAAATATAACTAATTTGGTCGAACATATTTGGAAGGAGGTGGGAAAACTTAGACAACCACCTGAATCGACTCTGTGGAATTGGACAACCGGGTGGTTGGGATCAATTGGACCCTCATTGTTACATGGATTGATGTTGGTCTTTGTTATAATAATCCTAATGTACTGTGCATTCTTAGCGATAAAATGTTGTTGTGCCCAATTGACAAAAGATGCTGTACCTGCCGCATCAGTTGGACAGGAGTATTGTAACGTTCGAGAGAGAGTTTTGTTTATTTAGGAGTACAAACAGTTAGGTGGAAAATGCTTATGCGCAGGTAACGTTTGTATGAATATTTGTATAAGAAATGTCTTGGAGATAGAGTAGGGTTCAACCAGTGGTTATGGCATAAGGCACAAGAAGAAACAGATAAACAGATGAAGAAGGAAACACGAACAAAAGAAAAGGAGAAAATGGATATCAAAGAGAAGGGCATGTTTTTGACACATCAGATAAGAATGAAGGATCAAAATGGACAATAGCCAATAATGGCATAAAGGAATCATCAAGAGTGTCAAAAACAATTGTGATCGTTGTTGGATTTCGTAAACGGATAACAAGGAACTGCGTGCCGCCATTTTTACCCTGGTGCATTGGTTCCCAGGACAAATCAAGTTTTGATCAGGGACCAACAGGAGGGACTGTTAGGGTGAAAATGATATAGCTTAAAGCAGCAACATAAAGAGTTAAAGAATGTATTGTAAGAAGTGAACTTGTAAATAAGAAACAATGGCACAAGACAAAACAAACTCAGCTTAAGAGGGGCAGGAATTAACTGTTTGTGTCTGCTCCCATTAAAACCATTGTGCTTGACATTATTGTTGAACAGTTATTGAATGTGGGAAACACTAAATATTTCACAATTATTCAGTGGTGCAGCCTTCTGCAAACTATTTGCTGGAAGCCCTTTGGATGTATTAATGTAATTCTACTATTCTATAATGCAAAGTAGATGAATCAAAATTGTGTGTATTGATGAGTTACAGTAATTAGTAGCTGCAAAACTGCCCATTTTGTAATTAACTATTAAAAACCGCCCAAAGTTCTAGAAGGTTCCTGTGAGGACAGGGGAGTTGTTGCTGGGGGAGCGTGATTGGTTGAAAACACCTGTGTGTAATATTTTGCTGTAATGCCTCCCACGAAATTCAGCGGGAGGTTAGCGGCGGGGCTAACCGTTAGCGCCGCGCTGCGCCGCCGGCGATGATGTCATCGCCATGCGCCGCACCCTGGCTGTAATATTGGGTGGCGCCCTCCGACTTACCACCGGACGCTATGTCCGCCAGGGTCAGGGGGGCCTACCTGCGGCCGGGGCGGCGCTCATTAAAGGGGAGGTGGCAGGCGGCCATTTTTGTTGCTGGCCGCCTGCCAGCACCTGCCCCCGTTGCTGTACCCGGCTCCCGTGAATACCCCCCCCCCGTGGGGTGCCAGCTGCTCTCCGTGAGCCCAGCACTCCTCTTGAGTGCTGGGCTCGTTTGTCAGAGGAGGAAGGCCTGCAGTACCGCGGTGCGACGTGCTGCGATATTGGCTCGCAGTGCCCCAAGAGGGATGCACGCGCTTCCAGTAGTGCCCCTCCTCCCTCTTGGGGCACTACCTGGGAAAATCAGCCACAGGGGCGCTAATTTTTTCAGGGCGCTAAAGGCACCCCAAACCAATAGAGTCACAACGACACAGAAGAAGGCCATTCAGTTGTTTGCACCTCCTGTTAGTGCCTTAAGAGGGCACTAATGGGGCACAAAGCAACTAGCGCCCGGGCACATCGATGTTTGCGCCGCTCGCGAAATTAACCAGACATTTTGCGGCGGCGCTAAACACTACCACCGCGATCTCCTGCGCCGGCAGATCGTGACATCAGTCGAGTGCGCAACGCCCCGGTAGCGCCCCGGACCAGATATTGAGTGGCGCCCCCTGCCTTACCGCCTGCCGCTAGCAATGACAGGTTGAGGGGAGCGTTTTGCAGTCAGGAAGGGACTGGGGGAGCGCTATTTAAAGGCGACCGCTTCCTGCTTTTTTTGTTGGTGACATTTGTGCACCATGCATTCTGAGAGAGAGAGAGAGACTTCTGGAGAGATTCAACGCTGTGTGAAGGAGTTTTGGGTACTGAGCAGCACTTTGCAGGTTCATTTTGATATGCACTTCCTTGCTTCGCCAGCGCTCTGAAGGTAGCGCCTCGCTCCTCGGACTTTGCGCCTTAAGACAGGTGTGAAGCGCCTGATTTAGCGCTCCAATCACCTCCGGGGCGATAAAAGCCAAGTTTGCCGTCGGAGGCGATAATTAGCGCCAGGCGCTAAACTTTGCGCCCGGCTGATAATGGTGCCCCAAACGGGGCAATACTGAATTTTTCCCCCCAAAACTTTTGTGGTTCGTGTGAGCAGCTCGGCTGTCCTCCATAGCAGCAATGGGAATTGTCGGCCTCTTGTCTTCTAACAGATCTTCCTCAGGAGTGACAGCACCAGGTAAAATAAACAGAGGGATAACAACAAGTAAAAGCTGCAAGTCTCCATTTGGGTCTCAGTCCTCTGGGACAGTTAAGCTAATGTAAAAGTGCTTCAAAGTAGGAATTTCCCCCTCCTGCTGGTCCTCGGTGTAACTGGTGCTGCCCATGGGATTTCAACATGGACCTGCTTCCGGTGCAGGAAAAAGGTGACATGGATGATCCCTAGTGTCAGTGGCGTTATTAGGGAAGGTTAGAAAATCTTGGACTCCTCAGCCTTGAAAGAAGGCGAGCGAGACGGGGCCTTATTGAGGTGCACAAGATACTAAGTGGGAAGATAAAGGTTTATCCTGAGGTCTATTTCAAAATAAACCGCCACTGCAGGACAAAGTTCACAGTTAATGTCAAGGAGCACTTCTTCACACGAAGAGTGATTAATACCCAGAATGGTCTTCTGCACTGGGTAGTGAAGGCAAAAAACTCTTGGAGTCATTCAAGGTGCAGTTAGATGATGTGATGGGGTGATCATAAGTTTCTATGGAAAGATGAGCTGGATCGGCCGAATGGCCTCTCTCTTCTCCACTTATCTTTGCGATTTTAGTGGAATGGTGAACGTTAACCCGTTATTCGACATAAATTACTGAGCAAATCATTGCACACAAACAGTTATTAAGCTGAACTGTCACACAACATTGTCCTATCCCTAGTAGCGCTGGCTTTAATTTAAGTTAGATAGGCCGGAGGTCTCTATTTTAGTTGCCCAATTAACGTATTCTTCACCATGTCTCTTATAACAGGCTCTTTTAAGAGTTTGATAGCAAAATACTGCAGATGCTGGAAATCCGAAATAACAACAGAAAATGCTGGAAAAGCTCAGCAGGCCAGGCAACATCCGTGGAGAGAAATTAGAGTCGACGTTTCGGGTCAAAACCCTTTTTCAAAACTGGAAAGGAAATGAAATAGATCGAAAGGAGGGCTGGGGAGGGAACAAAAGAAGTGAATTAAGAGGTATTCAAAACGAGACGAGATGGTGATAGGACTAGTAAAGAGACAAAAGACAGCTCAGATTAGGTGTGAAATGTACTGGCAGAATGAGAGACAGCTGCCATGTAAAAAAAAAGAGGAAAGGGGGGGGAGGGAAAACCCAAAACAAAGGGGTGGGGAGAAAAAAATATATATAAGTAAAAATGTGATAGGGGCCGAGGTTATGATCTGAAATTGTTGAACTCGATATTGAGTCCGGAAGGCTGCAAAGTGCCTAATCGGAAGATGAGGTGCTGTTCCTCGAGTTTACGTTGAGCTTCCGTGGAACAATTTCTTTTAAGAGTTTACTGTGTCTCTGGAAATCATCCTAGTTGATGCTATTAGCCCAGTTAAAATTGTGACGGTGCCCTTGCAGTCACCCAATAATCTTCTCCGTTGCCTTTATCACCAGTTCTTTGAAACAGATTTCATAAATATTCATGAACCCCGCCACAGGTTGAAAGCTGTTAATAAGATTATTGTTAATGACTTGACAAACTGCCATTCTGCACATCTCATCTTGTTACACTTTAAACCCCATAAGGTTCTTGTTTTGCAACAGTGAGGAGAGCCAGGTTTTAAAGTACACATTAGCCCCACCTCTTGTGCTATTTTCAAGGCCATCACCATATATGATGCCCCAAGTCATGAGCTTACAGGTGTATTGTTTCTGTGGCCTCTCTGCGTGTCCTAGTCTGCCTTCTTAACCCCTTTGACTCCAGTTTTCAATGATCTAAACTTATTTTGAAATGCTTATCAAACTTATACAACAAAACTCATGCATTTGCACTTCTCTTTAAATTTTTATTTTTAACAACAACTTGCATTTATATAGCATCTTTAACATAATTAAAACGTTCCCAAGGGGCTTCACAGGAGCGTTATCAAACAAAAATTTGACACCGAGCCACATAAGGAGATATTAGGACAGATGACCAAAAGCTTGGTCAAAGAGGTAGGTTTTAAGGAGCATCTTAAAGGAGGAAAGAGAGGTGGAGTGGCAGAGAGGTTTAAGGAGGAAATTCCAGAGCTTGGGGCTTAGGCAGCTGAAGGCACGTCCGCCAAAGATTTTCATCTTTATAATGAGCCTTTTTCATGCGCAGATACACTTTACTGTAATGTATTCCTGTCACGTCAGGCAAACTACGTGTTAGGAACCACAAACAGGCACCTATATGTAAAATTGTTCACACTTAATTGTCATGGTGTTCATGAATTATTACGTATCAATTCCCTTAATATAATGTATAAAGTATCGTTAAAATAATACAGACAATTCAAGAGTCCCATTTATATTTGTTGAATTGGCTCACAATGCTCGAATGTTACATAAGGCCGTAAGCCTGGGCAGATCATACACAGGTGTATCCACAACTGTCTGATGTGGATCAAAGATGACAATGTGACCAAAATGCTTGCCAAACCTCAGTAAAGGCACTCCAGGAATAAAATGTCGCCAAGTGTTTCACACCACAAGTTTGAAAATGTTTCTCCCGAGGAATATTCCCTTCCTGTTGGAGTGGTGGCCATTTTAAAATGAAGCCTTATTGTGGTTGCCGACTATTTGCTGTCACCTATCATTGGCTAATGAGGTTGGGAGCAGTTGTAGGAGAGCTTTGTGGTATTGTGTCGTACCCGTTACGTCTCCAGATTTGTGTAGTGTCCGGGTATCAATAATACTCGGACTGCAGGAGAACAATAAAACAGGTATTTACTGAACAGAGGGAACTCAAGACTGAAATGCAGAAGCCTGCTATGGCTTTATATACAGGGGTGGTCACTGTTATGTTCATTAATAAATAGACATTCTTATTATGAACACAGCTAGCTTTTGCTAGCTACTTTTATTGAGCACATGTGGACTTGTACAGCATCTTGTAGAGGCTTCCATCTTCACTGCTGCCTTGTGGGTAGCCTAGTGCCTAATGGGTAATGTAGTCTTAATCTACATACAGCTGGGTAGTGTAGTCTTATACATACAGCTATGTACAGCTCTACGGCTCCACCTAGTGTCCACTATAGAATGGCATGTTATTGATCGTTACATCCCCCTTTCTTTGAGGTTTAACAAAATCAATATCAATCAACTTTCAAGAAAACAATAAAGATAATATCAGTAACACTTTTGTTAGTGCTCTATAAACATAAACGTTTTCAAAACAGTCAACACATTTTCAAAGCTTTACATTGTACTCAAAGATTAAGTCTATCAGGCTTTTTTACTTCACGTGTGGATCTTCTCAACACGAGTAAGTCTGATGTGTCTTCATGAGATTGTTCTGGCGGTGAATGACAAGATGCAGTTGCGGCATTGTCATCGATCTGCTCTTGTATAGATCGAGGTCTCCTTGTGATCTTTGCTTGGAGAGGGTTTCAGTGTTTCCTTCACTCTTCATGCCATAACTCTCAATGTAGTCAATGCACTCTCGAAAAACTGCTGGCAGCTGGATCCCATCATACAGCATAGTCCTCTCAGCAGCCTCGGCTAATGGAACACCAAAGATTGGCCTGAGGGAAGAAGGAGTATCCACCGGAACTGCTTCCTGCTCTGGTGCAGGCTTCTTCTTTTTCTTTTTCTCTTTCCACTGCTTAACAACATCTGCTGCGGTTATATCTTTGGACTTTTTCTCCTTGTGTTTTTCCTCTTTGTGCTTTTCTTCCTTTGGCTTCTCTTTGACCTTAAAGTCTTTTTCTTTCTTCTTGGAGAAACTAGGCTTTTTGAAGGCATGGATACTCTTTGGCCTTTTCATCCTTGATGGGCTCTCTGCTTCATCACCTGAGTCATCTGGTCTGCTTATGGCACAGTTTATACAGTAGACTCTCTTGACCAGTTCTAAGTCTTCACAAGCTTTGTCACCTTGTCAAGTCTTTCAGCCACAACAGAAAACATGAGATGATGCACTTTGTCTTTGACTGTCACTTTAAGTCTGCATACACCTAAGCTATCTATTTTCTGTCCATTATAGCTCTTCAGTAGTACTGACTTTTTCTGTATTTTGGGCTTTTCTTTCATATTGTTAATGTCACTCATACTGATTAAGTTTGCTTTTGCCCCAGTGTCCAGTTTCAATATAACTAATGCTCCATTTATCTGCAGTGGGATCATCCATTTGTCCTCTTTTACTGCATTAACTTTATGTTCAGCATTGTCTATTTCTGAGGGCTGCACATTTTCTGTATCTTTTTTGATATCGTCACATGACACCATTCCTACAAAAAATGTCTCACTTAAATCAGTGTCCTCAATCACATTAACTCGTTGCCCTTTCATCGTTTTTACTTTTGAAAAGCATTGTTTGGCAAAGTGATTCTTTCCATTACACTTTGTGCACATTTTTCCAAACGCTGGGCATTGTCTTAACTGGTGTTTGTAACCACAGCGTTTACAATTAAAAATTTCATCCTCCGATTGCTTTTCATTTCTGGTCTGCCCACGTTTCTTCCCCTTGTAGGACACAACACCGACAGCAGCATTATCACTCATTACATTCGCATCATTATTGATTTCACTGAAAGTCTTCGCGTGATTTCGAGCTAGCTCGCTAGCTTGGCATATTTTCACCGCATTTTCCAAATTTAGTTCGGTTTCTCTCAACAGACGTTCCCTGACTTTTTTATCATGAATACCAAACACAATCTGGTCACGAATCATGGATGCTTTGAGCTCAGAGAAATTACATGTCTGTGCTTTCAGTTTCAGATCAGTTATAAAGCTATCAAAAGTCTCATTTTGTTGCTGTGTCCGAGAACGGAAGATGTATCTTTCATACGTCTCATTCTTTTTGGGAGAACAATGCGCATCAAATTTCTGTAGCACATTGTCTAATTTGTCTCTGTTCTCCGCTGGATTAAATACAAATGTATTAAATACCTCTATCGCCTGTGGGCCTGCAACCGTAAGCAGCAACGCTATCTTCCTTGCGTCAGGCTTCGTACCGAATCCGATGGCTGCAATGTAGAGTTCGAATTGCTGTTTAAAAGTCTGCCAATTGTAGTCGATTTTTCTGTGAGATTCAAATGCTCTGGTGGCTTCAAATTCTCCATGTCACTTTTCACAATTTTCAGCAGATCTTCACCACCCTGGTACCATGTTATGTTCATTAATAAATAGACATTCTTATTATGAACACAGCTAGCTTTTGCTAGCTACTTTTATTGAGCACATGTGGACTTGTACAGCATCTTGTAGAGGCTTCCATCTTCACTGCTGCCTTGTGGGTAGCCTAGTACCTAATGGGTAATGTAGTCTTAATCTACATACAGCTGGGTAGTGTAGTCTTATACATACAGCTATATACAGCTCTACGGCTCCACCTAGTGTCCACTATAGAATGACATGTTATTGATCGTTACAGTCACTGCCGGTACTGCAGTATAGAATCAGTTCTTCTCTTAAAGGTACATACACAACAATTCCTCCCCTTTTAGATAAACAGTACATAACATTCATTTAACAACTAAATAATAACTAATTACAATTACAATTTTCTCTGTACTATATACATCAACTGAAATAATCATTTATAAGTTCAGTCTTTGAGGAGGCTTCCTGATCCTGACTGGATAGCGCCTTTCTCGAGTATCCTGTTCTTGCGGCGGAGTTGATTCTGGCTCATTGTCATTGGTTGGTTCGTCAGCTTCCAATGCCACTGCTTCTGAGGTAGACGCAATCTGTACTTCGGGTTGATTACCAGGTGCACCTGCACGTGGTATGGGTTTGGCTTGTTCCTGTGACTCTAGAATCCGGTCAGCATGGCGTCTCATGATGCTCTCTCCAACGTCCACTGTGTACATTAGTGGTCCCTGCTGTGTGCATATCGTTCCTGGCTGCCATTTTTCTGTTCAGTAGTCGCAGGCCAAGACTGGTTGCCCTATCTTGAAGCTCCTGGTTGGCTTCTCATTTATGTGCTGGAATTGCTTATCCTCAACATCTCATCTTATGTTTGGTTTGAGCAAATCCAGGTGACATCTTAGCCTTCGGTTGAAGAACATTATGGCTGGAGCTTGGTTGGTGACTGCATGTGTCGCATTCCGGTAAGCAAACAAGAAATTATCCACCTTGTGTTGTAGTGGTATGTCGTCATTATACATTGCCTTTATTGCCTTTTTAAAGGTCTGAACAAACCTCTCAGCCAATCCATTTGTGGCTGGATGATATGGGGCAGATGTGTAATGTTTCACCTCATTATTCCTCAGAAACCTCTGGAAATCCTCGGACACAAACTGTGGCCCATTGTCGGAGCAAATCTGTTCTGGCAAGCCATTCCTGGCGAAGATGATCCGTAGGACTGCAATAGTTTTCTCCGTGGTGGTGGAGGACATTTTGATGACCTCTGGCCATTTTGAATGGGCGTCCACAGCGATTAGGAACATTGAGTCCATAAATGGACCAGCAAAATCAATGTGTACCCATTGCCATGGAGATGAGGGCCACTCCCATGGATGTAGCGGGGCCTGTGGTGGAGCGTTTTGGACCTTCTGGCATCCTGTGCATCTCTTGGTCATATCCTCGATTTCTTTATCGATTCCCGGCCAGCACACAAACGCCTTGGCTAGGCTCTTCATTTTTACCCCTCCCAGATGACCCTCATGAAGCTCATTGAGCACTCTATCTCTCAACTTGGGTGGAATTACCACTCGGGATCCACACATCAAGGTCCCCCGGCACACTGACAGCTGTTCTCTCCTTGGCGAGAATGCTGGCAACAGTGAGTCGCCATGTGCTGGCCATCCCTTCACCGTCAAATCATAGACCTGAGAGAGTGTTGGGTCATTTCGGGTTTCCTTCTCTATACTTGAGCTTGTAACAGGTAGACATTCGACTATGGTCGCATGGAATATCTCAACAGGGTCCACTGCAGGTGCTTCCTCTACCGTAGGCAACGGTAGGCGCGACAGCCCATCAGCGCTTCCATGCTGTTTCGTACCCTTGTACTCTATGTCGTACTGATGTGCCCCTAGAAAAAGTGACCATCTTTGCAGCCGTTGCGCCGTCATCACCGGAACGCCCTTCTTTGGGTTAAAAATGGAGACCAGGGGCTGATGATCAATCAGTAGGGTGAATTGCTGCCCGTGCAGATAATGATTGAACTTCTTCACCCCCCACACCAGGCTGAGGGCCTCCCTGTCAATCTGGGCGTAGTTACGCTCGGCTGAGGTTAACGAGCGCGACACAAAGGCTATTGGCCTCTCTGAACCGTCAAGGAATTTGTGTGACAGCACCGCTCTGATGCCGTAGGGAGACGTATCACATGCTAACCGAATCGGTAGTGTTGGATTGTAGTGGGCCAATACTTCTTTTGAAGTGATTAGGCATTTACATTTCTGAAAGGCACGCTTACACTCATCACTCCATTTCCATGTTACTCCAGTTTGCAGCAGGGCGTTCAGTGGGTGCAGAATTGTAGATAAATTCGGCAAGAACTTATGGTAGTAGTTCACCAACCCGAGGAACGACCTCAGTTGTGACACATTTTCCGGTGCTGGAGCCTTGACTACAGCCTCAATCTTGTCCGGCGACTTATGCAACCCTTCCTCATCAATCATGTGGCCACAATACGAGATTTGTCTCCTGAAGAACTCGCATTTGGGGCGGTTGGCTCGTAGCCCATATTCCTGTAATCTCGTGAGCACCTGTTTCAGGTTGGCAAGGTGTTCACTGTCATTTTCGCCCGTAACCAGGCTGTCGTCCAAATAACACTGGGTCCCCGGGATCCCTTGCAGGACTTGTTCCATCACCCTCTGCCAAATAGCCGGGGCTGATGCTACCCCGAATACCAGTCGATTGTACTGGTAAAGGCCTTTGTGAGTGTTTATCGTGAGGTATTTCCTAGACGCTTCTTCCACCTCCATTTGTAGATACGCTTGGGCCAGATCAATCTTTGTAAAGCGTTTCCCTCCAGATAGTGAGGCGAAAATATCTTCTATCCATGGAAGTGGATACTGTACTGTGTGCAGGACTGGGTTCACAGTTACCTTGAAGTCCCCACAGATGCGAACCTTCTTCGGTTCCCCAGGCGTGCTGCTCAATGATTTCTTCATTACAGGAATGATGGGTGTGGCCCACTCGCTCCAGTCCACCTTGGACAGCACACCCGAATGCTCCAGACTCTCCAGCTCTGCTTCAACGGCTAGACGGATCGTGTAAGGTACCGGTCTGGCCTTAAAAAATTTTGGGTTTGCGTTATCTTCGATTTTTATCATTGCCGTTACTCTTTTTAGAGTCCCAAGTCCTTGTTGGAACACTTCTTTCGCGTCAGTTAGAATTTTTGACAGTCATCCAGGTGTGACATCATCATCCTTTTTATCAGTCACTGTTAGCGCCTGAATGGAATGCCAATCCAATTGTATTTTTCGGATCCATTCAGGTCCCAATAATGGTGGTCCTCCATCTGGTAGTATATATAGATACAGTTTCTGTGTTTCCTTGCCGTTGTATTCAACTGGCACCCTTATTTTTCCTCTGGGGTAGACTTTTTGCCCCGTGTATGTCTTCAATACAATGGACGTGTCCTTCAAGGGTATGTGTGAGAATAGCCGCTCATAGTCTCGTCGATTCATGACAGTTAGGGCTGATCTTGTGTCCAATTCCATCTTTACTGGGGACCCTGCTATCATGAGGGTGACCCAAATGGTTCGGTGATCCTCCTTTGCGATCACGTTGTGTAACTTTAGACAACTTAGTCTCCTGCTCCCGGAGTCCTTATCACTCTCCTGATCTTCTGAACTACTGTCTGTCAATTTCTTTACTTTCTTGTACTTTTCCTTAGTAGTTCTTGTAGTGTTGGTTTTCTTTCCCGACCTGCAGACTCTTGCTATGTGTCCCATTTTCCCACATTGCCTGCATACTTTGTCCTTAAACCAGCAGTCCTTCTGATCATGGGTTGTTCTGCCGCAGTGATAGCACTTTTCTGCTCCATACGCCATTTTGTTTGCGCTGTATTCCTGTGGTTTCTGTTGTATTTCCGCAGCTCCCTGTGCTGCTGCTTCGTAGGATACTGCCACGCTGAAAGCCTGTTCTAGCGTCAGGTCCTTTTCCGAAAGTAGTCGTTTCTGGGTTCCTTCACTCTGGAGCCCGCAGACAAACTTATCCCGTAAGGTGTCTGCCAGT
This sequence comes from Somniosus microcephalus, assembly GCF_052327205.1. Classification (NCBI taxonomy): domain Eukaryota; kingdom Metazoa; phylum Chordata; class Chondrichthyes; order Squaliformes; family Somniosidae; genus Somniosus; species Somniosus microcephalus. Next base: position 133,223,377 of record NC_140997.1, read on the forward strand.
CCTGCTCCGAACTGGCAGTGCTTCGATAACTTGCGTAGTTCCGTAAGATAGTCAGCACTGCTCTCATCTTTGTGCTGGTTTCTTTTATGGAACTTGAATCTTTCTGCTATCAGCAGCGGTGTAGGGTTTAGGTGTTCCTGTAAGATATTAACAATCTCTTCAAAACTTTTCTCCATTGGGTTAGCTGGGGTAATTAAATTCCGCAATAGGCCGTACGTTCTCGCGCCCATCAAATTTAATAATACCAATGCCTTCTTTCCATCAAACACCTCATTTGCCTTGCAGTACACTTCAATTCTTTCCACATACGTGGTCCAGTCTTCTACCTCGTTGTCGAAAGCAGTGATACTGCCACTCTTCAGCATCTTGAGTGATTTAAAATGGCGCCTCCCGCGCTTGTTCTTCTTCCCCAATGGAATAAAATGGCACCTCCCGCGCTTTTCCTTCTTCCGCAATGGAATAAAATGGCGCCTCCCGCGCTTTTCCTTCTTCCCCTTGCTGCCACGCTGCTCCTAGCGTTCTACAGGGTAATGGCGGCGACCCGCGGCTTTGGCGCGTATCGCTTTTCCTTCCCCTCGTTCTATCCTCTCCACGCTGCCCGGTTCTTGAGAACCGACCGCGCCCTGTGCACTCCACCCTCTCTCTCTCTCTTCCTCCCGACGACGCTGCACGGCCCCTTTGCAGAGCTGCTCAATCGAGCCCGAGCCCGCCGCAGTCCGGAAGGGTCAGCGCACTACCTGCTACCAGCACGACTTGCTGGAACACCTTGACTGGGGAGCCAGGCCCAGCTCTCCACAGCCTCCCCTGCAACTCTCCGATGGATCCCTGGGCGGTTGCCCGCGGTCGACGCCCACCGTTCTGACTTCGACCTCCAAGAAGCTTCTCTTCAGGGAAAAGATCCCCGTGAGGTGATGCAGTACTGCAGGGGAGTTCAAACCTGCCCGTCGCCAGTGTAGTGTCCGGGTATCAATAATACTCGGACTGCAGGAGAACAATAAAACAGGTATTTACTGAACAGAGGGAACTCAAGACTGAAATACAGAAGCCTGCTATGGCTTTATATACAGGGGTGGTCACTGCCGGTACTGCAGTATAGAATCAGTTCTTCTCTTAAAGGTACATACACAACAATTTGAAACCTATTCTCTTGATCAGGTAACTACATCTCCAGGTAAAACAAGGAAAGAATAAATAGGGTTAGAATGGTGAAAGAAGCACGAAGGAGATGAGCCAAAAAAAAAAGGCTAAAGAAAACCAAAGAAACACAAAAAGAGAAGTAAAATAGATTATATACAGACACCCCACTTTCCTTACAAGGCTCTCAATTATAACACTGGGGGTCGACTTTATATTCTTTGTGATACACACAGCATGGTTTTCTTTCAAAGACTACATAATGAGAGCAGTGTGTGTAATACTTTCTAAAGCCACTTTTCTTCTTGTACCTGCTTGATGTCAAGGAAGTATCGCAAGACACTACACATCTCTAAAAAAAATAAACGACCCGGCTTCTCATTGTTCAACGGCGACAGGTATTACGATGCGGGCACTCCAGTGTTACAGAGGAACAGTTATGCCAGCGTGTGAGCCACATGAGAGTGACCTCTGACCTTGCTATTGTTACTGCGGTTTTATTATTCACCGAGCAGAAGCTGTTTCATGTAATAGTAACTTCTGAGACAGTGAGAGGGATGCAGAAGTATACACTGGAAAATGCTGAGAGCTACACCCGAGATCTAGAATGGCGACAGACTTAAATCCTCACGCCAAAATGTGATTGTATAAAATGCGGAGCTCAGACCTTCACCACACGGACTGCAGCGGTTCAAGAAGGCGGCTTACCACCACCTTCTCAAGGGCAATTGGGGATGGGCACTAAATGCTGGCCCTGCCAGTGAGGCCCACATCCCATAAACGCATAAAAAAAAAGACAAAGGATGTTACCCTTTTAGAATGGAACTGTGTATAACAGTAATGAGGTACAGGCCAGGAGCAACATAACACCAGGTGACATCGGCAAATCCTCCAGTCAGCGCATAGTATTTGACATGAATCTTGTCATTCATGTGGAAATGACTTATGAAATAATACTGGGCGGCCTGCTGGTGGCGCTGTCCAGGGAGAGTATAAATACTCGGGCATGGGCCCAGCTTGCCCAGAACACTCTTTAACAGGAACTAGTGAAGGACACAACCAGACCTCCATGTTGTAAAACAGTTGATTAAAGCTTTGTTTATCGCTTAGACCGAGTGCCTAGTAGTTTTCTTATGTCAGTATTGATACTGATAATTCACAGCACTCAGTGCTGGGTTGCCGACTGTGTTTTGAAATAACTGTGAAAGCTGAAAATCTGGAACTAAAAAGCAGGGAAAGTTCTAGAAAGTTGCAGCAAGTCTGTCGGCAGCTGAAAGTTCAGACGCAGGGTCTTTGCTGAAAGTACTACCTTGTCTCTTCTCTTTTCAGAGGCTGATGGACCTGCTGTGTATTTCCAGCAATTTTCTCTTATTGGTTGAACGCTCGGCTGCCTATTGGTATCGGCAGAAGAGGCATAGCAACCTCCCCCTAATTACACACTAATATCGCTCATTTAGTTTAGAAGCAAAAAGCACTTGCCTTCAAATCACTTAGCATCTGTTTGTTTAATTAGTTCAGTGGAATCATCGACTGCAGTTATACTACAGACACTGTCCCAGATTGACACTTATGGAGTGAGGCAGACTCAAGGTATACTGCGAGGGCTGCCGCGCTAACAAAGGAGCAATGTACCCGTGTGCTTGGAGCCATTAGCAGAGCCCCACTCCCAGGTGGCTAATTTTTAATGTTAGGAGAGTGTTAGGAACATAGGACCCCTGGAGCCTATTCCGCCATTCAATTAGGTCATGGCTGATCTGCAGCTCAACTCCATTTACCCGCCTCAGCTCCATATCCCTCGATACCCTTACCCAACAAAAATCTATTGGTCTCAGTCTTGAATGCTCCAATTGACCCTTAGCATCCACAGCCTTTCGAGAGCGAGAACACCAGATTTCCTCTACCCTTTGTGTGAAAAGGTGCTTCCTGATTTCACTCTTGAATGGCCTGGCTCTAATTTTAAGATTGTCCCTCATTTTTGATTCCCCCGTCAGTGGAAATAGTTTCTCTGTAACTATCCTTTTGAATCATTTTAGCATTTTAACCACCTTGATAAGATCACCCCTTATTCTTCTAAACTCAAGGGAATACAAGCTAAGTTTATGCAACCTGTCCTCATAATTTAACCCTCTGAACCCCAGTAACAATCTGTGTTCATAAGCATCAGCTTTCCCATCTGATTACGAATATTGAAGAATAAGTGTGTAAAGTCCACAAATGGTCCAATGGGCATCTCTTAAGTTGTGCCTACACAGTAGACAATAGCTATACTGCACCCGGTGCAAACATGAAGTGGTATGAGATGACCTCCTCAAGGCGGTCTCGTATCCTTTGTGTTAGTGTAGTTTGGAGCCAGATTGAGACCTGACTCCTGGGTTATACTGCCACTTTCGCACTGATGCATATCTAAAACCACGTTGACAGGAATCAGTCATTCATGAAAGAAAGACTTATGAAATAATACTGAGTGACATATGGGTGGCGCTGTCCAGGGAGAGTATAAATACTCGGGCACGGGCCCAGCTTACGCAGGACATTCTTAACAGGAACTAGTGAAGGACACAACTAGACCTCCATGTTGTAAAACAGTTGATTAAAGCTTTGTTTAACGCTTAGACCAAGTGCGTAGTAGTTTTCTTACATCACACGTCACATCAACGCAATAAGTGGCAGTATGGAAACATAGAAACATAGAAGATAGGAGCAGGAGTAGGCCATTCGGCCCCTCGAGCCTGTTCCGCCATTCAATGCGATCATGGCTGATCATCCAAATTCAGTACCCTGTCCCTGCATTCTCCCCATATCCCTTGATCCCTTTAGCCTTAAGAAATATATCCAACTTCTTCTTGAATATATTTAATGAATTGGCCTCTACTGCCTTCTGTGGTAGAGAATTCCACAGGTTCACCACTCTTTGGGTGAAGAAATTCCTCCTCATTTCTGTCCTAAATGGCTTACCCCTTATCCTTAGACTATGACCCCTGGTTCTGGACTCCCCAACCATCGGGAACATCCTTCCTGTATCTAGTCTGTCCAGTCCTGTCAGAATTATATAAGTTTCAATGAGATCCCCTCTCATTCTTCTAAACTCTAGCGAGTATAAGCTCAATCGATCCAATCTCTCCTCATACGTCATTCCTGCCATCCCAGGTATCAGCCTGGTGAATCTTCGCTGAACTCCTTCCATGGCAAGAACATCCTTCCTCAGATAAGGCGACCAAAACTGCACACAATACTCAAGATGTGGTCTCACCAAGGCTCTGTACAACTGCAGCAAGACATCCTTGTTCCTGTACTCAAACCCTCTCGCTACGAAGGCCAACATACCATTTGCCTTCTTAACCGCCTGCTGCACCTGCATGCTTACCTTCAGCGACTGGTGCACAAGGACACCCAGGTCTCGTTGCAATTCCCCTTCTCCCAATCTATTGCCATTCAGATAATAATCTGCCTTCCTGTTTTTGACACCAAGGTGGATAACCTCACATTTATCCACGTTATATTGCATCTGCCATGCTTCTGCCCAATCACCCAACCTGTCCAAATCATCCTGGAGTTTCTTGGCATCCTCCTCACAGCACACACGCCCACCCAGCTTTGTGTCGTCTGCAAACTTGGAGATATTACATCTAGTTCCCTTGTCTAGATCATTAATATATATTGTGAATAGCTGGGGTCCAAGGACCGATCCCTGCGGTACCCCACTAGTCACTGCCTGCCAGTCGGAAAAAGACTCGTTTATTCCAACTCTTTGCTTTCTGTCTGCCAACCAGTTCTCTATCCAAGTCAGTACCTTGCCCCCAATCCCATGTGCCTTAACTTTACACGCTAATCTCTTATGCGGGACCTTATCGAAAGCCTTCTGAAAGTCCAAATACACCACATCCACTGGTTCTCCCTTATCTATTTTACCAGTTACATCCTCAAAAAATTCCAGTAGATTAGTCAAGCATGATTTACCTTTTGTAAATCCATGTTGACTTTGTCCGATCCTGTCACTGTTTTCCAAGTGCTCTGCTATTACATCTTTGATAATGGACTCTAGCATTTTCCCCACCACCGATGTCAGGCTTACCGATCTATAATTCCCCGTTTTCTCTCTACCGTCTTTTTTTGAATAGTGGGGTAACATTAGCTACCCTCCAATCCATGGGAACTGTTCCAGAGTCTATAGAATTTTGGAAGATGATCAGCAATGCATTGACTATTACACGTGGCTGTCTGTATACACATGTTAACAACAGTGGCCAGTGCTTGATAGCAAAATAAAGCATGACCCCAGACACGCACCTTGTGGTGTAGGGAGTGAGGCGATTTTGATCTAAACGGTTTCAGCAGCACCATTGAGCTCTTCTTCTTCCTGCGCCATCACAGCAGGAAGACTCTGATGAGGGCGAGGAGGCAGGCCATCACGGCCGCGCCAGTGCTCACCGAGATGCCGATGCCCAGGTTGATGGCCTACAGGAGCGACACCAAGTGGTAGATGGCGACGCCGAAGACAGTGAATGGTGGTTCGGGCTGTGGATGGTTGGTCCATGCTCTCCAGTAGAATGCGGCGGTGATGAGTCCCACCGACTCAAGGAATTTCGCCATCATGGCAGGCCGACCTGCCGGCGTGCGCGCGCACACCTGCTTAAGGGCCGGACACAACCGCGATGAAACTACAAAGAAAAGCGGCGATACAATTGAGAATTTGTATCTGATACACAAGAAACAAACGATTCAAAATGAGGAACGCGAGTGGCTTTTTAGTAAATTTTAAAAACTTGCTAAAAATAAAATCACGTCCGTAGTCACCGCAAATGTTCAGTGACCAAATGTTTCCGCCCGGTTTCGAACCGGGGACCTTTCGCGTGTTAGGCGTACGTGATAACCACTACAACTACATCCAATGTGCAGCCCTTTCCGCTGAAGAACGAAATAGTCAGTGGGGAGTTATCTTCTTCAGAGCAAAGAAAGCTAAGAGGAAAGTACGATAGAAATATTCAAAACTGAGTGGCGAATGCTCAAATGGAAGTTGATGAGGTCACCATACTGGGTAGAGTATAGAATTAGAAGTCATGGTAGCAAGATATGGAAGGAAAGGTCAAATGAGAAACTGAGGGAGAAGCTCATCTTCCACTGGGAGGCAGAATTAACTGCAGGGAATGTGTGAGGAATAGGCTGATAGTGGGCTCATTTCATTAGGAAGAGTATTATAAATAGGATTAGGAAAGTTGGAGAGCAAAGGTTGAAACAAGTCAAAATTCCAAAAATTAAATAGAATATATGACCATGACCACAAACCAGACTGGATCACAGAGGAAGAGCTCGATGGAAATAACACCATTTACTTGCTCAAATTCATACGATTCAGATCTTTGATGAAAGATATATAGTCCTTACTACCTGTCTTGTGGGATCCTAACGTATTTGTCTCTATCTATCTATATATCCTACATATACAGTGCGGCCATCAAATCTGGTGACATCGCTACAAGTGGATTTTGCAGCTGAGTCAATCACGACATTTTTAAGGGAACGATAGGGTAAATTCACTGATCCTGTGTTCCCCATGGGCAGTCACACTCAAAGGAAATATGGGTTTTTCATAGGATTACAACACTGTAGGCCACCATTGTCTGTCATGTGCTCCCTCTGAGCGCAGATCCTTGCTGGGACTGAGGTATCGGAACATCGGAACAGGAGATGATCATTTAGCCCCTCGAGTCTGTTCCACCATCCAATGAGATCATGGCTGATCTGCGACCTAATTTCATATACCCTTCTTCAATATCCCCTAATACCTTTGATTAACAAAAAGCTATCAATCTCAGATTTAAAATTAACAATTGACCCAGCATCAATTGCCATTTGCGGAAGAGAGTTCCAAACTTCTGCCACCCTTCACGTGTAGAAGTGTTTCCTAACTTCACTCCTGAAAGGCTTGGCTCTAATTTTTAGACTCTGCCCCCTAGTCATAGACCAGCGCAAATAGTTTGTCTCTATCTGCCCTATCGGTTCCAATTAATAACTTGAAAACTTCGATCAAATCACCCTTAACCTTCTAAGCGTTTCTGAAATATATTGCAGAGATTTCAGTAACAAGAAGATGCCTGCCAGCTTGTTGTGCCTGTGTTTGTGTGAACAGTAAATCAGAGCTATCTACTCTAATTGGAAATAGGAAAATAGGAACAGGAGGAGGCCATTCGACCCCTCGAGCCTGTTCTGCCATTGAATGAGATTATGGATGATCTGTGTCGTAACTCCATCTACCCGCCTTTTGGTCCCGTAACCCTTAATACTCTTGCCTAACAAAAACCTACCAATCTCAGTTCTGAAATTTTCAATTGACCCCCATCCTCAGCAGCTTTTAACTTGGATGGGGGGGTGGGGGGTGGGGGGAGGGGGGAGTTCCAGCTCCTATGATAAATACTTGAAGAGGAAAAAAAAACATTATTAGTACAGGGGACCAGCAGGGAGATTGAATTAGAGTGAAACGTTAACTCTGTTTCTCTCTCCACGGATGCTGCCTGGCCTGCTGAGTTTTCCTAGCGTTTTCTGTTGTTATTTTGGATTAGAGTGGGGAGCTCTGATTTACCGTTCACACCGGCCGGCTGGCCTCTGGTTGTACCGAAATCTCTGTGATTTATTTCAGAAACGTTTAAGGCTTCTGCCGGAATCCATCGGCCCAGACTTCCTGTGTAATATATGCGAGGGAAGCTGCTGAGGCGAGCCAATAGTTAAAAAGATATCGTTAAATGTGAAAGTAGGAGCTGGTTTAAGAGACTATGGGGGAAAAATTCAGTTGTTTGCGCCTCCCGTTAGCGCCTTAAGAGGGCGCTAATGGGGCGCAAAGCAACTAGCGCCCGGGTGCGGTGATGTTTGTGCCGTGCGCGAAATTAACCAGACATTTTGCGGCGGCGCTAAACACTACCGCCAGCAGATCGTGACATCAGTCGAGTGCGCAACGCCCTGGTAGCGCCCCGGACCGGATATTGAGTGGCGCCCCCTGCCTTACTGCCTGCCGCTAGCAACGACAGATTGAGGGGAGCGTTTTGCAGTCAGGAAGGGACTGGGGGAGCGCTATTTAAAGGCGACCGCTTCCTGCTTTTTTTTGTTGGTGACATTTGTGCACCACGCATTCTGAGAGAGAGGGAGAGACTTCTGGAGAGATTCAACGCTGTGTGAAGGAGTTTTGAGTACTGAACAGCACTTTGCAGGTTCATTTTGATTTGCCCTTCCTTGCTTCGCCAGCGCTCTGAGGTAGCGCCTCGCTCCTCGGCCTTTGTGCCTTAAGACAGGTGTGAAGCGCCTGATTTAGCGCTCCAATCACCTCCGGGGCAATAAAAGCCAAGTTTGCCGTCGGAGGCGATAATTAGCGCCAGGCGCTAAACTTTGCGCACGGCCGATAATGGTGCCCCAAACGGGGCGATACTGAATTTTTCCCCCTGAGTGTCTCCACTTCCACCATAATAATAATATAATTATAAATGCGTTAGAGAGAAGTATCCAGTGTTTTTCTTATTATTCTTACTATTAGCTATTACATGGATGGTACAGCACTGTTGCAGTTGCAGTTGCCTTAGCGACGACGCTGACTGAATGGCGTATGGCGTAGAATACACGCAAGATTCGGTGTAAAGTGAAAATGCCATTGTCCAAAAAACCTAATTGCTGCTTTAACAATCAGCTTCAAAAGGATTTACGATCAAAGATGTTCAATATGCCAGTCAGTATTTTGTATTTCGAGTGGAGGCAAGGACATCTATAAAAGAGCACAAAGTTACCACTAAACATAAAGCTGCTCTTACAGCACCTGCTCATTCAGGTTCTGTTACCCATTTTTTTCACTAAGTTGAGCCAACACAGAGTGTAAGTCTGACCTTGCTTTTCAAGAAGGAATATATGCATATCATACCGTCAGACATAATCACAGTTTCAGGCCAGTGGACTGTATTTCCAATTCAAATTTTAAAATGTAGCAACCCCAAATTCTCGTGTGCGCGGACTAAGTGTGGAGCAATAGCTGCGAATGTTTTTGATCCATGGGCAAATGATGAACTAAAAGCGGTTCGACATGAGTCACCGTCTGTTGATGCATCGAATAACGGGACGTGCAAAATTGCTTCCTGTCTTGGTTCACTATTTCATGAAGGCAGTCCATGTGTGCAAACTAAACGTGTTGATTTTGTCAAACTTAAAGGAGAGATGCCAGAACTTACTGCAGCTGAGATAATAAATGTTATGAGTAAGTATGGAATGGAAAATCAGGTTGCGACATTGTCAGCAGATAGCACAAACACAAACCTTGGAGACCGACACAGACATGGAAGAGAAAATGTTCAACCAAAGTAATGGCCAGCTTAAAAAGGGAAGTGATAGGCCTTGGATGCCCTGCTCACATCGCACACACAACTGTGCCCGAACAGCGAGGGATGCAATCCCAGTAGATGTTGAGAGCATTCTAATTAAGATTTTTGGATATTTTGATATATTCTCTGTTTGCATGGAAAGACTGAAAAGTTTTTGTGAGTACGTGGTGTTATGTTCATTAATAACTAGTCATTTTTATTAAGAACAGCTAGCTTTTGCGACACTTTATTGAGCACATGTGGACTAGGTACAGTATCCGTAGAGGCTTCCATCTTGACTGCTGCCTTGTGGGTAGCCTAGTGCATTGTGGGTAGCCCACTCTTATATACATACAGCACCACCTAGTGTACCATTCCAGGATGACAGGTTACTGATCATTACATCCCCCTTTCTTTGAGGTTAAACAAAATCAGTATCAATCAATATCAATCAATAACAACATAAACATCTTCAACAGTCAATACATTTTCAATGTAGTTTTCTTTCTCCTCAAAGATTAAGTCTATCAGGCTTTTTTACTTCACGTGTGGATCTTCTCAGCACAGATAAGTCTGATGTGTTTTCATGAGAGCCTGTATGTGTATTTGTGTTAGGATTGTTCTGGTGGTGAGTGACAAGATTCAGTTGCGGCATTGTCATCGATTTGCTCTTCGATAGTCTCTTGTGTTTTTAGGAGGGAACGGCGGTTCCTCCTGAGAATCTGTCCTTCCTCAGTTCCAGCAATGTATGACCTTGGTCCTTTTGCCTCAAGAACTGTAGCTTTCCTGTTCCATGCATCTGGATCCTCAATCCTGACAACATCATCCCTTGTCAATGGTTTCAGAGTTTTGGATGACTTGTCATAGTATGATTTCTGTTTCAGCTTTAACAGTTGAAGTCTCTGTCTCAGTTCCTTACTCTGCTTTTCTTTTGCACAGCAGGGTAGCGTGGTACGCAACTTGCGACCCATTAGGAGTTCAGCAGGTGAAGAACCAGAGTCTAAAGGTGAGGCTCGGTAGCTCAGCAGGGCGAGATAAGGATCAGACTTGCTTTCTGTTGCTTTCTTTAGTAGCTGCTTGAGAACTTGAACACCTTTCTCTGCCTTACCATTCGACTGAGCATACAAAGGACTGGATGTGATGTGTTGAAAGTCATAATGTGCTGCAAACTGTTGCCACTCCTTACAGTTGAAGCACGGACCATTGTCGCTAACGGCAATCCTGGGAATTCCATGTCTGGCGAAGATGGATTTCACATGCATTATGACACTGCTTGCTGTGGTGCTTGAGAGCAGTGCCATCTCAGGATAGTTAGAATAGTAGTCAATCACTATTAGATAGTCTTTACCATTTAAATGAAAAAGGTCCATACCAACCTTTTGCCATGGTGCTGTTGGTACATCAGCTACTATCATTGGTTCCTTTGCTTGTTTGTTTTGGTGTTTCTGACATGTCTCACATTTGCCTATCATGTTCTCAATGTCCTTATTTATGCCAGGCCAATAAACAGTGTCTCTTGCTCTCCTTTTGCATTTTTCAATTCCGAGGTGTCCCTCATGAATCCTTTTGAGCATGTCTTGACGTAGAGCCTGTGGAATGACTATTCTGTTCTGTTTTAGTAATAGTCCACTTGCGACACTCAATTCTGACCTTATGTGAAAATATTTTGGACAGGAACCTTTTGGCCAACCATGATGAATGTTCTCTATTACTGTTTGTAATACTTTATCTTTTACTGTTTCTGCTGCTATTTGCTTTGATTTTGTGTCTGACACGGGCAGCGCAGCAGTGACCATACTCACATGAACATCCACGTCTTCTTCAGTAGAGCTCACATGACTCATTGTGGGTGCTCGGGATAGTGCATCTGCTAACACTATGTATTTGCCTGGTGTGTAAATCAGTTCAAAGTCATATCTTTGCAGCTTCATCATGAGTCGTTGAATCCTTGGAGTCATCTCATTCAGGTTCTTTTTTATGATGGCAACCAGTGGGCTGTGGTCTGTCTCAACTGTGAAGGTGGGAAGTCCATATATGTAGCCATGAAACTTTTCTAGTCCAACTACCAAGCCTAGACATTCCTTTTCAATCTGGGTGTATCGACACTCAGTATCAGTCATAAACCTGGAGGCATAGGCAACAGGCTTCCAATCTTCACCCTCTGCTTGTAGCAAGACCGCACCTAGGCCATCTTTTGATGCATCCGTTGACACTTTGATTCTTTTTGTTGGGTCAAAGAAGGTGAGTACAGGTGTGGTTGTCAGCACTGTTTTGAGGTTTATCCACTCTTGTTCATGTCTTTCTGTCCATGCGAACTCATTTGTTTTACGTAGCAGGTCTCGCAGACAGGCTGTCTTGGCTGACAAGTTAGGAATGAACTTTCCAATGAAGTTTATCATCCCCATGATGCGTAGCACTCCTTTTTTGTCAGTGGGTCGGGGCATTTTGAGTATGACGTTTACTTTTTCCATATCTGGCTCTATTCCTTTACCAGATAGATTATCTCCTAGGAAAGTGACTTCCTGGGTGCCAAACTGACACTTGGCTTTGTTGAGCTTCAGTCCATTCCGGCGTATGCTCTGTAGCACTTTAGTCAGTCTCTCATTGTGTTCTTTCAGTGTGGAGCCCCAGATGATAATGTCATCGACATAGACCCGAACTCCTTCCAGACCTTCAATTATGTGTTCCATCACTCTATGAAAGATTTCAGATGCAGATATTATCCCGAAAGGCATTCTGAGGAAAAAATACCTGCCAAATGGTGTGTTGAAGGTATAGTATTTGGTGCTCTCTTCATCCAGTTTAATTTGCCAAAATCCTTGTGAGGCATCGAGCTTTGTAAAGTATCTGGCACCTGACATTTCACTGGTGATTTCTTCTCGCTTGGGAATCTGGTAGCGTTCACGTTTTATGTTTGCATTTAAGTCCTTTGGATCCATGCATATTCTTAGATCATTGTTCTTTTTCTTTACACATACCATGCAGTTAACCCAGTCTGTTGGCTCTTTGACTTTCCTGATGACTCCTAGTGTGGTCATTCTGTCCAGTTCATTCTTGAGCCGGTCATGCAGGGGTGCTGGAACTCTCTGTGGAGAATGTACCACTGGCTGAGCATCCTCCTTTAGCTGGATCTTGTAAGTGAATGGTAGAACTCCAAATCCTTTGAACACATCCTGGAAATTACTCACTACAGAATCCACTGAGTCATCTGGTCTGTTTATGGCACAGTTTATACGGTAGACTCTCTTGACCAGTTCTAAGTCCTCACAAGCTTTGTCACCCAGTAGTGAATCAAGTCCTTCAGCCACAACAGAAAACATGAGATGATGCACTTTGTCTTTGACTGTCACTTTAAGTCTGCATACACCTAAGCTATCTATTTTCTGTCCATTATAGTCCTTCAGTAGTGCTGACTTTTTCTGTATTTTGGGCTTTTCTTTCATATTGTTAATGTCACTCATACTGATTAAGTTTGCTTTTGCCCCATTGTCTAGTTTCAATGTAACTAATGCTCCATTTACCTGCAGTGGGATCATCCATTTGTCCTCTTTTACTGCATTAACTTTATGTTAATTCCTGAGGGCTGCACATTTTCTGTATCCTTTTTGATATTGTCACATGACACCATTCCTACAAAACATGTCTCACTTAAATCAGTGTCCTCAATTACATTAACTCGTTGCCCTTTCTTAGTTATTACTTTTGAAAAGCATTGTTTGGCAACGTGATTCTTTCCATGACATTTTGTGCACATTTTTCCAAACGCTGGGCATTGTTTTAACTGGTGTTTGTAACCACAGCGTTTACAATTAAAAATTCCTTCCTCCGATTGCTTTTCACTTCTGTTCTGCCCATGTTTCTTCCCCTTGTAGGACACAGCACCGACAGCAGCACTTACTGCAATCGCATCATCATTGATTTCACTGAAAGTCTTGGCATGCTTTTGAGCTAGCTAGCTTGGCATATTTTCACAGCAATTTCCAATGTTAGTTCGGTTTCTCTCAACAGACGTTCCCTGACTTTTTTATCATGAATACCAAACACAATCTGGTCATGAATCATGGATGCTTTCAGCTCAGAGAAATTACATGTCTGTGCTTTCAGTTTCAGATCAGTCAAAAAGCTTGGACCTGTGGGAGAGCAGCAGCGTGACCGGCGGCACTTAAAACCGGCGGATTCAGCAGAGGCGAGGTCAGAGAGCTTGGACCTGTGGGAGAGCAGCAGCGCGACCGGCGGCACTTAAAACCGGCGGATTCAGCAGGGGTGAGGTCAGAGAGCTTGGACCTGTGGGAGAGCAGCAGCACGACCGGCGGCACTTAAAACTGGCGGATTCAGCAGAGGCGAGGTCAGAGAGCTTGGACCTGTGGGAGAGCAGCAGCGCGACCGGTGGCACTTAAAACCGGCGGATTCAGCAGAGGCGAGGTCAGAGAGCTTGGACCTGTGGGAGAGCAGCAGCGCGACCGGCAGCACTTAAAACCGGCGGATTCAGCAGAGGCGAGACCAATTCAACAGCAGAGGAAAGAGGTAAAAAGTAATCCAAGTGTGACGTCACCAGGAAGCAGGTAAGTGATTGGTTGGTGAGTATTTCTTTTATTACAAGCTTAAATTCTGCGGTTTATATTTTCTTGGGTCTCTGTGGTGTAGTGGGGACAGTTGGTAAATAAGCGCTCTAGAGTATATCTTTAACTGGTGGTATTGAATTGATTTAAATTAATTAAAGGGGTAAGTCATGCCAGGAGAGCCCAGCCCCGTGTTATGCTCCTCTTGCTCTATGTGGGAATTCAGGGACGCTGCCAGTGTCCCTGATGACCACGTGTACCAGAAATGCATCCAGCTGCAGCTACTAACGGGCCGCATGGAGGCGCTGGAGCTGCGGATGGATGGGTTGTGGAGCATTCATGATGCTGAGAGGGTCGTGGATTACACATTTGATGAGTTGGGCATGCCGCAGGGTAGGGCTGCACAGGCAGAAGGGAAATGGGTGACCACCAGGCGGAGCAGTAGAAGCAGGCAGGTAGTGCAGGAGACCCCTGTGGCCATCCCCCTTTCAGACAGGTATACCAATTTGGATACTGTTGAGGGGGATGACTCACCAGAGGAAGGCAGCAGCAGCCAACTTCCTAGCACCGGGGGTGTTGCTGCTGCTCAGGAAGGGAGGAAAAAGAGTGGGAGAGCAGTAGTGGTAGGGGATTCTATTGTAAGGGGAACAGATAGACGGTTCTGTGACCGTAGACGTGACTCCAGGATGGTTTGTTGCCTCCCTGGTGCCAGGGTCAAGGATGTCACTGAATGGCTGCAGGGCATTCTCAAGGGGGAGGGTGAACAGGCAGAGGTCGTGGTTCACATTGGGACCAACGACATAGGTAGGAAGAGGGATGAGGTCCTGCAACAAGAATTTAGGGAGCTAGGTAGCAGATTAAAGAGCAGGACCTCAAAGGTCGTAATCTCTGGATTACTCCCGGTGCCACGTGCTAGTGAGTATAGGAATAGGAGGATAGAGCAGATGAATGCGTGGCTAAAGAGTTGGTGCAGGAGGGAGGGCTTTAGTTTCCTGGATCACTGGGCCTGCTTCTGGGAAAGGTGGGACTTGTACAAGTCGGACGGGTTGCACCTGAACCAGAGCGGGACAAATATCCTTGCGGGGAGGTTTGCTAGCACTGTTCGGGGGGGTTTAAACTAAAATGGCAGGGGGTTGGGAACCTGAGCAGGGAGACAGAGGAAAGGAAAACAGGGATAAAAGCAAAAGATAGGAAGGAGAAAAACAAATGTGGCAGTCAGAGAAATCAATGATTTAAATCAAACGTGGCCACAGTAAATAATAATTCTAATAAGTTTAAGAGCATTAAAAAAACAAGCCTGAAGGCTTTGTGTCTTAATGCGAGGAGCATTTGTAATAAGGTGGATGAATTGGCTGCGCAAATAGAGGCAAACGAATACGATTTGGTTGGGATTACAGAAACGTGGCTCAAAGATGGCCAAGACTGGGAACTCAACATCCAGGGGTATTCGATATTCAGGAAAGATAGGCAAAAAGGAAAGGGAGGTGGGGTAGCATTACTGGTTAAAGAAGGGATTAATACAATTGTAATGAAGGATATTAGCTCTGATGATGTGGAATCTGTATGGGTAGAATTGAGAAATACTAAGGGGAAAAAAACATTAGTGGGAGTGGTATATAGACCTCCAAACGGTAAGGCGGAGGTTGGGGATGGCATTAAAAGGGAAATTAAAGAAGCGTGCAATAAGGGCACAGCAGTCATCATGGGTGACTTTAATCTACATATAGATTGGGCCAACCAAATTAGTAACAATACTGTGGAGGAGGAATTCCTGGAGTGTTTACGGGATGGTTTCCTGGACCAATATGTCGAGGAACCAACCAGAGATCAGGCCATCTTAGACTGGGTATTATGCAACGAGAAAGGATTAATTAGCAATCTTGTTGTACGAGGCCCCTTGGGTCAGAGCGATCATAATGTGATCGAATTCTTCATTAAGATGGAGAATGAAGTAGTTGACTCAGAGACAAGGGTCCTCAATTTAAATAAAGGAAACTACGATGGTCTGAGGAGTGAGTTGGGTAGGATTGAGTGGGGAGTGGATAGGTAATGGCAAACATTCAAAGACCAAATGGATGAGCTACAGAATTTGTTCATCCCAGTTTGGCGTAAAAATAAAACAAAAAAGGTGACTCAACCGTGGCTAACAAGGGAAATTAGGGATAGCAAAAGATCCAAGGAGAGAACATATAAATTGGCTAGAAAAAGCAATAATCCTGAGGATTGGGAGCAGTTTAGGAGTCAACAAAGGAGGACAAAGGGATTAATTAAGAAAGGGAAAATAGAATATGAAAGTAAGCTTGCAGGCAACATAAAAACTGACTGTAAAAGCTTTTATAAATATGTGAAGAGAAAAAGATTAGTGAAGTCAAGCATAGGTCCCTTACAGTCAGAATCAGGGGAATTTATAATGGGAAACAAGGAAATGGCAGACCAACTAAATGCATACTTTGGTTCTGTCTTCACAAAGGAGGACACAAATAACCTCCCAGAGATGCCGGGGAACATAGGGGCTGATGAAAGCGAGGAACTGAAAGAAATCAGTATTTGTAGGAAAATGCTGTTAGGAAAATTGATGGGACTGAAGGCCGATAAATCCCCAGGGCCTGATGGTCTACATCCCAGGGTACTTAAGGAAGTGGACCTAGAGATAGTAGATGCATTACTGATCATCTTCCAGAACTCGATAGACTCTGGAACGGTACCCATGGATTGGAGGGTAGCTAATGTTACCCCACTATTCAAAAAAGGTGGTAGAGAAAAAGCAGGGAATTATAGACCGGTAAGCCTGACATCGGTAGTGGGGAAAATGCTAGAGTCTATTATAAAAGATGTAATAGCAGAGCACTTGGAAAGCAGTGACAGGATCGGACAAAGTCAACATGGATTTACAAAAGGTAAATCATGCTTGACTAATCTACTGGAATTTTTTGAGGATGTAACTGGTAAAATAGATAAGGGAGAACCAGTGGATGTGGTGTATTTGGACTTTCAGAAGGCTTTCGATAAGGTCCCACACAAGAGATTAGCATGCAAAATTAAGGCACATGGGATTGGGGGCAAGGTATTGACTTGGATAGAGAACTGGTTGGTGGACAGAAAGCAAAGAGTTGGAATAAACGGGTCGTTTTCCGAGTGGCAGGCAGTGACTAGTGGGGTACTGCAAGGATCGGTCCTAGGACCCCAGCTGTTCACAATATATATTAATGATCTGGACAAGGGAATTGGATGTAATATCTCCAAATTTGCAGACGACACAAAGCTGGGCGGGAGGGTAAGCTGCGAGGAGGATGTCGGGAAACTCCAGTACGATTTGGACAGGTTGGGTGATTGGGCAGAAACATGGCAAATGCACTATAATGTGGATAAATGTGAGGTTATCCACTTTGGTGGCAGAAAGAGGAAGGCAGATTATTATTTGAATGGCAATAGATTGGGAGAAGGGGAAGTGCAAAGAGACCTGGGTGTCCTTGTGCACCAGTCGCTGAAGGTAAGCATGCAGGTGCAGCAGGCGGTTAAGAAGGCAAATGGTATGTTGGCCTTCGTAGCAAGAGGGTTCGAGTACAGGAACAAGGATGTCTTGCTACAGTTGTACAGGGCCTTGGTGAGACCGCACCTTGAGTATTGTGTGCAGTTTTGGTCACCTTACCTGAGGAAGGACGTTCTTGCCATGGAGGGAGTGCAGCGAAGATTCACCAGGCTGATACCTGGGATGGCAGGAATGATGTATGAGGAGAGATTGTGTCGATTGGGCTTATACTCACTGGAGTTTAGAAGATTGAGAGGGGATCTCATCGAAACCTATAAAATTCTGTCAGGTCTGGACAGACTAGATGCAGGAAGGATGTTTCTGATGGCCGGGGAGTCCAGAGCCAGGGGTCATAGTCTAAGGATAAGGGGTAAGCCATTTAGGACTGAAATGAGGAGGAATTTCTTCACCCAGAGAGTGGTGAACCTGTGGAATTCTCTGCCACAGAGGGCGGTGGAGGCCAGTTCATTAAATATATTCAAGAAAGAGTTGGATATAGAGGGAAGGAGAGAGAGAGAGAGAGGGGGGGGAAGGAGAGAGAGAGAGAGAGGGGGAAGGAGAGAGAGAGAGATGGAAGGAAAGAGAGAGAGATGGAAGGTGAGAGAGAGAGGGAAGGAGAGAGAGGGAAGGAGAAAGAGAGGGAAGGAGAGAGAGACAGAGAGAGAGGGAAGGAGAGAGAGAGAGAGAGAGAGAGAGAGGGAAGGAGAGAGAGATTGGGAGTGTGAGAGAGAGAGAGATTGGGAGTGTGAGAGAGATTGGGAGTGAGAGAGAGAGAGATTGGGAGTGTGAGAGAGATCGGGAGTGAGAGAGAGATTGGGAGTGAGAGAGAGATTGGGAGTGTGAGAGAGAGAGAGAGAGAGATTGGGAGTGTGAGAGAGAGAGAGATTGGGAGTGTGAGAGAGAGAGATTGGGAATGTGAGAGAGAGAGAGAGACTGGGAGTGTGAGAGAGAGAGATTGGGTGTGTGAGAGAGAGAAATTGGGAGTGTGAGAGAGAGAGATTGGGAGTGTGAGAGAGAGAGACTGGGAGTGTGAGAGAGAGATTGGGAGTGTGTGAGAGAGAGATTGGGAGTGTGAGAGAGAGAGAGATTGGGAGTGAGTGAGAGAGAGAGATTGGGAGTGTGTGAGAGAGAGAGATTGGGAGTGTGAGAGAGAGAGATTGGGTGTGTGAGAGAGAGAGATTGGGAGTGTGAGAGAGAG
The DNA here is from genome assembly GCF_052327205.1 of Somniosus microcephalus. Taxonomy (NCBI): domain Eukaryota; kingdom Metazoa; phylum Chordata; class Chondrichthyes; order Squaliformes; family Somniosidae; genus Somniosus; species Somniosus microcephalus. The sequence goes on from NC_140997.1 coordinate 133,242,127, forward strand.
AGACTGGGAGTGTCAGAGAGAGATTGGGAGTGTGAGAGAGAGAGAGAGATTGGGAGTGTGAGAGAGAGAGACTGGGAGTGTGAGAGAGAGATTGGGAGTGTGAGAGAGAGAGATTGGGAGTGTGAGAGAGAGAGACTGGGAGTGTGAGAGAGAGATTCGGAGTGTGAGAGAGAGATTGGGAGTGAGAGAGAGAGAGAGATTGGGAGTGTGTGAGAGAGATTGGGAGTGTGAGAGAGAGAGAGATTGGGAGTGTGTGAGAGAGAGAGATTGGGAGTGTGAGAGAGAGAGATTGGGAGTGTGAGAGAGAGAGATTGGGTGTGTGAGAGAGAGAGAGATTGGGAGTGTGTGAGAGAGAAAGACTGGGAGTGTGAGAGAGATTGGGAGTGTGAGAGAGAGAGAGATTGGGAGTGTGTGAGAGAGAGAGATTGGGAGTGTGAGAGAGAGAGAGATTGGGAGTGTGTGAGAGAGAGAGATTGGGAGAGTAAGAGAGAGAGATTGGGAGTGTGAGAGAGAGAGATTGGGTGTGTGAGAGAGAGATTGGGAGTGTGAGAGAGAGAGATTGGGTGTGTGAGAGAGAGATTGGGAGTGTGAGAGAGAGAGATTGGGAGTGTGAGAGAGAGAGACTGGGAGTGTGAGAGAGATTGGGAGTGTGTGAGAGAGAGAGATTGGGAGTGTGTGAGAGAGAGAGATTGGGAGTGTGTGAGAGAGAGAGATTGGGAGTGTGAGAGAGAGAGATTGGGAGTGTGAGAGAGAGATTGGGTGTGTGAGAGAGAGAGAGATTGGGAGTGTGAGAGAGAGAGACTGGGAGTGTGAGAGAGAGATTGGGAGTGTGAGAGAGAGAGATTGGGAGTGTGAGAGAGAGAGAGATTGGGAGTGAGATAGAGAGAGATTGGGAGTGAGAGAGAGATTGGGAGTGTGAGAGAGAGAGAGAGATTGGGAGTGTGAGAGAGAGAGATTGGGAGTGTGAGAGAGAGAGAGATTGGGAGTGTGTGAGAGAGAGAGAATGGGAGTGTGAGAGAGAGAGAGATTGGGAGTGAGAGAGAGAGAGATTGGGAGTGTGAGTGAGAGAGAGATTGGGAGTGTGAGAGAGAGAGATTGGGAGTGTGAGAGAGAGAGATTGGGAGTGTGAGAGAGAGAGAGATTGGGAGTGTGAGAGAGAGAGATTGGGAGTGTGAGAGAGAGAGATTGGGAGTGTGAGAGAGACAGAGAGATTGGGAGTGTGAGAGAGAGAGAGATTGGGAGTGTGAGAGACAGAGAGAGATTGGGAGTGTGAGGGAGAGAGATTGGGAGTGTGAAAGAGAGAGAGATTGGGAGTGAGAGAGAGAGACATTGGGAGTGTGAGAGAGAGAGGTTGGGAGTGTGAGAGAGAGAGATTGGGAGTGTGAGAGAGAGAGATTGGGAGTGTGAGAGAGAGAGACTGGGAGTGAGAGAGAGAGAGATTGGGAATGTGAGAGAGAGAGAGATTGGGAGTGTCAGAGAGAGAGATTGGGAGTGAGAGAGAGAGAGAGATTGGGCGTGTGTGAGAGAGAGATTGGGAGTGTGAGAGAGAGAGACTGGGAGTGTGAGGGAGAGAGAGAGATTGGGAGTGTGAGAGAGAGAGAGATTGGGAGTGTGAGAGAGAGAGAGATTGGGAGTGTGAGAGAGAGAGACTGGGAGTGTGTGAGAGAGAGATTGGGAGTGTGAGAGAGAGAGACTGGGGAGAGAGAGAGAGAATGGGGAGATAGAGAGAGAGAGAGATTGGGAGTGAGAGAGAGAGAGACTGGGGAGAGAGAGAGAATGGGGAGAGAGAGAGAGAGAGAGAGATTGGGAGTGTGAGAGAGAGAGACTGGGGAGAGAGAGAGAATGGGGAGATAGAGAGAGAGAGAGAGAGAGAGATTGGGAGTGAGAGAGAGAGAGATTGGGAGTGTGAGAGACAGAGATTGGGAGTGTGAGAGAGACTGGGAGTGTGAGAGAGAGAGATTGGGAGTGTGAGAGAGAGAGATTGGGTGTGTGAGAGAGAGAGATTGGGAGTGTGAGAGAGAGAGACTGGGAGTGTGAGAGAGAGATTGGGAGTGTGAGAGAGAGAGAGAGATTGGGAGTGTGAGAGAGAGAGACTGGGAGTGTGAGAGAGAGATTGGGAGTGTGAGAGAGAGAGACTGGGAGTGTGAGAGAGAGATTGGGAGTGAGAGAGAGAGAGAGATTGGGAGTGTGTGAGAGAGAGATTCGGAGTGTGAGAGAGAGATTGGGAGTGAGAGAGAGAGAGAGATTGGGAGTGTGTGAGAGAGATTGGGAGTGTGAGAGAGAGAGAGATTGGGAGTGTGTGAGAGAGAGAGATTGGGAGTGTGAGAGAGAGAGATTGGGAGTGTGAGAGAGAGAGATTGGGTGTGTGAGAGAGAGAGTGATTGGGAGTGTGTGAGAGAGAGAGACTGGGAGTGTGAGAGAGATTGGGAGTGTGAGAGAGATTGGGAGTGTGTGAGAGAGAGAGAGATTGGGAGTGTGAGAGAGAGAGAGATTGGGAGTGTGTGAGAGAGAGAGATTGGGAGTGTGAGAGAGAGAGATTGGGAGTGTGAGAGAGAGAGATTGGGTGTGTGAGAGAGAGATTGGGAGTGTGAGAGAGAGAGATTGGGTGTGTGAGAGAGATTGGGAGTGTGAGAGAGAGAGATTGGGAGTGTGAGAGAGAGATTGGGAGTGAGAGAGAGAGAGAGATTGGGAGTGTGTGAGAGAGAGATTCGGAGTGTGAGAGAGAGATTGGGAGTGAGAGAGAGAGAGAGATTGGGAGTGTGTGAGAGAGATTGGGAGTGTGAGAGAGAGAGAGATTGGGAGTGTGTGAGAGAGAGAGATTCGGAGTGTGAGAGAGAGAGATTGGGAGTGTGAGAGAGAGAGATTGGGTGTGTGAGAGAGAGAGAGATTGGGAGTGTGTGAGAGAGAGAGACTGGGAGTGTGAGAGAGATTGGGAGTGTGAGAGAGAGAGAGATTGGGAGTGTGTGAGAGAGAGAGATTGGGAGTGTGAGAGAGAGAGAGATTGGGAGTGTGTGAGAGAGAGAGATTGGGAGTGTGAGAGAGAGAGATTGGGAGTGTGAGAGAGAGAGATTGGGTGTGTGAGAGAGAGATTGGGAGTGTGAGAGAGAGAGATTGGGTGTGTGAGAGAGATTGGGAGTGTGAGAGAGAGAGATTGGGAGTGTGAGAGAGAGAGACTGGGAGTGTGAGAGAGATTGGGAGTGTGTGAGAGAGAGAGATTGGGAGTGTGTGAGAGAGAGAGATTGGGAGTGTGAGAGAGAGAGAGATTGGGAGTGTGTGAGAGAGAGAGATTGGGAGTGTGAGAGAGAGAGATTGGGAGTGTGAGAGAGAGATTGGGTGTGTGAGAGAGAGAGAGATTGGGAGTGTGAGAGAGAGAGACTGGGAGTGTGAGAGAGAGATTGGGTGTGTGAGAGGAGAGAGATTGGGAGTGTGAGAGAGAGAGACTGGGAGTGTGAGAGAGAGATTGGGAGTGTGAGAGAGAGAGATGGGAGTGTGAGAGAGAGAGAGATTGGGAGTGAGATAGAGAGAGATTGGGAGTGAGAGAGAGATTGGGAGTGTGTGAGAGAGAGAGAGATTGGGAGTGTGAGAGAGAGAGATTGGGAGTGTGAGAGAGAGAGAGATTGGAGTGTGTGAGAGAGAGAGAATGGGAGTGTGAGAGAGAGAGATTGGGAGTGAGAGAGAGAGAGATTGGGAGTGTGAGTGAGAGAGAGATTGGGAGTGTGTGAGAGAGAGATTGGGAGTGTGAGAGAGTGAGATTGGGGTGTGAGAGAGAGTGAGATTGGGAGTGTGAGAGAGAGAGATTGGGAGTGTGAGAGAGAGAGAGTTGGGAGTGTGAGAGTGTGAGAGGAGATTGGGAGTGTGTGAGAGAGAGAGATTGGGAGTGTGAGTGACAGAGAGAGATTGGGAGTGTGAGGGAGAGAGATTGGGAGTGTGAAAGAGAGAGAGATTGGGAGTGAGTGAGTGACATTGGGTGAGTGTGAGTCGAGAGAGATGGGAGTGTGAGAGAGAGAGATTGGTGTGTGTGAGAGAGGAGAGATTGGGAGTGTGTGAGAGAGAGACTGGGTGTGAGAGAGAGAGAGATTGGGGATGTGTGGAGAGAGAGATTGGAGGTGTGAGAGAGAGAGATTGGGAGTGTGAGAGAGAGAGACTGGGAGTGAGAGAGAGAGAGATGGGAATGTGAGAGAGAGAGAGATTGGGACTGTCAGAGAGAGAGATTGGGAGTGAGAGAGAGAGAGATTGGGCGTGTGTGAGAGAGAGATTGGGAGTGTGAGAGAGAGAGACTGGGAGTGTGAGGGAGAGAGAGAGATTGGGAGTGTGAGAGAGAGAGATTGGGAGTGTGAGAGAGAGAGAGATTGGGAGTGTGAGAGAGAGAGACTGGGAGTGTGTGAGAGAGAGATTGGGAGTGTGAGAGAGACTGGGGAGAGAGAGAGAGAATGGGGAGATAGAGAGAGAGAGAGATTGGGAGTGAGAGAGAGAGAGAATGGGGAGATAGAGAGAGAGAGAGAGATTGGGAGTGTGAGAGAGAGAGACTGGGGAGAGAGAGAGAATGGGGAGATAGAGAGAGAGAGAGAGAGATTGGGAGTGAGGAGAGAGAGATTGGGAGTGTGAGAGACAGAGATTGGGAGTGTGAGAGAGACTGGGAGTGTGAGAGAGAGAGATTGGGAGTGTGAGAGAGAGAGATTGGGTGTGTGAGAGAGAGAGATTGGGAGTGTGAGAGAGAGAGACTGGGAGTGTGAGAGAGAGATTGGGAGTGTGAGAGAGAGAGAGAGATTGGGAGTGTGAGAGAGAGAGACTGGGAGTGTGAGAGAGAGATTGGGAGTGTGAGAGAGAGAGAGTGGGAGTGTGAGAAAGAGATTGGGAGTGAGAGAGAGAGAGAGATTGGGAGTGTGTGAGAGAGAGATTCGGAGTGTGAGAGAGAGATTGGGATGTGAGAGAGAGAGAGAGATTGGGAGTGTGTGAGAGAGATTGGGAGTGTGAGAGAGAGAGAGATTGGGAGTGTGTGAGAGAGAGAGATTGGGTGTGTGAGAGAGAGAGATTGGGAGTGTGAGAGAGAGAGATTGGGAGTGAGAGAGAGAGAGATTGGGAGTGTGAGAGAGAGAGAGATTGGGAGTGTGTGAGAGAGAGAGACTGGGAGTGTGAGAGAGATTGGGAGTGTGAGAGAGATTGGAGTGTGTGAGAGAGAGAGATTGGGAGTGTGAGAGAGAGAGATTGGAGTGTGTGAGAGAGAGATTGGGAGTGTGAGAGAGAGAGATTGGGAGTGTGAGAGAGAGAGATTGGGTGTGTGAGAGAGATTGGGAGTGTGAGAGAGAGAGATTGGGTGTGTGAGAGAGATTGGGAGTGTGAGAGAGAGAGATTGGGAGTGTGAGAGAGAGATTGGGAGTGAGAGAGAGAGAGAGATTGGGTGTGTGTGAGAGAGAGATCGGATTGTAGGTGAGAGAGAGATTGGGTGTGAGAGAGAGAGAGAGAGATTGGGAGTGTGAGAGAGAGATTGGGAGTGTGTGAGAGAGAGAGATTGGGAGTGTGTGAGAGAGAGAGATTGGGAGTGTGAGAGAGAGAGATTGGGAGTGTGAGAGAGAGAGATTGGGGTGTGTGAGAGAGAGAGAGATTGGGAGTGTGTGAGAGAGAGAGATGGAGTGTGAGAGAGATTGGGAGTGTGAGAGAGAGAGAGATTGGGAGTGTGTGAGAGAGAGATGGAGTGTGAGAGAGAGAGATTGGGAGTGTGTGATGAGAGAGAGATTGGGAGTGTGAGAGAGAGAGATTGGGTGAGTGTGAGAGAGAGAGATTGGGTGTGTGAGAGAGAGATTGGGAGTGTGAGAGAGAGAGATGTGGGTGTGTGAGAGAGATTGGGAGTGTGAGAGAGTGAGATTGGGAGTGTGAGAGAGAGAGACTGGGAGTGTGAGAGAGGTTGGGAGTGTGTGAGAGAGAGAGATTGGGAGTGTGTGAGAGAGAGAGATTGGGAGGTGTGAGAGAGAGAGAGATTGGGAGTGTGTGAGAGAGAGAGATTGGGAGTGTGAGAGAGGAGATTGGGAGTGTGAGAGGAGATTGGGTGTGTGAGTGAGGAGAGATTGGGAGTGTGAGGAGAGAGATGGGGAGTGGTGAGAGAGAGATTGGGTGTGTGTGAGAGAGAGTGGGAGTGTGTGAGTGAGAGGATTGGGAGTGTGAGAGAGAGAGAGATTGGGTAGTGGAGAGAGAGTGATTGGGAGTGAGATAGAGAGATATGGGGTGAGAGAGTGATTGGGAGTGTGAGAGAGTGAGAGAGATTGGGAGTGTGAGAGAGAGGAGATTGGGAGTGTGAGAGAGAGTGCAATAAAAAGAAAATTCTACAACATCCAAATCCCAATCAAAATCTGGCTCAAAATTTTGACAGCATAATCCTGCCCATTGCACTGTACGGTAGTGAAGTATGGGCCCGCTAAATCACCAAAGCTACACTAAAATGGGAAAAACACACAATAGAAGCCCTACATGCAGAATTCTGCCGAAGCATCCTTCGCACCCAAAGAAAAACGCCAACAAATGCATGCAGAGCCGAACTAGGCAGATACCCACTGATAATAAACATCCAAAAACGAGCACTAAACTTCCTAAATCACCTCAAATCTAGCTCCCCAGACACCCTTCATTTCAAAGCCTTTCAGACCCAAGAGCTAACCCAGAAAAGAGTCCCCTGAGTCAGCTGCTACTGAAACTAAGTACTCAGCCGGACCCTGACCAGCCCAGACCAACACAGCCGTCCAAACACCAATCCGAGTGAACCAAATCATTAAAAAATGCAAAGAAACCTACCTGGAACATTGGAACAAAATAACCGAAAACCAAAGCAGATTAGAATGTTACCGGGCCCTAAAAAGAGAATATAAACTGGCAGACTACCTCACGACCATCAGAGACACAAAACAGAGACAGACCCTCACCAGGTACAGACTAAGCGACCACCAACTGGAAATTGAAAAAGGCAGATACAAGAAATCCTGGCAGCCTAGAGAGAATAGAATATGCGATCAATGTCTGGCTGGCGAGGTTGAAACAGAAATGCATTTCCTCCTAAAATGTGAAAAATTCAACACATCAAGAAACATATTATTCAACAAGCTAAGCCAAACAACCCCAGATTTCAAAGAATTGGATGATCTGTCAAAATTGAGATTAGTCCTAGGAGAAGGAGACAGACCATACCTTGGGGCTAAATATGTAACAACATGTCACAACCTGAGGACTGTTTAAAAGTAAGACTGTTTAAAATTAATATTGAACGTACAAATGAAGTAGAAAGACTGTTTAAAATTAATATTGTTTAAAAGTAATATTGTATATACCCAACAAATGTCAAATCGATTGACACCTACAGAATGTTGGAAAACTGTACCTTTTTGCTATGTAAGCTTTGGCAATATGGTTCTCTGTAAACTTTCATGCCAATAAAGCATTTGAACTGAACTGAACTGAACTGAGAGATTGGGAGTGTGTGAGAGAGAGAGAATGGGAGTGTGAGAGAGAGATAGATTGGGAGTGAGAGAGAGAGAGATTGGGAGTGTGAGTGAGAGAGAGATTGGGAGTGTGTGAGAGAGAGAGATTGGAGTGTGAGAGAGAGAGATTGGGAGTGTGAGAGAGAGAGAGATTGGGAGTGTGAGAGAGAGAGATTGGGAGTGTGAGAGAGAGAGAGATTGGGAGTGTGAGAGAGAGAGAGAGATTGGGAGTGTGAGAGAGAGAGAGAGATTGGGAGTGTGAGAGAGAGAGAGATTGGGAGTGTGAGAGACAGAGAGAGATTGGGAATGTGAGAGAGAGAGATTGGGAGTGTGAGAGAGAGAGAGATTGGGAGTGAGAGAGAGAGACATTGGGGAGTGTGAG